>NC_134322.1:7004200-7304200 GCF_964195595.1 Calonectris borealis | reverse complement strand
AGACAAGGATTTACTGTGGTATTTAAGGTTGTAATTTCTTCCAAAATAGAGACTGAACATGCTGGTTGAAGCGGCGAAGCAGCTGTTCCAGCCCCTCAGGACCTGCCTCCCCTTGCCTCGTCCACCCACAGCCTAAGCAGGTTCACCCCCTGGAGCTGGGGGGGTGCTGGGCTCCCCCGTGCTGCCGATCCCCCAATGTGGAGGGAAGCAAGTGAACAAGATGGCTTATGAGAAACCAGCAGGAGAGGAGCGAAAAGCCTAGAAACCAGTTTTATGCCTCCCAAGCCATCAAGAACTGCATCTAGATCTTTAAGACCCTTTGCTTAGCTTTAAAAGCAATGGCCACCCCTTCCATACTGCTTTCTTGAAGTGAAGTGTTGTTTTTCGTGAGATAGAAGTGCTGTTTTGAATTGTATTCAGCTCATTTAATGTGCCATGAGCAAGCGGTCACTAGAGAAGCGAGGCAACGGGGAGCTTAGTTGGCTGAGCTCAGAGGAGTAGATGTCTGTTAGAAACCAGAGCTAGAAGAGTTTCTGGTCTCTTAGAAATTGGTAATTGCCAGCTGATCGGGAGATGAACTATCTTCAATGATGTTTTTGTGCAGCCTAGTTACAGACTAGTTGGTCTTAAGCAATTAGAGGTATTCCTGTTTCGTACTCTTAATAGAGCTCGTTGTCAGGCATAATTCAAATCATCTCAGTGTTAAGCTGATGTCTCTCTGACAGCACTTACCAAACATCGCTGACAATTTTGCAGTTATCAGTATCAAGGCATCCAAAGATCACTGACACCAAGAGACACGAGAAAGGCACCCCCTCCCTTTCCCAGGATTATGAATGTGTATTTGGCAGCTCTGTTCAGTCAACCTCACACTGGCGCGCAGACTTGCTAATAAGAGCAGCAGCTTGTACGAAGGTGGCAACAGTCACGTACAGGAGAGGGAAAGTCGTGTTATACTCTGGCCCATGCAGAACTCTTCTAGATATTGCAGAAATAACCCTTTAATAGGAGCCATTAAAAAAAAAAATCTGAAGACGTGTCTGAGAAAATCTTTGCTGTGCAAGAACTTAGTTGTATCTTCAGGTTTCCCCCATGTCAAAATTCAGAAAGGGCTAAACTGAGCCTCAGCAGCTCTGCCCAGAGCATCAGCTGCAATCATCTTCATCAAGCTCTAGCTTTTCAGCTCTTACTTAGCTAATAATTTACACTAGATTTTTGGTCATTTGCTCATCTTCCACTTGAGATCTCATCAGCTTTCTGAGTACACCCAGAGATGCAGCTGCTGCCTGGCGTCTTCACTTCTGCAGCCTATGCTAAGGGGAGCCTGTCCTATTTAGCCACAGCTCAGTGTTAGGTTGGGGCTCACCTTGATGGGTCTTGAACTTCCTACACAAACCAGCTTTGCTGCACAACAGCTGGCTCGTGCCTGAAACCTGGTAACATTTTGTTAAGTATTTTGAATCAGATCGAGCTTTACTTTACTGGCAGGACTTAATTTAAAAGGCACCAGCTGGACAGCAGCTGCCTTTTGTCTGCAGCACTGAATTACTCTTAGACTATTACTGAAGAGATGAAGACATCTAGGCAGGAGCAATCACGTGGTATGTGGGAGAGGAGAGCAGCAGAGCCGATTCATGTGCGGGGTACGGGCTCAGTCTGTCCTGTAGCTGCTCCAGGGTCCAGGATTGTCTGCACTTCATGTAAAAATAGCGCAAGAGGGAAACAGTCTTTAGAGTACTGCTGAAATGTGCACAACAACAAACGAGCAAGCCTCAGATTGCCCTGTCCCTTACCTCTAGCACTTCAGCATCTCGCCATGCCCTGAAAGCCACAAGGCAAAATTGCTTCAAAGATAGGGAACTTGGTCAAGCAAGACTGAAGCGGAAGGAAGCCTGCTTCACGGCTGTGGTGTGGCCTGGCTGCCCCAGGGAGGGGACGTGGCTTGGTTCACCCAACTGGGCTTGGGGTCTGGGACAACAGGTCTGCAGTTTGTGGGCTCCAAGGTACCGAGCGTGGTTGTAGCTGAAGGTACTGAGATAGCCTCTGTATTGCAGAGAGTTTTGCCTTTTGAATCCAGGCGTAAGCCTAGCTTCTCGATGGAGACTTTGTGCGACTATATTTGTGTGATTATATTCCTCTTCCGTGCTGCTAAAACCAGTTGCTCCCCTTGTCACGCTCTGGTTCAAGATCGCAGGACAAAGGGATTTGCACTGCAGGGACTCGCAGCCCTCTAACGAGGGATCGCACGAGGCTCCCGAATTCACCAAACTTCAACAAGCAACAGCCCCTTTCCCATTCCCTCCCTAAACATAACACACAACACAAGGGGGATTTCAAGAACGTGTTTAATGATGGCAGTTTCTGCTGAAACATCAGAAGTCCATTCAAACTAGTCTTACCAATCTTTTCTTAAAAAGAAGTTTTGGTCACAATGACAAATTCTCTTAAACATTTTTAAACAAAGTTCAAGCAATTGTACAAAACAAAACGCATGGTCCTGATAACTCCTCACACAAAAACTGCAGCAGCAGAAACTCATCTAACAGACAAAAAACCCCTTAATGAAAACCATAGCCCGCCACCCTGCAGAGATTATACCACGTACAGTGAATTGGAAGGAACAGTTATGAACAAAACGTTCAAATGCACTAATGCTTGTGTGTTCAATCTTCATTAGGGCTTGTAGACTTCTACAAGTCAGTTTGGGCTTAGGATAAGCATTATAATAGCACAAGTCAGTGTGCTAAGCAAGTGTTTGCAGTCATTTCCACATCTTCCAGGTGGAAAAGGCAAAAAAACAAAAACCAAACCCAAATACAAAGCTATCTGTGTACTTCTGACTTAATTCTGCAGGCAAGCATGGCACACCAACTTCTCAAATGTAATCTCCAGTGACAGGGTGTGGTTGGAGTAAAGAAGCTGCAATTTTGTGCAGGGTTTTTCCTCCACAGCACAGCATGCACAAATAGGAAAGCCTCTAATTTACTTGCTCTGTTTGACTCTGCTACCAGTCGGTGAATTTTATAAGCAGTGAGTGAGCTACAGGCAGACATCTGTAATAACGCTTCTCTTTTTATTTTCTGTAACAAAAAATACGCCTTTAAAAATGCTCTTGAACAAAGCAAGTTTGACTATGCAACACAAAATAGCAGCAGATACTAAGACACATTAGTCACAATGAGATTAAATCTGCAGTGTAAGATACACAGGACATTAAGGTAAAACATTCATGTAGTGGTTAATGGCTATTTCTTCTCCAATGAACTCCTAGAACTACCTGAACCAAACAGTCCAAGTTATTAAAACTATGTTTTAAACTAATTCCTACCATTAAAAAAATATTCATATATATACTATTAGATGAGTCACATCAAGTGCTCTTAAAATCTTAACTAAATATAGTTATAGAATATTTAACCAGACACTTTAAATCACATACAGCAACTTTTGTAGAGGTAAACATTGCCTCACATTTGCAACAGCAATTGAGTATTAAACAAAGCATTCAGATTATTTTCATGACCATAAGCAACTGGTGAGGTTGGCCTTTTATTTCCACCAAGAAGCTGCTGCTTCTCTGTAAGTACTTTTTAGCTTATGGCACACGATTTGGGACCTCCTCGAGGAGCCAGAGCATCCCAGTGGCAGTTGGGCACCTCCATCTCCAACATCTTAAATACCTGGTCCCTGTCCAGCACTGAAATTTGGCCACTTTATGTAAATGGTGGGATCTTTTAGCCACAAGCAAGAAAAGTGGGTGGCCTTTGCCAACCTAACTCAGCAAGTGACCTGAAGTTGGTGGAAAAACTCCTGATTTCAAGAACTGATTCGCTCTCGGAAAGAAGTGTCCTTTATGCACCTTTTCCTCTTATCTCTCTCCTACATAACTTGGTCTCACCTTTTGTGGACAGAGAAGGTTTTACTCCCTCTCCACCACTGTTCCAGCATGCCTGATGCTCAGCTTAATGAGTTTGGCAGAAGTGGACATGAACGTGTTGCCATGGTGTCTGCTCAAGACAGGGCAGCCACCTCACTCCATCGCCTCTTTCTGCAAATGCAAACAGAAACTTCTAACTTCTCTCTCTCCTCTCAGCATCACCACTTCTCTGACTTCAAAAGGACTCTGCCTAAGAAGTTCAATTCCCAGTCTTCGAAGTACTTTAGTCTTGAAGAGACACAAGATCTCCTTCAGAATCATCCAGCCTAAGTCTGAAACCTGTTTTACCTAGGCAGGGAAAGAGCCCCAGATCTTATCTCAACCCACAGCATCATTCAACTTGCTGGTCCCTGCGATTCCTACCAGCCAGAACACAACGCGCTCGGCCCCATCCTCACCTCGCAGCTGACATGTTAAATATTGCTTAGTAACGGTAACATGGAATGACTCAAATTCATCCCATGAATGAAAATAACATAGCATTTTCATATTGCCTTGATGACTAATAGTAACACAACAGTCTGCTGTGGGATTTTTCCATCCAGGCTGAGTGGGTTGTTTGCAAAGCCTTTGCTGAGTCACGGCTGGGGAAAGCAAGCTGTGTTACGGGAGCTGCTTTGATGAAAGAGCAAGGCTGCTGGAAAGGAAAAAAAAATAAATTCCCCTTCACCTCCTTTTACTGACTGCAGGGCCCAAGGGAACCGTGCAGAACTGGCGTAAGTCGCGGTATCATGACAAAGCAGTTCAGTGTTCTCAGCAAGCCTCAAATCCCAATCGGCCTTCAAAAAAAACCCCAAAACTGGCAGCTTGCTGCAAGGATGGTGCTTTGCCAGATATTCTGCAGTCTCCTTGAGGGGTTGTAACTGCAGGAAGCTAGTAGAGGGTCAAGCAAATAGTGGGACAATCCTAAAACAATTGGAAAACGTGCATTCCCCAAGAAAAGCAAGGTTCCAGCCAGCTTAAAAACCCAAAATAAAAGGTGTTAAGGAGTGCAGTAAAAACAGAGAATAAACACGTCAAAGAGAAGTCTGAACTGCATTTGTGGTTACTTTAAAGGAAAACCACAAAGCAAAGAAACGAAACCAGTTAGGTTTGCCCTTTCTAACGATGACCTGGAAAGTGTACATGCTTGCGGTCTCCTAAACCCAATCCATCCAGATGCAGCAATTTAATTCTCGTAGTGTCATCCCACAGCTCTGACCTCTGCAGCACAAAGCACAGCAGGGAGCAATGGTTAAAAATGCATCCTTGAGTTAAATGGGATTTGTCAAGCAGGTGGTAGGGGAAAACTTCCAGTTTGATACAGATTAAGATCACTTATATGAAGCTTCCATGAAAAATAAGGTGTTCTTTCTGCAATCTAATCATTCCACATGAGGACTTATTTTGCTTAGAAAAAAGGTAATATAGATGAATTGTAGACAAGTTACAGTAAGCACAGGACAGTACAAAACACTGTTTTTACTCCCTGTGGAAGTGCAGAAAATTACAAAAATATATCTTCTTTAATCCAAGATTGTTGTAGTTTAGGGCATGCCTGATTCTTCCTATTTCCCTGTGGTCTCATTTATTCAAGTTGGTCTGATCAGAGCTCCTTGGGACAATGAGAATGTCATCATGAAAGCTTAGTGCAATTGTTGTTTTTTTAAAAAAAAAATCAGTAGCAAGTCAAGAAAATTTTCTACATGAGTCAACCTCTCACCCCCTCCCTCCAGAAATCCTACACTAAACATACAGTGTGGCATTTCAGCATGGCTTACATTTTTACCACCTAAAGTCGTAAGTCACCTCTGTAAGGCCCAAAAAATACACTTCTTGATTTTTTTTTTTTTTAAACATATGATCTGTTTAACAATGACCAAAGTTTAACAGTGACTGAAGTATTGAATTAGGATTTTAGAAAATAAGTCCTTGGGGCAGCTTGGTTCAATCTTCCTTGTCTTCTTCCTTCTGCAAAACTTATTTAGACCATAAGGAGCTGCAAGTCTGTACACAGGGCTGCATCTTGTCATGCTTTAATGACACTGCAGCCCTCCTAAAGCAAGAGAGAGCTGAGTTTGCAAAGAGGAACTCTGGTCATTCCAACACAGCAGTTTGGAAGCCAGGGAACTGAATGGTGATGTTTTGGTCAGAAGATCCATAGCCTGCTGTACAAACAGCACCTCGAGGAGGTGAGGCTTGGTTTGGTTGTAACGCTGCAGAGATGAAAGCCTCCCCTTTCACAGTTATGGCTTCAGCAGGTCCCTCGACAGCAGAATGACATCTTGTAGGGCACCAACGCTCCATGGAGCTGCTTTACCTGGAAAGCAGGAAGAATTAGTACAGCTGTAGATTTGCAATTAAATAGCTCACAGGCAGAGATGAGAAAAGCGGAAAAAAAACCAACGAGCCACAAAAGAAAAGGCAGCATTATTCACTGTGATTGCCATCAGTTCCCTCCAGCAGTTGATTTCTATGGTGACATTGGGCACTGATGGGATCTTAACACCACGCCAGGAGAAGCTAGACAAAGCAAAATAAAGAGCGGAGTTATATCAGACAAAACCCAGATGCTGAAAGATCCTGTGACCAGCCGCTGTGCAGACCAGAGAAGGGAGCGTGCACAGGGGAGCTGCTATTTCACTGCACATGAAACAGCATCTCGGACCTCACAGCTTTTTTCACACCAGTGCAGCCCCTTACAGAACCAACACATGTGGACTATCCTCCTTGCTACGGACTCTCCTCCTGACACCCTACTGCTTTAACTGCTTCAGAGTTCTAAAAAAAAAAAAAAGTCTTAATAGGAACTCGTTACACTCCATGAAGGAGGTGAGAGCCCTCCATAGGACTGCACTGCCAGTGTATAATCGACTGAACGAGCCAGCAGAATGCGGTGTGCTCTGTTACAACTGTTACAGCCAAGTGAGGAAAGAACCTGGCCTTCAAAAACCAAACAAAAAAAAATGCTTTTTGATCATCTCTTTCCTCCCCTGCTGTGGACCCATGGGAAATCCTTAACAGCAGCACCAAAGCTTTGGCAATTTGTTGTATTTATAGTAAGCAGCTGACTGTGTTAGTGATTTGCACCCCCTTCAGATGACGATAAATGATACCCCTCCATTTATACACAACTTGTCACTGCTGCCTGCTGGAAAAAAAAAAAAACAAACTAAGCTGCTACAAACCCCAGCGCAGTTCACCTAGCATCATCCAGAACGGCCTGCGGCTTTTGCTGGCAAAAAATCCATTAGAGCTGCTCCCTTGAGAGTCAACACCTTGCTGTAACAAGCAGGCAATACCATGCTCCATTCAGAGCTGCACACACAGTCCGGATCTGGAAAGGACATATTCAAAGAGAAGACACCAATAGTGCAACTCTCATATTTTACGGAGACTCCCAAAAGACTCGAGCACATCAAAGGCTGAGCCCTGCAACTGTGACGAAGATGCTTCCACACAGTTCAATGCTATCGGTGCCTGAAAAAGGGATGAATCTAGAATCCAGCCTTTACATATGGTGCACCTTTCCTCTAAAACATCCTGCAAGCTCTCAAAAGCCCTTTAGTCCCATGGTGGTTGAATAAATGTTACTGTCTTCTTCCCTCTGCCTGCCACTACTCCTTACATATAAATCTTTCCGCTTTCAAGAGCGCTTTGGAAGATGCATTCCTAAAATGCTTCTGCGTTTTCCTAGTGCTGCCGCTGTTGGAGGGAAAAATGACAATCCATGTAGAAAACAAACTGAGGAATTTCACTTAGCCGACAGGAAGGATGGAGGCTTCAATCCGTCCCAAGAGAAACTTTCTTTCAGTACTTATTTAGGAGCCTGACATCAGGGTTGGGACAATTCCAGCTCTGGCATTTAAATTCCAAGTTCTCCCCCGACTCCGGGCTCTCATGTGGCACGCAGCACCCCGGACTCGAAATGTTCTGCAGGGATGGTTGTGAAATGCACCCAGCTGGGCTCAGCAAGCGTAGCAAGAGCAGAACGCGCTGCCTCCGACAGCTGCAAGGCAGCAGGGAGAGGGGACACTCTGATATTCCAGATTACTGAAGTGTTTTCAAAGCCTTTCATGTGCAAGGCGCCACAGAATTTATTCAGTACTTGTTTTCAGTTTTCTATTGAAGCTGACAAGAAATCCCCCAATGAGCTATGCTAGAGTTAATAAGCTTAATAAGCTAACAATTTTATTTACCTTTTCAGAAACTGGTTCTTTTTGCAGCTGTTTTAATCTCTTTTCTCTTATTACACAAAACAAGCGGCGTGCTCTGTGATGGGGGATGGACACCAGTCTGTTGGGGACATTTGCCTATAACCTACTTTCTTTTGCTCCTCTCTTCTTGAGTATCACACAGTGCCAAATGCCTACTGAATCAATGGCTTAGCCCCATCAAGAAGAAGATCATGAAACCTGTGCAATGTTTCCTTGCCTTCTTGAAAGAAAGTGCTAAAGTAGCAAAGAAGAGAGGGAAATCTTAAAATCAAGATCTATTGGTGGGATGAGAAAGAGCACACTTGGAGGATGGCTTTCCACTAACTCATTTTCCAAGATATGCAGCAAGTGTAATCCTATCATAAAACATGAAAAAATATCTGACATCTGGAAAATGATGACCAATACAGTTCACATGGTCCAAAAATCAATTGGACAGGGATACTTTTTGGCCTTCAGCAGCACAGATTGAACTGGCGATCAAAAAACAAACAGCTTTTCCATGTTCAGTTTGCTTTCTTTGTGTAGCTCTATATAATTTGAGAACAATTCCTGAAATTTTTATCCAAACGCCTCTTTCAATAGCAGAGCAAATACACGCAGAAAACAATCCTCCATATTAAAAAATGGTTTCCATGAAGCTTTTCAAGGAGGTGTTAAAGTCTAAGTGATTTGGCATTTTTGCTCTGTGACAATCTTTGATTTATACTTTCAGCCTCTTGTCACACAGAAATTGTGCTTGCAGGATTAGAGAAGCCACTGACAGAACTGCTTCCCTGCTACTGAAATGAGATCGCAAAGGGGGTATCTAATCCGGTGCACGCACACTTCTGCGTTTGTCAGAGGCAGGCAGTGGGTGGCTTTTGCATGCACAGAAAGGACTGTGTTTGGTTAAGATTTTGAAGTGGTCTCATTAGCCTGCTTTACGGGAGGAAGGTGGTTATTTCTCATTGCTCCACAGCCCAAGGGAAGTGGGGTGTGGAATCTACTGGGAGCCCAAAACCTCATGAAAAAAAAATCTAGGGGAAAAAAAAAAAAGAAGTAACAACCTTCATCCAACAGCCCAATTTATACTGTCTGCTGTTCTTTGATGCCTCATGTAAGACTGGAAACAAATACACAAAGCATTAAAGGAAAGAAAATTAACTGCATGAGAACAATTGGAGAGGTATATGTCGCTTCTCCCCTGTTGCTGCTAGACACCAACTGCCTTTTAATTAGAGTGCCCTTTGCATTACGTGGGGCAGACAGTACAAAATCTCAATGAATCCCCCAAACACAGATGCAAGTGCCCGTACAGATCTTTCAACTGTGAGAGGGGACCTTAAACAAACCAGCCCAGAGCCTACCTACATCATCCTCAGCAAAGACTTATGCTACAAGCCCAAAACAAGACTCTATTTATGACCTGCGTATCAGTCAGAGTAGGTTAATATTGGGGTAGTGTACTTAGTATTATGCACAGGAGGTACCTAATGTCATGGCACTCCAGGCCAGCTCTTCAGATTTTTCCCTACTGCCATGCTCCCTAGAGATGTGAAAGCATAGGATTGTCTTACAGTACATATAAGTAACGCTTGAACTGAATAATGCTTATACTCCATCACAGCTAACATGTCCCTGCTGCGTTGCTCTCTGGAAAACTGGTTCCCTTTCCGTTCTGTTCCCATGTTTTCTCAGAAGCCTGTATTTCAAAAATACTTTTGGTGCCTTTTTAGTGGAAAGGACTGAGCAAACACCATTGCAAATCATGACTTTATGGAGAATGGACCATTTTCCCCATAGTTTCACAGCCTTTAAATCAAAAATGAACAGGACAAAAGATTCCAGCTAATTTCATGTGATATACAGGAGCCAGGGAGACTTTGAAAATTCTAGTTTTGAACAGCTATGGAAAGTTGGTTTCTGATGTAGATATGGCAGCACGTATGTTACAACACTGAACGATGGGCAGTCCAGCCGATAGGTATATCTTTCAGTACTGCATATCACAAAGAAATAAAGAATTAAGGAAATCAGAATAATGGCTCTTGTCAGCCGTGGCACTGCACCAGTGGATCCTGCCGTAGCACAGGGCTGCATGACGTTTAGCCTCTCTGAAAGCAATCCCAGAAATGGTACAGTCACCAAAGCAGCACCTGGTCAAAATCCCCTCACCAAGACTTGGTAGCACAGACGGGCCAGAAGTCTGTCGTGCCATAAACCAAGCAAGCACCGCTGCTAGGAGGCTGCTTGAATAAACCCGAACAGCCCCCACAACTGATACTGACTGCTGTCAATGGTCAAATTCAGCAATTCAAATTTGCAAAGAAGTGTCTTTACTGGTGACAGGAGATAGCAACTGTTTGGGGATGCAGTCTTCGAGCTGCACAAAGGAACCAGAGCACTTGGTACCTTTAACAGCAAATGTATCCTCAAAGCAGCTTTCCCAAAATCAGTTCTGCTAAGGGGCTGTCTGTAAGATGACCCCTCCCTCTAAACTGAGGTAGTTCTGTTTGAGCTAAAAAATGTATGTCTGAAACTGCAAGGACTTCAGAAAATGTGGAATTTAATAGCTCTTGCACTGTGGCAGAAAGGAGGAATTCCCACAGTTGAAGAGAGAACTGGTTGGCTAAGAACCAAAAATCCCTACGGTCTCCAAATAGAGCATCACACAAGGCGAAGAGCCATTTGTACTGCTAAGGAACCCAGGAAGACCGAATAACTTTTGTGAAAGCATCAGCACAGCGTGTGCTCCAGGGAAGCAATGTCAGATAACATGACCACAGCTCTCATGAGTCAGATGGTTTTCGGCAAGCTCTCTTCATTGTTCATCTAGTATTTTACTATTAGACATCTTATCCTGAAGCACTGCCATGATTGAGAAACTTCTTTCTCAGTCTTTGGAAAACCCTTCTGACCTCGCTACCAAAAGTTCACAGAGAAAGTACTCAGTTAAGAGGAAAAGGGGTAGGAGACACGGGCTGTTAAAGTAGGCCCTGGCGAGACAGATCTCTGCACTCTGGGTTTAACAAAGCCTGGTCCCAAAGTAAAAACTCCACAGGCTGAAATGATTACTGCAAACACAGGGTAGCTACAGAGAATGGCAACAGTCAGGCAAAGACTGATAGGAGTCTTTTAATTCAAGAACTGATTATTTACGCATAAAGGCACGACTCACGCCCTTCATTGTTTCATGGCTTCCAACTATTGCCTGACTTTTATAGAGAAATAATGCAGTTATTTTGAAAACGACCAGCGGAGCGTGTGGTGGTATGTGTTTTAGATGCTGGCACACGTGCTTAGAGCAAATGTTCCCCCTTTCCAAAGTCAGGAGATAGGCAACATGAGTAAAATCTCCAGTTAGGAGTTGTCAAGATCTGTGTTTTTATAATTAGGAGAGCTTATTTCAGCCAAAGTGAGACAGCTTTTAGAGCAGGCCTTATTTGGATGAGAATGCAACTCAAATGCTATGGATGGCTTGATGCAAATAAAAATAAGAGATGCAGACACCCTGATGCCATAAATCAATGTGGAGCATCTTTATGTACTGAGTGGTTGCTATAAATCTCGGGCCCAGAATAGGCACCGCTTCTGGGTTGTCACACCGCTTCTATCTCAAAGAGACAAACGCATTTAAGGAAAGTTTGTTGCGAAGGGATAACTGCTAACAACATCAGCAAGGGACCACAGTCCTCTCTTTGTCACAGAACAACATGAGAGCGCTCTGGTACAAACCCAGAGGTTGGTGGAGATTCGCCATCGTTTCCCTCCCAGGCTCAGGCCAACGGCAGCGCCCGGGCAAGCGGCCCTGGATCCACAGCCCTCCATCCAGTGCGTGCATAGACACTGAGAGCGCACAGGAACCACTGCCAACAGCTGCCCGAGAGGGGAAGTTCAGTCTGCTAAGCCTTGTTAGCTGTTTGGGGCACGTGTATCCCGTTGTGCTGCTCTGCAGAGGAAAGAGGAGGGCAGACAGCCTGGGGTAGCGATGTGGTTATTATAAAGGCAGGAGAGTACAGAGCAATGTGTGCCGAGAAACCAGGCAGAGGGACAGTAAAGGAGACTGATAACTTGGGCAAAGTGAAAGGGAAACTGTGACTGCCTCATCTCTGCCAAGCTGGCCCAGCAGAGGAAAAAAGAGCTGTCTTCACTAATAAGAGCTCAGTGAGCAAGCCTAATCGGACGGGCTCACATCAGTACCTGTATTTCACATCAAACACTGTTGAGTCTTCGTCCTCATCGTCTTCTTCATTCAGAGGAGCCATTTCTACCCGCTCGGCTGGAGTGGTGATTATGTCGTACTTCCTGGTCTTCTTAATCCTCTTGCCAGACCTGAAACACAGAGGTGGGGAAGGAAGCATTGTCTTTATACAGTATTCCTTGGAGAGACTGAAGCTGTTCCCACCAACACTGAATCACTGCCCTGTTTGATTCAGACCTCCCCAGACACGAAGGCTGCGGAGCCAGCCTGGTCCCCTCCCGCTGCCTTTCCAAGGCCACCGTTTGTGCCTGTCAGCGTAGAGCACAGGTTCTCGTCAACTGCAATCCAGATTGACATCAGTCTGTCAGCCGCTGACAAACCAGAGATCCTCTGGCATCCAGGGCAGGCATATGAGCGAGCAGCCCACTGCATCCTCCTGCTGCCATGCTCAGTAAGTGAGACGCGAGCTTAATCAGCTGAAGCAGCCAAAGGTTTAGTGAACACGTTTAGATGAGAAAGCCCAGGTTAAACCCTGCGGAGACAAGGGAATGTTCTAGGCAGGATTAGGAGCAAAGGGGTGGTGATGTTTGGGTACAAACAGCCTGCTCTCTTTTCTTGCTATCGAGCCAAGCTCAGGACTTCCAGAGCAACAGCCTTGAGACTTGTCTGAGAAGTTTCATGCTCTACGCTAAGTGCTATGAAAAATAATCAACTGTCATTTGAAGCTCACTGTACCTACCACCTCTCCTCCCATAGACGCCAGCCTTACTTTCCTTTTTAGATGGAGATGCTCAACTGCCTGCATGTCCCACAGTTTTGAGACACCTATTTTCTAACACTTGCTTTTATTTTCAATTAACAAACACTTGGTGCGCAGCTTTTCAACTAATTCTCTGCCTCTAGCGTGAATTGCGCGGGTCCTTTTTACTTCACCTACTCCTTTCATGCATATTAGGAGGGTCACAGTGCTCATGCATTAATCCAGTTTTGTGATTATACATTGAAGAAGGTGCTGATGTGTATGGCTAGCCTTTGGGGAGAAAAGTGGATTTTTTTGGTTAACAAACTGCATAATTTTCCCCTTCACCTTTTATAAAACAAAACTGGCAACTGCCAAACATGAGAAAGGAGCTGGTGCAGGCACAAGCAAGCAGCCCCTAATTTTTGGTAATCACAACCACTGCTCTGAGCAGACAGCACGTCATGAGTACACTTTCACCGTCAAGAGGTCTTGCCCTGGCACGTCATGCAAGGTGTGCCGGGTTCAACACTGCCATTTTTGCATCAAGAACGGATGCTTTTTAAAGAGTTACACAGCAGCAAGAACCGAGGTGTGTGCGTTACAGACAGACTGGGACTCAAGCCATGCGTTTGCATCTCCACCGCAATGGTCCCCTCCAGGCTTAAAGTAAAGGAAATTTAAGTCGGTGAACAGCTCTGACGTGGAAGTCTCAGTGCCTCTGCCTAACACTGCTTTTGGGCAGTAGTCCAAGGCTGAACAAACAGGTCCCAGCCCTTGGGATGGAGCAGTTTGCATTTCCTCCCTGTTCTGAAGGCTAAGGTTGCATCAGAAGCGAGAAGAAAGTCATCTCCTGTTGTCTAATCTTTATAGCAATCTGTGCCGATGTGTCACGTAGAGCACAGGGTGCTTTGTTCTATTACTGCTGCTGTTGAAACAAGCAATTTTATATCCAATACAGTAGGACTCTTAACCCAAACACTTGAAAATCCTTTTGAAAACACTTCTTTATATTATTCTGCTTCTCAGCCAAGACCTAGCAGCAAAGTAATGCAGAGAGGTCTCATCTTACAAGTAATGCGCTGCTTTTACAAGAAACATTTACTCACATTGTGAAGCCTAAACATAGACCAAAACTAACCTGTGTCTACCTGTCAGAACAAACCAAGCACAGCCTTACCACTTTTCCTTACACGTACAGTCCACAGGGAGTTTCCATAGGTTCACCCATTTAAGACCCTATCTGCGTATCAGGCCCACCTTATTGAGAGACACCCTCCCTCATTCCCTCCGTTAGAAAACATAACTTATTCTACAGAGCTCATCTTACAACAGTTAATATTGGAGTGTTTGAAACAATTACTGCAGAATAGGTATTTTTAGAAATGCAAAACTTTAGCCTCCAGCCATTAATTAGTCTATTTGGGCCACACTTTAAAGAGGACCTGGAGTAGAACTCGCTGCACAGTGATCTATCAATCCTCCACAACCCTCACTTAACCACAGTGCTCATTTAGAAAAGGGTGGAAGCTCGTTTTGCTGTTGGTTTTTGGCTAAGCTGCTACAATCAGTTGTTTGCCATTGGCAGAGGAAAAAAGTCTTTCCTTGCCTCTTCTTCCTCAATTATTTCTACACCAGATTACCTAGCTGATTTGTCATTAATCCGTACTTTTCAGTGGTCAGTTTTCTCACACTTGCTCATTTGAACGACTCCCCTAGGCTTCATAAATACTAGAAGAATTACCCAAGCTAACTTTAAAGGAAAGCCTTGGGAGTGTCCCTAATGCACACAAAATAAGCCTGCCCGTCAGGAAACTGTTGCACATTAAAACTCCCGAATCTCAGTAGGATCCCTGTAATCATCAGCGACGACAACGTAAAAGGAAAAGCACTTTATCCAGTGGGTGGGACCAGGCAGCATCTTTTGTTTGCAGACAGACAGCAGAGTCAGCAGAGTAGCACAGGGCAGGAACTACAGAATACAAATGTTTCATGAACTTTGGAGGCCTCCTGGATAGGATCAGGACACGTTAGCCCTCAGGGGCAAAGAGAGGATCTCCTTTCCAGCCACATTCGTTTTGTGTGGGGTTTTTTAAAGCAAACAAGAAGCGTGCTGGAAGCTGTGGTCAGAGTATGTCCCTTGCATAACGACAAGCTGAAACACTCCCTGAGTGGTTTAGCCAGGGTAGAAGCGGTACTGGGCAGAAAACTCTCTTCCACTTAAAAAAAAAAAAAAAAAAAAAAAATCACATTGCTTCTGCTGTCTGACTTCCCTGTAATTAGAAGAGGCTGCTACAGGTCTTGCACTGAATCATCATGAGGAGGAAAAAAAAAAGTTAACTGCAGCCAGGGATATCAACTTTTCACCTTAGAACCAGTGCTGCTCCCACCAAAACCAACTCACTGGTGTTAAAAGAAGGCAGGCGTAGTGAGCACAGCGCTTAATTGAGAGAAGATAAAGAATATCTTATTGGACGTGGGAGCCTGTTTCCAGTTCCTCCTGAGCTGTTCAGCCACAGTGGTGTTTGCACACTGGCACTGCCCTTGGGCAGTGTGCCTGCGGCACCTCGCACCATGCCAGGGTCAGGTCATCAGAAATCAGATTTACTCCTTCCGCTGCTCCGCGCCGGGAGGGACAACATTCAGAGATGGGCTGGAGCAGAACGCTGACTTTGTGTCTTTCTATTTTGACCAGGGGCTATTTTGCTCAAGCACCAGTCATATGCAGCACTTCATCCTCCTGTCTGAGCCATCACGTGGCGGAGTAAATGCTCAAGTCAACTCACTAGTTCATTATATTATTTACGCCTCTGATCTATTTCAGTCAACAACCCTGATATTCAAAGATAATGCTTTTCTTGACTCAGAGAGAGGTCTCTGCATTTCTAATCTAGCATTAACACTTCCTGCCAAGAGATGCAGAGGGAGGGGACCATCCCCTGCAAAAAAAAAAAACCCAAAACCCCAAAAAAACCCTATCCCTTCTTAGCAGAGTGCTTATTGGAAGTCTAATTAAGCCAGCTACAACCTTCCTCCTAGAACTGCAGCAATGTTATATCAGGAATGGAATTGGGACTAGTTTATTTGCTGTTAATGGGCTCCCTTAGCAGTTAAAAAAAAAAATACAGAAATATAAACCTGGGAAGACTCCAGGCTTATTACCAGCTGATGAATTAGATCACCCATATTTCATTACTGTTGATCTGTCCGGGTATCTCTGCTCTCTGGATGGTGCTGTATACGACAAAGTTAAACCACGAAGCTAAGTCCTCACATGTTTTCTGGATATTCATTTTGCTGTAGCAAACTGAAGGTGCTGTTTTCTAACAATCAAGTCCTTAGGATGGAATATACGTGGCCACAAAGAACAGAAGCGTCCCATTGTTTAACTGCGCTGCTAATAGGAGGGATGGATCCGAGACTGCTACTGGAAATAACTTCAGGAACACTTAAATGGGATATTGTTTTGGTTCAATGAAGCAGTGATGTCTGTAATTAAAATACAGCCACTCACATCTGGTGGTCAGTACCAGTGCCAGCACGCACTTCCAAACATCATAGCACAGTCAGACCAGTATCATCTGAGATGTGCTCGAGAAGTATCCTTGGTTTATAGGGCAGAGCTATGGAAACTTTTATAATCTACCTAAACTCTTCAAGGCAGTGAATCCTACAACAAGAAACAGCATTCATCCTCTGTTGTGACTCTTCACATCAGAGCTGTCAAAAGCCCAAGAAGGTATTAGACAGTGATCCCCTCTCCCTTTCTTCTGCCAATTTGCTGTCACGCTCACATCAAGACAATTCAGTCTTCCCAAAGACAGGACCTCTGAGACCCAGGACAAGTGTCCCATGCGTAATTCTCTGTGGCCCTAACTAAACTACATGCAGCTTAAATGAAGCTTTCAACATGGGTCACAAATATATGTTTTGGCATTGGTTGTTTTGTTGGGGTTTTTTTCTTCACCGTTTAAGGTCATTTTAATGGTGAGTTTTTCTTTCCTGTTCCTGGCAGAGGTCTTGTCTTTGCGGGAGTACTCTAACTAGTTATAATAGTTATATTTAATTAATTTTAAATCAGTCAGACTCTCTGGGGTTAAGCCTTGGATGGCCTGGAGCAATTGCCCAGCTCATAGAATAAAGGGTCTTGTATTCTATGATCATACGCTTGAACCTCTCTCCTCGATCTCAGTAATTTATACCACTTTTGCAATTACTGGAAAACTAAGCTTAAAGTGGTATTTGAGGAAGAAATCAAAATTGAACAACAAGCAACATAACAAAGCGATGAATTACAAAATAGGCAGGTAACTTCTCTCTAAAAATCTAGATAAATAGCAGCCATTTCTAGCCTGGTTTCAGTTCATTCAAGGACAGGTCAAGACACGCAGGAAACACTTAGAGCACAAAATTTTCTGCAACTAAAGCTTTGGGTTGCTTTCAGCTGGCCCATTTGAGCAGGCGTAACTTATCTAGTTTCCCCATAAGGCATATGGTCTACCAGCACAGATAGCCACATTTGAAAAATTGTGTTTCCTGGGAGCTGATCCCAAGAATTGCATTGCAATGAAATGAACTGAGCTGCACCAGGAGAGAGAAATAGGGCACAATACGGGGGTAGAAAGAAAGGCAATATCAAAAACACAGATCAAAGAGGGAATTTAGCCGCACGAACTGTTCATAAGCTGTTGCAAGACACTGCGTTTCTTGGTAATGCAACTTACCCAACTATTTGATTGAGAATAACATGAAATTTGGTCTGCTGCGGAAATGGTTTTGGTTTGGGAGCATGCAGTGCCCAGGGGTATAGGAAAGAAAGAAAGCTCAGAACTTAGCTTGCCAAAAAAAAAACTACAGCAAATTAGGCCTTGACACATGTAGACAAGTAGCAAAGTCTTGGCTGGCCTTCATAGTCCCTAGTAGCCACAGAGAGAAAGGAAATTCAGACCACTTTGGGTGATACCACATTCTGAATCACGGGACCATCAGATGAATTCAGAGCATAACACTCCCAAAAGGAATGAAGAGGAATCTCTGAGCATTGTCTTAAAAACAGAGCTGGAAAGCTGGAGAAATATATCTATCCCTGCTTGAACAAAAAAAGGAAAATAATATATACCTAGAAATACATAAAAACGAGATGTATAAAAGAATAAAATGTACTAAAAAAAATCCAATGCCTGTGACAAGAGTATCTGGCAACTCACTAGTTCATTTCATCTCTACAACCCATATCTAAAAGGATAATTTACTTCCAGCAACCCAGAGCGATTTCACAGTGAAGGTTTAATCAAAGATTGGATTTCAGCAAAATCTCTTTAATAGGAATCCATGATACTTCAGAAAGAAAATCTCAATGTTTTTGACTAAGTATGAACAAAGCTCTTACTCTGATGGAGAAAAGCTTTACATTTATTGAGGGTAAATCCCTTATCTCTCCTGCGACAGAATCTCCTCCGATCTATATTGTCAGCTACAAGTGTGACACTGTACAAACATACCTGTTGGTATTCTTGTCTCATCTGCAGCTGGGATAACTGTTTACAAACAACTGCTCTGTCAGATAAAGAAACACACTCAGAAGCTGAAAGCTTCATTTTCCATTTTCCTTGCAGGTTCTATTAAAGATGTAGGAGAGATCGCAGAAGGTGGTTTTTCCTTTTTTTACATATCTTTAATGCTGCATTAACTCTGATCGGTTGCATGACGATGACTTTGGCATGGGAGAATTAATCCATCATTCCCAAGGTGACTTTAACCTGGACCTGTTTTTGCTGATTATGGAATAAGGAAAGGTCTTTAAAGGCTATCAGTTTGCTTTCTTTGGCTAGAAATGTTCAGCCTTACGCCAGGTCTCCTTGACACAAGGTCTCGCTTTATACCCAGAAGAAACTGAGGCAGAGGAAATAAACTCTCCAGGATCAAAGAGAACTAGGAGTAGAAACTTAAGCTTTTCATTCCGCACTTAGTTATAGGCTTCCTAATTCCAGCTCATATACCTACTACCAATTCTGCTGTGTTTGACCATGACAACTTTATAAAGCTGCAAAGTGGTTACATTGATTAAAAAAAATTCTCTTCAACATTTTACTGGGTTCTCCCAAACCACCTCACTTTAATGAGCAAATTTATCGCACTGTCTTTTGCCAGCTGCTGCAACACATAAGAAGAATTTACTTAAATGTCAATTTCTTTAGAAAATATCAGTTCTTATCATTTCGGTCTTTAAGATCACGCTTTATCACACTGTTGTGAACATTGCCCTTCCTACACGGAATTAATTCAGAAGCAGAGCATTCAGCTGCAGCCATCATGTAAATACAAAGGAGCTGCTTGAAGACAGAACAAGGAAGAATTCGCCAACTCCACTTGTTCAACTACTTCTGTCACCTGAGACGTGGCGCACACCTCCTCCCTGCCGCCGAGAGCCTGCTGCTCCATTCTCCGGGCTCTTTCCTGCTGCCCCTACCTAGAAGTCAGATGACTGTTAACTACTGAAAGTTTGCAATCTTCTCCGGCAAAGCCGGGGACAAACAGGCAACAACTTTTTGTCTGCAGACTGCACGAGACAGGGACAGCCTCTAGTGCACCGCGGGCACTCTTGCCACTACCCTGGGATAAATAATAATTAACACTAACCATGCCAAATGGAGCTTTAATATTTGCTTTTCTTCTGCTCTGGCAACAAGCCGAGAGGAAGCCTGGCTTTCTAAAGGGACTGAGTTTAATTTGCTCACGTCCCTCGCAGTGGGAGAGGATACACGAGTTTCAAGGGCTGCCTGGATAACTCAAGCACACGCCAGCACCAACTGACTTCAGCAGCACGAAGGGCAGCGCATGAACTGGCCCGCGCCGGTTACGCCACGCTAAATGGATGAGACACAAGAGCCAAGCAGATGCAAACCTCTGCCCAGCTTCCTGCTGCTCACCAGCACTTCTCCCGGCTCTGCGAGCGACCGGGAGTGTCTTCGCTTCTGTGCTGGGAGCGGGAGCTTGTATCCATCAGCAATCTACCTGATTGAAACATCGGGGAGTCCGGTTACACATCACAGTTCCGGTCAAATCGAGGCTGTGGTCTAAACCAACATCTACTTTTGGCTATGCTGGACCTCCTCAAGCCTATCTCCTTAAGCTTCATTAAAAGGAAAAGGAAAGATTTGTCTTTTTTACCCAGCATGAGTTACTACAGCAGTGGCATCTGCATTATCCCATGGGTGCACAGGACGCATGAGGCTGGACGGGACCTCTCGAGATCAAGTAGGGCCCCCCGCAGCCGGCTGTCCAGTTGGGCTTTGAGTATCTCCATGGATGGAGACCCCATAACCTCCCTGGGCCCCAGCAACCCACCACCCTCACAGCAAAAAAACTTTTGTACGTTCAGATGGAGCTTCCCGTGTGTGGATTTGTGCCCGTGCCGGTCCCAGCCCATCGCCGTGGCCCCTCGCGCAGCGCTGGGACCTGCGCACCCCACACCTGAAAAAAGCCACTTGAAACCCAACTCCTGCCCCACGTTTCTGCAGAAGCGGAGGAAGACGCAGATTTTCGAGGCCTACGACTGCCCAGGAGTTTCACGAGGCGTTTACGCACGCCGTGCTTGAAGCCAGGCTTTAGAAGCACTATGAACAGGCGAGGAGCTCAGTACCGCCCGGGCTTCCCGCCTCGCCGGGGAGGCGCTGGGAGGTCGCGCTGCCGACGGGGCTTAACGCCTCCCGCCTGCCTCGGCCGGCGGGCAGGCCTCGCCCGGAGCCCACCCGACCCCCGGCCTCCCTCCTCCTCCTCGGCCGGGGGCAAGGGGAGCCGCGAGGCCGCGGGCGGAGGCCTTGGCCCGTCAGCCGGCACCTGCCGGGGGAGGGCGCGGCGCGGCCCGGCCGGGCCCTACCTGAAGACGCGGAGCAGGAGGCAGGCGATGAGCGCGGCCGTGAGGGCGCAGGCCCCGATGACGGCGGCCTTCAGCGCGGAGAGGTCACGGAGCAGCGCGGGCACGGGGCTGAGCTGGGCCCCGCTGTGGTTACCGGGCGCGCCGGCCGGCTCGGCGGGCAGGCGGCTGCCGTTCAGCACCGCCGCCGCCGGGCCCGCCGCCGGCTCCTGGCTGCCGTGGGCGCCGGGCGCGGCCGGCAGCAGCAGCGGCAGCAGCAGCAGGCAGGCCGAGAGCAGCAGCAGCGGGGCGGCGGAGCGCATCCTGCCCGGCTCCGGCCGCCGCCGTGCCGAGCCCCGGAAGGCAGCGCCGGCCGGCCCGGCCCGGCCCGCCTCCCCGAGAGGCACCGCCTCCCGCGGCCGGGGCCCCGCTGCCAGGGGCCGGGGCCCGCCGGCGGGGGCGGGCGGCCGGTACCGCGGCCCTCGGCGCCTCCTCCGCGCCCGCCCCGCGGCCCCTCCGCCGCCCCCCCGGCCCAGCGGGTTCCTCAGAGCTCCGCCGCGCCCGGTGCCAGCGCCATTTCCTCGCCGGTAACGGCGGCTTTCCATTACAACGCGGAACGTCTGCCCTGATGTGAAATGAAGCGATCACAGGGCTCAAACTGCGATCGGACATGGGTCAGACCTCCCTCTGCTGCTGGTTCAGCATGGTGTAGCTGCTCAACTCAAGAATTTCTAGATCAGATTTACTTTTTTTTGCCTTTCCACTGGTCACCTCGGCTTTGCTTCCAGGTTAATTTATTTATCGATATTTCACATCTTTAAAATCTTAAAAATCTTTTAAGATCCATAGAAATCGTGACCACAGTTCTGCAAACCATCCCCGGGTGTGCTGAGCACGTGAACAGTGCCATCAACTAAGACAGGGAGAATAAATAGGGGAGCAGGGGAGCCCACACTAGGATACTGCTAGGATATAACTCAGTTTTGCTCTCCATGCTTTGTATTAGCGTGAGCTTCACCACTGCAAAATCACTGTGTCTGGGGAGAGGGGCATGTTGCCACCAAAATGAAGAGAATTGGAGAAAGGAGAGAAAGAAGAGTGAGCTGATTTCCTCCCTGTTAAACTCTAGACTTCAGGGTTGGCATGGCAGGGTATAATCTAGATGAACGTGTGACTAAACTGTAAAAAAGATTAGAGAGATGTGTTCCTGCAAGGAATGTCCCATTGGAAAGGTGGCAGTGAAATAACGCGTGGTTCATCGACTTCCCCAGCCAACTGGCGCGCTGTGTCAAATGCCACCCACTCGGTAATAAAAGCATCTTGTGTTTTTTGCAGGAAGTTCTTTGGGATGAGGAAATTTTGACATGGACGATGTGCAGAAGGCCCCCTAGACTGTCTGAAGTGGTCATTGTTCTGGCTTTATTTCATTGCTTGCTTTTGTGTAGCTTCCCAGTTTCCAACATGGGGCCCCAGTTTATTTCTGTTCAAAAAAAAAAAAAAATTCCAGCTGGGCAGGAGGTCAAATTGGTGATGCAGACTCTTTCCCAAACATTGGTGTGAGCGCTGCTCACATGATTTATTATTTGTAAACACTGACCCTGATGTTGGCCCTGCCTGTTCTGAGATGTTTGCCAGCTGCTGCTCGGCCTCTATCAGATTTCACTTGGCCGTACCCTGCCGCTCCTCTTGCAGTGCAGTGCTTTTCCATAGGATGAAGGGGCTTCCAAAACAAGAACCACCTCGGGCTGGTCACAGAGCTTAGGGTCCAAATCCGCATCAGCTGTTCACCATTACTTGTATATTGAAATCAGAGCTCCACAGTGCCATGCACTGGGGACGTACCTAGTCAAAGACACTCTTCACCCTCAAAAACTAATACTGACAATTGGTGTAGGGGAATCCTGGGTGTGAATCCACTCGGGATTCTATCTTAAGTGCTCAGCCGTTAGACTGGAGTGATGGGGAAACACTAGATGATGTCCCACACTGATCCTTACATCCGTTCCTTTGGTGTTCCTTGGGCACGGAGAGATGACCGGCAAGGACTCCTACTAAGCTTGCTCAGAGTCGAGTACTGCCAGCTTTGCCGTGGGGAGACGCAGGGTGGGTGGGCAGCACAAAATCCTTCTTGAGCATGAAAAATGGACATTGCTGGACCTATAGTTTTCCTGCGATCGTCTTTGATCTTACCTTGGCATTGCTGCTGTGGTGCTGAACTGGCAAAGGGGCACTGTAGGCTTTGTAAGCCAAGTCATTTTGTTTCACATCCATTTTTAATAGAGCCAGACTTATTCCTGGAATAAATATTCTGCAAATTTGCAACAGGATTTGCTGTATTGTATGAGCGTATCAGTGTAATTTCCTCTGAAATGCACAGCCTGAAACATCTGTTACTTGACTAGCATAAACCGGGCAGTAGTAGATGCTGCATCTGGCACTTTTGTTTGACTTTTACTGCTACTTTGGCTTTTTTTGATGTTCCTGTGGCAGATATTTCAATCTACTAAGATTTAGGCTGAAAGCCAGCACAGGGAATTAATATTTATTGCCACTACCGAGTTCCTCTATTTGACAAGGTGCAATTGTACCAGTATGTAGGTGTCAAACATATTCCAAACAGTCTAGAAATGATAAAGCTCAGGATTCTTCTGGCTCGTTTCTGATCCCCCTTAGAAGTAGGCTTATGCTGTTGGGATTTTTGGTGCTTAGGTGAGAAACTGCACAGCAGAAAGAAGAAAAGGAAGGCGCTACCCGTGTGCAAAGTTAATTCAATTTGTACCCTTGCTCTGTCCCCTGCCTTCTGAGGATCTTATTTATGCCTTCTTCTGCCTGGGTCTGAACATAATTGGATTTAACCAGCCTCTCTGTGATGGTGGTTAATGATTTGGATGCTTTTTATTGCATTCCTTGCATTCAGTTAGTTTCTGATCGGCAATGTCTAGACACTTGTGGGGCTAGAGGCTTGACTGTGTTTGGAATGGAACCTGCGGAGTTGGGGGGGGTCCCTTAATTCGTAGCTCTGTGTATCTCTTGCATGATCCCTGCGTATCTTTTCCACTGGAAGATGTCAGAGAAATGCAGACGTGACCAAACGCAGAGCATTTCAGGAGGCTGGTGCTGAGATTGTACGTCATCTGTGCTTGGAGCCACATCTGAAGCTCTCTGAAAGAAAGAGGAATCTTCCTCTTGGCTTAGGTGACCCTTCCATCAAACTCTGCATTGCTTTGAGGAGTTGAGCATGTGTCTGGAGGTGTCTGTGACCTTCTGCAAGCAGATGGAGCAGAGCTGGGGGGGTGGGTGTGTAGCACCCAGCAATTCTGCTGCTCCTTGTGGCAAAGGATTGCCTCCTTCTGTGGCTGCTCTTAAACGTTGTACTTGGAGCCTGGAGGACATAGATTTATTCCATGGTGTCTCCATTCTGCAGTGCAATGGGACATTATATTCCACCACGTTGTGCGGGATGCTGAGGAACTGCTCAATTACAATTTAATTTGGTTTTGTTCTTTAATTAGGCCAGACTGGGCTTTGTTCCCATCTGTTCAATAGAAATTGCAAGTGACTGATTCTTAAGAAAATAATATCTAAGCTCTGATCCATTTTTTTATGAGCTATACAAGGTATTTAGTGTAGTCTCTTCCCCTTCAGATGTTAAAAGGGCTGAACCAGTGGAAAATGTCTCAACTTATTTGAGAACGAGGCATAAAGCCCCAGGAGGTAGTGTATCTCCTGAGGACTTCCCAGCGTCTCAGCTAACTTTAGACAACATAAACTGATCCAGCTGTCCTTGCTGTCTTAACTTCCTTTGGAGCCAGAAGAGGGAAATTTTACCCCAGAAATGAAAATACTAAACCAGCCTCAAGAAATGCTATACTGGAAAGGAATCCCAAAACTGTAACGGAGGGGAAAAAGGGCCCTCAGCTCAACGATGGTCATGGGGTAGGATCTTCCAACCTTGCAATACACTGCAGCCATCAAAGACTCAGCTTTCAGAATAACATTATACTTGTTCTTCATATTAACATTCAAACAAGTAAATAAGCTGTTGGAGCGGAGGAAGCTTGGAAGCTTTTTTACCGTCCCACCCTTAAAAATGCCATTAAAGTGGGAAGCAAGACATCCAGAATTTCTGTCAAATGGCAGTATCCAAAGGCAATGTTTGCAGACTGTTGCTATAAATAATCTGTAAATATTGCTCCTGAATTTTAAATTAACTTTGCAATCCTAGCTCCATATTCTCAAGATACTGAGGACTTTTTGAGTAAATGTATTTGAGGCGAAGAGTCATTAACATGACAGTTTTGGAGAACATAATTTGTTTCATGTGGCTTCAGATTTTTTTGTTTTGATTTTTTTTTTGTGGGTTTATTTTTTTTCCTCATGGTTGCTTTCCTGATATTTCGCATGTCATTTGCCTAATTTGGGAATCATTCCTGGTTCCTGGTCTGGAATGTGGGATTTTGCAACTGTTCTTCAATGACATCATGTGGTTTGTTCTGAACAGAGCAGTAATAAATAAGAGCAAGGGGAGTTTACCAGCCCTCCTGTAATAAACATTTTATCTGAATAGTCATCTTTTGGGGATCTGAACTAATTTGTGGGGTTTAGATTTTACCTAGTAAGTCACGTTTTCTGTGTATATAGGACAAAGAGTCCCACTTGGATAACAAGGAAACTACATCTTCGTTTCATCTCCCCCTTAGCAGTGGTGATGTGAAAGCCTGCGCTCCCGAGAGCTTTGGTAGAAGAACAGGACTTTGAGAAGTCGAGATGAAATTCACAGTCAGTGAAAAATGCAGAAAGTATTTGTTTTCCTTTCTGATGAGAGCTTGCTTTTTTTTCCTATTACAAACATGAACCTCGAGGAGAAGACTTTGCTGACTGCAGGGGTGGGAGTTGGTGTAGCTCTTCTCCCTGCTGAGCTGTTCTTCCAGTTTACACCTGTTCAGTATCATTATAAGTTTAAGCTCTCACTAGCAATTGCACTTTCTGTAGAAGAGTCTGGTGCTGGCTAAATAGAACAAGCGAGAGTGTTTCTATATGCAATTGCTTCTGGGAACGGCAGATTTCTGTATTTATGGATGCCTGTTACAAGAGCATCCCCATTTGTGGAGAAGGCTCTTCATGCATTGCTTAGCAATGCATATGAAGCTCAGGCTGCCCTTTCCTTTGTGCTCTCTGATGGCCTCCAGGCAGCACCCAGATGTATTTTTAGCTCTCAGAATAGGGGAGAATTTGCAAGAAATTGTGCAGAGAAGAAATAAGCAAAGGAGTTGAAACTGGCTCAATCGTTGGATTTAGGCAAGCTGGATCTGCGGGAATGAATACGTGTTGCTGTGTGTAATGAAATGTATACAAAATGAGGCAAACTACCTTCCCAAGGATTTTGTGCATAGGTAATACACCTTCTGGACAAAGACCGGAGCTCCAGTAAGGAAGGAAATAAAGGGTAACATGTAAGGGATCAGTGCTACATGAGCACTCCTCTGATGTCTCAAAACTAAAAACCCAGGCTACTAGCAGAGATATAAATTCAAGGAGCGACCAGGTCTCGATCAGAGAGTCTTTGAGCTTGGATGTCAGACAAGAGAGCACATGGTAATTGCAAGGATTAATCATTCTTCCAGTGATTATCGATAGATAATTTCAACCAGCAGTGCAGTAAAACTGCAATGCCTCATCTATCATGAGTGGTCTGAGGGCTGCTGTGAAGTCCTATTGCTAATTAAAGACCAGTGATCTAGAGCAAGCAGTAGCTTCAGATATACTTGGGCAAGTCCGACTCCTTTGCACATTCCTAGTTAGCACATTATATTAGCTTGTTATTTCTATAACCCTGTAAAGCATTTATGGCTTTTTACAGACACTTAGAAGCCAGTGTTACTGCTGCAAAAGGCTTGCAATTTAAGTCTATGATAAGCAGCAGATTTCTTTTAAACAAAGGTTGGTGCAGTCATTAAGCTGGGGTGCAGAGATTGTCTCTTGAACAGGTTCCTACAATATCGCTAATGTACACAATGTCGCAGTGTAGCAGTTAATCTGAAAAAAACAGGGAAAGGAAGGACACCAGTAAACCACAGATCTTTGTTTAGTTTGGATAACAATAATCAAAGAACACAAAAGCCGATTATGACTTTGCCTCCCTCTGCTTCGCTGCCTGTTCGTGCAGTACGTCCTGGCTGGCCCACTGAAGTGCAACCTGAAGGAAGCTGACAAATAATTCAAGTAATTTTTTTTTTTCAGATAATTTGCAGATTGTGTCCTTAGACTGTTTTTCTTCATCTCAGCTGCATAAAATAAACTCATCGGGGTGGTAGGTACTAATCTTGCAGCCTCAGATGGCTTTGGAGGTTTATTGATGATGTTAAAGTGACTGCCAAGTAGCGGGACTCCATCCAGAATTACAAGTGACCTGGATATGAAAAAAACAGAATTGGATTTTAACCCTACATAAACTATCTCCTGGTCCAGCTGAAGTGTTGTCGCCCTCAGACATGGCACTTACTTTGTCGTCGCAGGAGAGATAAATCAGATCAGGTCAAAGGGGTTATGTGTGTGCTGTAATAGTATTTCTCATCCATCAGTACCTGCTTACCTACGTCTTAAAAGTCCTGCGCAGGTATAAGAAGCAGAGAATCCACCTGAGCCCTCGTAGGGTGCTGCACTAACACATCATGGTCATTACCACTGTGAAAGCAACTCTGGGATGTCTGCACACCGTTTGTCATGCAGACATCCCTTTGGAGCGTGTAGCTGGTCTCCAAAAAGCCTGAAGCTCACAGAGTTGCTCTGTGACTTCCCTGTCCATCCCATGGTGGAATATCTCACCTTGATGGGTGCCTTTGGAGAGGTTATGTGCTCTCCCTGTGCCGCGCCGCGCCCGTGGATTGGAGTGACCCCGCTGATCCTGGGTGCTCTTTTAAAGCGTGTACCATGTCGAAGTGCTAGAGAAGAGCAGCACACCTTGCCAAACATCTGCTCGCAGTTCACGGGAATCCTAACACCCGATGGAACAAGGATGAGGCAAACTGCCTCCTGGCTCTACGTTCCCCTTTAAGTAGCAGCAGACTTTAATTCTGGTTTAAGGGAGCAATGCCTGTAACTGTCATCCCAGCACCGGCCTTTCCCCTGGAATGAGAGTGACCTTGAGTTGCCTCGAGTCACTCTGCGGGTGGAGCAGCTCCCTGCAAACTGTGAGATTAAACCCTTGCGGCATCTCGTTACAGGAATCAGCGGATAGAGGATTATAGATGCGCAAGTGGCACCCGCTCTCTGGGGAAGGTAGGGAAACTTCTGTTAACATCTGCAGCCAGGCTTCCAAATCCCCAGTGTGAACCAGACCTAAGACTGTTTCATGGCAAGGTGGATACCAGGAGGAGGACTGAAAGGTGTACTGACGGGAAAATCCATGAGCTCTTGCTACGGTTTGTTGCTTTCAAAAAGGGCTGAACCCTGTGGCTCGTTAGTGGAGTTTTTGTTTGGTTGTTTTTGCTGTGATTTCCAGACAAGGATTTCTCTGTTTTTACTTTAGAAACACGAAGCCTTATCTTTGTTTGGCTGGAGGGTCTCTAAGGATGAGTGGAAAAATAGTAGGATTATGACCTTAGTATATCAAAAGATAACAGATAAGCAATCGGGAAAGGAAGGATTATTTCTTAAATTGCCAGAAACTCACTGTTGCTTGTTATCGTCTGTTTAATTCAAATATCGGAAAGACACCTGGGGTGAGAATCTAGATGTTCAGAAGATTGAGGTATCTCATCACTTTAAAAAAAAAATCACACCTACTTTCCACTCTGTTTAAAGAGCAAAGCAGAAAGGGAAAATGTCTTGATAGTTCTCAAATAACAAGCACATTTTTTCAACTAAATTTTTAAGCCTCTGTTACACATGAAGAGTAGGTGTAAAATATATTTGTTTCCTTTACAGAGCACCTTTAAATCAACTAAATAAACGTCGCTTCCCACTACACAAATTGTCACTTAAGCCAGCTTTTGTGAGCTGCAATTTCTACCCATCTCTTGTTTTTGCTGCCTGAAACACCATTTAAAATATTTTCAGCATCACCCCAAATACAGCTGATGATTTTCAGAAGCGAGCATTTCAAATAAGGTTGGCTGTAAAGAATTTGCCTGGCACTAAACATCTGCTGCCAGTGCTGTTATCAGCGCAGTGCCACAAACCCTTCCTCACCTGTGGGACGCTAATAGGTTTATTGCAGTTGAGATGAAAGATGGCTAGTCCATAAGCCTATCCTGTTTCTCACCATTTTCTTTCCCCAATCCAAACACCTGTGAAAGGATGTAGTGTTTATGAAGGTGGGAGTCTAATAGCACTGTTTGGAGCCAAACATAACATACAGTCCTCCCTGAAGAGGCTAATTCGCCGTGGTCCTGGCTATGAGGATTTGCTAATCTAGCCTCTACTCCAACTCCTGTCCCCTGCCAAATTCGGTGTGCCTCTAAATCCTGAGCACCAAGACCCCTACAAGCACTTCTCCTGAGCCAGAGGTACTTACTATCTTCCAGTGTACCATAAACTTCATCTCAAATCAAGCCCCTTAAAATTTCAGTCCTAAACTTTGAGCACAGCTCTACCCAGTGAATTCTTACTGGTAGGGTGAACCTTGTTAGAGCATTAACCCGCACACAGCCCAGGGAATGGCATACCCATTCTCTAGAAGAAAGGCTGATAGAAAAATTAACTCATTTGAATTCAGCTTGGAAAAATTTCCACTTTATGTCATGCTTTCTACCAGCAGAATGCAAAGCCTTTTTATCAGACTAAACCTTCTCCAAATCCCTGGGCAGTGAGTAATACTGTCTACTTCTATAGTGTACTTCAAAGCATTTCTTCAAAGCCTTCACTACCTGCACAACACCATAACGACCTTTATTTTACAGAGAGATAAAGCCACGCTCGGGAGCAGTGTAGGCCAATGGAGTAAGGTGCAGTGGCACAGTATGCTCCGCATGCGGATCTGTACGTAGCGCTTTGGCTGAGCGATGTGAGTGGTAAATTGGAAAGTGCCTCTAGGTCACAGAAAAATGAAATCATGCAGACAGTTGCTCCACAGGCTATTGGGCATTGGCTAATGTCAGACAGGCAAAGGTCATTCCTCCACTCCCACCTAATACAAATCCTTTAGCATTGGGTGCTCTGGGGCCACCTAAAGCAATCTGGCCTTGGGTTCTCTTGTGCCGGTTCCCCGGCTGCACTGCTCCGTCCTACCATTCCTCCAGAACATCCTTCCCTGGCTGCTGGCGTAGACTCTCGAAGGGAGGGATGCCACACAGGCAGGGAAACCTGCATAAAGAGCTGCTCTAGACTGGCTAAATTTGCCCAGTTTCCCTCGGGCTTACAGATCAGTGGTCCATTTGCAGTTGAGAGTGCCCCTAGGAGTCCTCCACCTGCTCCTAGTCCCCTTCTCCTCCAGCCAAGAGGTGTTGGGCGATGGGTTAAGGGAACTGCAGACTACCTGCATGCCACAGCAGATTCCGAGTCCTAAACCCTGTTTGGGATCTCTAGAATCCCTCCTGAAACAGAGGGTGTAAGTTCAAATCCAGCCCCAAACACCTAAACCAAAGGAAAGACAGTAGACATTTTCACTTGTGAATTTTCATCTGCCAGCAGAGGAACGAGTGTAGATTTCAGAGAAATAAGAGAGAGTTAGTTACGCTTCCTTGAATAATCCACTCTTGTCAACAGAGGTTGCTAATAGAGGCTCTGCCTGGGCATTTGGATGGAAATTAATGCATTGAGGAGACAAAGCCTTGTGCAGTTTGCAGACATGACACTAGCTCAGTGAATGGAAATGATACATTGAGTTTTATTATAGAAGATTCTTGGTAGACATGTTTATTAAATGGCTTGCCTGCCAAAAGTGCTAAAGGATTCTCTGTTGTTTTCCTTCTGGCTTGCTGTATCACATATCTCTAGGGCTTCGGATGGAGCATCTCCCCATACAATGCACTTTTTAGGCTCTTCCCCCTATGGCATGATCTTAATGAGCATCGCCTTTAAAGCCTGTAGGCATCAGCAGATACAAGACTTCCAATCTGCCCAGCTCTGAGGTTCATTGCACTGAGATATTTTCACTCTGAGTTTCTAGTCTATCCAGATTCTTTTGCATTATCTTTCTGGTTTCCCTGGTGTTTGTGATCCCTTTCAACTTCATGTCACTTTTGTGAATGCCTGTCATCCTTTTGTCAATCCTTCTTTAGAGTCATCAATAAAAATATCAAAAAAGACCAAAGACCTGATTTCTGTGATGCCCTAATAAACATAATTCTATAACACAATAACTCCCTGTTTAGTATTCCTCTTTGTTTGCAGCCGCTCAGCTATGATTCGGTCCATGGACTATTGCAGTCAGATCATCCAAAGAGCTAAATTTTATGATAGGCTATCAAATGCTTTACCAAATCCAAACAGGCTCACAGATTTTTAAGACCAGAAAGAAGCATGAGAGCATCAAATCTGCTCCTTTCAATCCTCAGTTGAGCGTGCTAATGGGTATCACTAAAGCATCTCTTCCAGAACGTCTGGAGTTGAAGACCCCATGAGATGGGAAATCAAATACTTTGCTTCATTAATCACACATATTGCTTTTTTTGTTTTAAAAAACTTGTTGTTAAATTTAATCAGGCTTTACCTTCTAGACATTGTTTTTGTGTCTTTTTTTCTCTAGATTAAAGATTGTGTAGTACCCAGTTGTTTCTCGCTATGCTTATTGATGTTTCATGCAGGGGTCTTTTGGGTTTTTTTTCTTTTTCGTACTAACACTGCTCTTGATTCTGCAAACTCTTCTTTTCATACGTACCTGCGTGTAGAAGTCAGTCAGTCTCCGAGATGAGGAGAATCTGCTTTCACGGGGTAATTTGCAGACTTTGAACTACTGTTTCTAATTCTACCCATAAACAGCTCTCTATCAACTCTGGCAAGGCTCCCTTTCCTGAACATCTTGCTATGGCTTGTGGGTTCCCTGATGTACTTTAATTTTCATGTTTCCATACGGAACTCATTTGCAATCATTTAAAAGCATAGGTAAGGTTCAAGACTATCTTTAAACAATGGTCCTGATTCCCTACTCACTCAAATGTGGGCAAATGCAGAGCAACTGCTTTGAAGTCAGCTATGGAAAACAGGTATAAATGTCAGGGGAGACAGGCACAATCTCTTTTGATATCTCTGGAGCAGGTCATGCAGAAATAGCATCCCAAACAATATCTATGTCCAGCTGTTCATCCTGTTCCTCCAGTCATTCTCCATATACCTCAGATCCCATCTCCCAGCTGACAAGAAAACCAACTAATCCAAAAATGGAATTACCTAATTTTCTTTCCCATTATCTGAGACTCATAATAGAAATGTGAAACGACCTGCTGTATTTCAGCAGCAGAAGCGAAGATGCTAGTTGACTCTCAGGTCTCAATTCTCACTACCTGGTATTTCCGTTTGCAAAGGTCAGGGTCAGGGTCAAGCCTGGTGGGTTTTTTTTGTTCAGGAAAAGCTTCCTACAGATTAAATGGGATTATTTCAGAGTTAAGGAGGGCAGGGGGAAAAAAGGAAAGAAAGAGCTGCAGGATTTATTTAATGGAAAAAGCCTGCTTCTCAGGCGGCATAATTGAGGATAGTTCTGCTGACTTACACCAGTCGAAGACTGGCAGCATCCTGTGCCTGTGCTCCACTGCCTCACCCCATAAATTGTGGCCAGGATGATCTGGGCTTCACTCTGTCCTTTCATTTCAGCCAACAAGGGCTGCATCATGCCTTTCTCCGTGGGAAGGAGAGTGACTCGCCTGCCGTGATGTGGATTCGGGGATTCCCCAGAGCCATCGGTGGAGGAGAGACAGGCAGCTCTCTCCTCACACTCGTACCTGTGATGAATAGTAATCCCACAGACAGGGAATCGAGAGGAGGGAGAGATACTTAAACGTTTTCTTTACTCGCTCAACCTCTGAGACCAAATATATGGGTGTCTAAGTCTGGGCTTCAGCTTGAGAGCTGTAAATAAGGACCTGTAAGCTATCTTAAGCTTGTGAATCTTCCCGTCATCCTGAGAATCAACTGATGTCGTCAGTCAGACCCGCCAGAACACACTTCATTACGCTCATTACTCAGGGTTGAAAGCAAGCTCCAGCACAGCCCGCAGAGCTCGGAGCTCGCAGAGCGAACAGCAAGCCGGGCGAGCACGGCACCCGTAAGGAGCCCGCAGACCCGGTGTCACCGCCGAGGAGCCAGCAGAGCTGAGACGCTTCCTCCCCTGGGCTGTAGCATTAGATGGACGTGGCCGGCAGCCGGCTGCGATGCCGTGCGGAGCCAGCGGTGCGTTCGGTTCCCTGGCATCGAGGTTGCCAAGGAAGCAAAGTCGCAGGACCTCCTCCACGGCCATCTGCGTTGTCTCATAGGGCATCAAACACGTCAAGGAGATTTCTCCCCTGGGCCATCATCTGGACGCTTGCTGGTGTGTTTGACTTGCATGGTAGTGAAATGCCATAAAGTTAAATCAATTATTCCAAAAGCGGAGAAGGTGAAAAAGCTCTGCTGTGAGCTCAGTGCCACAGCAGTAGGAAATTATTTTGCTCTTGGTTTTGGGTTTCACGGTGTCAGAAAGGCCCACATTTTATATCTGAGCACCAGACCTCTACATCCTAGTTCTGTGCCTACATGAGTGTCAGCCCCAGGGCAGGGCGTGTTTGCCAGGGCCCTGCAGCAGCTTTTCAGAACACGCTGCTCTCGGACCAGCTTCCCCGGCTGCCTGCCTTCCCACGCACGGCACCGCCTTACAGGCGCGCAGGTGATGGAGGGCACAGGACTGCCTGCAGTTTAGTGACAACAGCGGTAAAGACATTCTTCCTTCCCTGGCCATCCTTTCGCAGCAGAGGCTGCAGCAGGACTGTGGAAGCACAGGTTTCTCTGGGGACGGTGGAGCCGGAGGGATGAAAGGGAGCAGCTTCTGTGAAGTGAGGAAGGGGGAGAGTGAGTCGGGGGGAGCACTGATCCACGTCCTGCACTGTGAAGCTGCTGTACAGCACATCGGGGGCTTTTTGGAGAGAGAGGCCAAGCCCTGGCTGGCAAAGTTACATCCAGACAGTTGCGGTGATGAATGGGACGTGATTCATGTAGCAAATGTGATCCTGTGATGGAAATCGCTTTGCTGGAGAATTGATGATGCTCAGCATAGGTCGGTTCATCTCTCCCGGTTCCCTGCCCCTCTGCCCTAGATCCTGCGGGACACAGAGACCACAGCTCACGCCCCACCAGCCCCAAGCATCGCTCAGGCTGTAGGAGTGACTGAAGGCATCTCAGGGGGTTGGCTCTATTGGAAGGGTTGTCCAGATCCATTTGTGGGCAGCTGAGAGTTGTTCAGCCATGGCTGCAGGGAGGCTGCAGGCTATGCCGTCTGGGCTAGGTAAGCAGGTCGCGAGGGGTCTAAAGAGGGTGTTTCTCGGTTTGGACTGCAAATAAGAGTGGAAGTTGCAATAGGGCAAATCCTTGGTGGGAAACAGCAGGAGGAATGAAAGCTGGAGACTTCTGTGCTACCGTGTGAAAAGGTGTTTGGGACTCCAGGGATGAGATAATCCTTTTAAGCTCCTATTTCATTCCGCATCAGGGTGCAGTCAAGAAACAATATGAGAACAGTGATGTGACTTGGGGACAGGACTCCAGTTCTCAATGAATAAGAGGTTAAATCCAAGCAATTTTGTAACTCTTTTCCCAAGTTCAGGATCATCTTGCGGAACCTTTGGGGATAACAGAAGGAAATTTTCCTCCTTGTTGAAAGCATCGTTGCTGTGCGGTGCAGGCAGGCTGGGAAGAACCGTGGAGCTGCATGTGGTGGAAGAACAATGCCAGCCTGCCTCGGAGATTGGTGTTGCTACAGCTTTCTCTCCTGCTATATTTCAAGAGGTTTTTAGTAACTCTTGGGTCCTCTTAAAACAGATTGTCTGATTCTTGGCAGTATATTTTGAGCGCCCGATTTGTTTCATGGCACAGAAGCATTTGTGGACCATGATGTTTCTATGTCAACACGTGCTTGAGGAGGTAATTTTTTCAGCAGAGGTGGCAGGTGTTAGAATCCAGATCAGAGCTCTCTCCACATCATTATTTTTAGTAAAGGATTTTTTTAATAAGACATGTTGATATGTTTTCTCTATGTGGGATTAAAAGCACTTTAGGTTCATGCACAGAATTTCGCTTTATAAATCTGTGGGAGTGCAGATTTTCTCCACTCTTGTCCACTCTTGTTATATTGCCTTTGTGAAATGGGAATAATAAACCTTGTCTGCCTCCTGAAGGGGCACAGAATTAACTCTTTGAAGTTTGTAAGACCATATAAATGCCTTGCTATTATTAAAGTTACTACTACTCGGGGCTTTTAAACAGCTGCCACATTTCACTTCAGAGGAGTTTGCCTTGAACTGATAGGTGAAGCGAACACAGTATATCAGGGTGGTATGCTGAAAAAAAGCTTTGGGGTCTGTAAGGTTGAAAGGCACTATATAAATATGAGTTATTTATAGAAATGGATTTTATAACCCTATCACTCTCCTCTGGTGTACCTCTTAATCTAAGGCTTTCAGTATCCTTTATGAACACTTAACAAGACCGATATTAAGCTTCAAGCCTCTTCAGTGCACATTTTTTACATTTACATCGAGTCAATGCGGCAGGGACAGATCCATTTTTTTGCCCAGCTCACACAGCAGGTCAGCGATGGACCTGACTGGCCTGCTTTGGTAATTAGTAATTCATAATGACCCGCTGCACAGAAAATGGCAAGAGAAATGCAGCAGCAAACGCTGTCATGGTTTTGGAAGATTCGCTGCCTCTTTCTGTCCTTTTCTAGGAATAGCTGAGGACCGATGGTCTCATTAACAAATATAGGCTCCCGCTAAGTGGGTTTGGATTACAGGCACAAGGGCCAGTCTCCGAGCCCGGTGTCTGCGTTTGATCTGCGTACACCCATTCCCACACCTTTCATAAATACCGGGACGAGAATAATAAATGAAAGCCTGTGAGTGTCCCAATTAATGCAGTTTTGGAGACACAATGGGTAAATTATACAGACTGGGAAACTAAGGCAATGAGCTGGTATTTCAGACAATTCTATATTCAGAGTGCCAGACACTTGTTTGCTAGAAGATGTGGGATTTAAGCCCGGATAAGCATTTCTTGAAGGAAGATGCTGAGGACTTCACTACTCCTAGTCCCTACATTTCTACACTGGGAACCTTTTGAATCTGCCTTGAATCTTTGTCAACGGAGCAAAAATATTTTTTCTAACCTTTGCTTTAGTATTTCTGCTTGAGGAAGAAAGAATCCAATTTTGATCCGTGACACTTCAGCAGTGCAGAACGACACTGATGGACAGTAGCTGTTTCAGCCTGTGTCTGATAACTCTCCATGAGCTTTTAAAGCCGCACAGCAACAACAGGGCAGTGCAGCTCTCTGGCCTCTTCTCAGGCAAAGGCTCTTCTCGTGATGTCCTTAAGAAGGAAGGTATTGGAAGGTAGCAATGTGTTAATGTGGAGTGGAGGAAAGCCAAGAAATTAGTTGCTTGATTTTTCTAGTGTCAAGCTTAGACCAAGTTCTGTAAGCCAATAGAGGCTACAGGGATGCATGGACAAGCTCACGGTGCTTCTCTGGGCACAAGAGGTTCTCCATCGGGGAGGTTCTCCATCACTCAGTGACCCATCCCCTCTCCATGGGAAGCTTCCAGCTCCTAGTGCTGGAACAAGGTCTGTGTGCACCGGCTGTCAGGGGACAGAAAACAGCAGGGTCAGAGTCCTTCCAGTCATCTCTGCAATTTGCTTTCAGGCCTCCCAACCTTGTCTTTATCTTTGTAATATTTTAAAAAGAGCAAACATTAGGTTTTCCCTCCGTTTGTTAATGAAGCCCATGTCCTTGGCCATACCAGATGGTAAATTTGTCCGGTCTTAACGCCGGTATCTCCGGCCACAAATCGGTATGTGCAAAGGAGACGGTTATTGCAGGGAGCAGACTCTCAACCTCCTTGCCGGCGAGGTGCAGAGCAGGACTCACAAGAGCAGGAGGCTGCCTGCGAGCTGCCGGCGGGGTTGCAGGCCCTCTCCTGCTGCCTGTCCCTGCCTCGCCTCTGCAAGCTGTACTGACGTGCCACCCTGCCCACCTCTTCCTTCTCCTGAGTGGGAACGGCGTAGGGAGCAGGATGCTGCTGACCCACAGGGTTGTCTTTGGATCCCTCAGCCTTGGCCTGAAGGGACCTTATGCATGGGCAAGGGGAGAGTTCAGCTGACGAGTCTGTTTAATCATGGACAGCTGGGTTTTTTTGCCAGTGAAGTCTTCGCTGGCTGATAAGTTACACACCAGGCAGCTGCAGACCGGCTCACTCTTGAATTGCAGCCATAGCCACCAGTTCCTACACGATGCCCAGATCTGGGACAGTGTTTTAGCACTGAATGGCTCTTGATCCTCCAGTTGCTTCCCAGAAGCCCGAGACATTCACGCCTTCTCTCTCCTTCTGTTGTGCCTACTAAAAGTTTTCCCACTGCGCTGGCTCACACCGGCTACACGCTGCATCCGCTGCCTGGAAAGGAGAAACTGCTTGAGGCAGGGAAAGCCGAGAGCCGGCTTGGGCTCCCGGAGTGATCCACCCACCCCTCCCAAGCCCAGACAGCTTCAGGGCATGAACGGTCTGATGAGCCTCTTCCCTCATCTGGGAGAACTGCTGTTGCTTTCCGATTTATTATCTGTGTAGCAGAAGGCTGTACCAACACATCCTTTATCCTGCTGCAAGCAGGAGTGGGCACATTTGCGGGGGGGTGCAGGGGTACGTCCGTGGACATGTGTGCTCTCCCCTGTGGGTCAGGACCAGGACGTGGGTATCCAGGTCCCTGTGTGCTTCCACGCCATCTGGGTCCCTTCACTAGTTTCTTTGCCAAGTATCTCTTGATTTCAGGCACGCTGAACACAGCCCCTTAAATGCATTTGTTGCTTTATGTCTTCAAAGTACTCAACAAGCATTAGCTAATTAATCTTTCTAGTTTGGCCTGTAAAATAGGTAAATAATATTCTTCCTCTGGAGCCAGAGAAGTGAAAACAAGAAGATACAGTGGCTCCACCAAGCTATCCCAGCAAATTGTGTTAAGGCCAGTAGTGAAGACTCCTGTCTGTTGATGGCAGCCATCATCTCTGCTGCCAGGATGTGTGTGCAGCATCCTTTTCTAGAGGAGTTAAGAGTACAGACCTCATCACAGTGAGATGCCGAGATGCAGCACAAATTCTGATTTCTAGCCCTGTAACCCACACGGGCTTCACCAAGTATGGAGTTGCCAGAAGGGACAAAGTGGAGTATGGTCCCCATTTTCAGCATCACCGTGTATTAGATGCTCAGCTCTGTATGCTCAGCTGCATTTACAGCCATGTGAGTGAGAAAATGAAATACTGTGAGACAGCCTCTTCTTTTACAGCCACTTCATTTACAGCTGCTGAGTAAATCGGATTTTGAAGAGGTATCTGAATTTAGGATGTTTCTTTCCACCAAACCACTGAAATTCCCAGACAGGTGAAGTGTGGAGGCATGAGGGTATCCTTGATGTGAAAAATAAAGCAGCTTTCTATTGCTGTTCTCCGTTTGGGCTAAAATTTCCCTACGAAAACTATGTAGCTGCCAGCACTGTGGGTGGAAATTATTTGCCTTACTTTTTTGAATAACGTGTCTTAATAAGAAAAAAAATACAGCCTATGAGCTTGACACCGTTTTGCCCAGTTTGATGATCAAAAGTGCTTTTGTTCTTTCTTCTGCTCCTGTTGTTTTACACGGCGAAGACTTCAGTAAATAGAGAGCGAGGCTGCCCAGGCAGCGGCAGAGAAGAGGATTAAACTCCAGGAGTGAGGCACAGATGATACCTGGAGGTGACGCGTTTTGTACTGAACATTTCATTAGCTCCCACAAAGCTCTCTAGCTGACGCCTGTTCATTAGTCACATACATCCCAACCCAATTGCCCATGTAGCTCTGCAAGGGATCCCATCGCTTTATCCCAGTGATGCCGCACACAAAGCAGGAAAGCTCCAGATTTCAAGCTAGCCCCTCAGTAGGAGATCTAATTAGGGAGTCTGGTCCATCAATATTTCACCGCATCTCTGCTCCATGAGGGAACGGGCTGTGGGATGTTTCTCTGTAGCTCATGTGCTTCTTAAACTTATCTATCTCCTTGACAACTCTTTAGTTTAAACAAAGATTATTTTGGAATTGGAGCTGTCAAAAAACCCAGCAGCTCCAGGAAGTTTTCTTGTTAAAATACGTTGGCTCGGCAGCACCATCTTCTGTTCTGCCCTTTAAACAGCCTCAGATGCCACACTGTAAAAAATGAGCGCATGTCCCTCGGTTAGCTTGGGGCAAAAGAACAGTTTGAATAAGATTGAGTTAATGTTTTCCACGCTGGGAGTCGAAGCCACAAAACAGACACAGCAGACGAGCGTGGAAGCCAGTGCAGCCCCGCAGACCGAGGGGAGCGGCGGGGCTGCGGCAGGCGGCGGGGGCCGGTGAACCCTGCCCGTAGCGGCACCGTGCAACCACGGGCAAATCGCTCCGAGTCAAGTGGTTTCCCAGGTGAGGTACCTTCACTTTGGCGGTTGTACTCCTGCTTACAGGATTTTTCAAGGGCCGTGACTCCCCTCTTTACTGCAGTGGCTTCGGGGGAGCGGGAGCTCGGTGCCTGCTCTGCACAATCCATCTTGCACGCTCGCTGAGCCCCGCTTGCCTTGGATTTTTGCTGTTGGGTTTGCTAGGCTTTGAGGTGAAGACGTTCCTCCATGCCAGAAAAGTTGCCTGGTGGTTGCTCTTTGGTGGTGCTGCCTAAATGCCAGGTCCCACCCAGCAGAGCCCAGGGAGATCCAGGGACAGGAGCGGCGGCAGGGAGAGGGCAGAGGGGAGGAAGGACTTGGAGGAGCCAAGGCAGGCTGGGGAGTTCTCATACAACGGCGAAAAATCAGGAATTACAGGAGGAGCTGCTCCTTGTCCCACTTCTCCACAGCGCGTTGGGATTCAGGCAGAGATTTGTGGCGTGAAGGTTAAATTAGGAGGGCAGCTACAGTAATTTCTTCATATCTTCTTCTGGCTGGCTGCTGCCTCCTCTCAATGTCCTGCTGGGACGGCAGCTCACCTCCTTTACCTCCAGATACAGCTCTGCTTCTTCAGCCCACCATATAGGCAACTGCCCATATGTATCACTATAGGGGGTGTGTGAGAAAGAGAGAGAATATCCGTATTTACCTTTTACTTTAGAGCATTGTTGCAGGCCCTAAGTAATTAATATCTGAGCAGCTCAGATCCTTGTGTGGCAATCATCACACAAGAGAAAAGTGTTCTTATGAAAAATACAACAAAGCCCCTAAATCTAAAACACGGCAGCTTTCTTGTAAGAGACACTCTGCGGCAGGATTCTGCAACACAGCAATCAGTCTCGCTTTAATATACAGGCCAGGGTAATGTAAGAAATACTTGGAAAGCAGCCACAGCTTTCACAGCAGCTGATGCTACATTTTTGTCAGGATTAAGTTCATTTCAATTATAGAAAGGCTTGTGATCACCTGCTAGGAGGTTTTCAGCAGTTCAGGAGGTCGAGGGTGTGTATACAGCTATATTTAAATACCAAATTCATAGCATACTCCGGCACCATCCCATTTGCAGAGCACTCTGCAGACATCCTCTAATTAAGTGTTTAAGCATAGATTCCTTCTTCCTTTATGGCTTGATATGAGCACATTTTTTTAAAGATCCACATAAATCCTAATTTAATTTGGAGACAATTTAAAGGAACTGAGGAGACTGAATAAAATGGACATCATGCCGTGCATCCCTTTGTTATTGCTGCATTGCTCAGGCTATGCCAGAAGAGGGCTAAACATTGTACCTTTTGGTGCTGCTTCAACCCTCCACTTCACACAATGAAACCGTGAAATGCTCTGTCCCAATGCCAAGGCAAACCTCAAAAAGGAGAATTTTATTTTGCGCAGAGGTGGATGGACAATGCAGGCAGCAAAAGGGCTGAGAAACCCGCGTGGGAGCCTGGAGCCCCCCATGCAACCTCAGAGGGAGGAGAAGAGGACTGGGAGCTGGGACAGAAAATGAATGTCCGAGAAGTGGTCTGTGGAAGGAGGATGCGCAGCTTCACAGGGCCCTTCTGCCAACCACTGACCCCAAAGGTCTCTTCCACGATGTAACCAGCCCCTAGTTGGCCTCAGTGTGAAAGGGAAGAGGCTTACGGGGATTGCTCAGGGGTTTAAGTGAGCGTTTTGCACCGTACTTGCAGCCTGTGCCATCTCCCTCCCCGCTCCAACCCAGGTGCGACCGCAACCACAGACCTCGGGGGCTCCCAAAGCTTAATCGTATTAAGACTTTGTCCTCATCTGTGGGAGGTTTGCAGAATTAGCTGGAGATGGTCCCACAAGAAATACCCGTATCCCTGTTTGACCACAGAAGGCAGGCACGAAGAGGGGCAGCCAGTCGCCTCCCGCGCCCCATCGGGTGGCTGTGAGGGATGTCATGTTGCCGGGCTGGCCAGCAAGGTCACCACTGATGCTCCCCCTTCCTACTGTGCCTGTCTTATCATCAGAGCCCGCAGTCGCTGTGAAGGTGGCAAAAAAGGGACAGAAAACAAAGAGGCCAGAGGACTCTGAGAGCTCAGGCAGAAGGGAAACCTTTCAGGGCGACAACAGCAAGGGTTTGGCAGCTGTGGGAGGTGACTTCTCACGAGAAGGTCTGGCACCTCACCTTCTGATAGTGATGCTGGCAGGCAAGTCACAGCTATCATTTGACCTGGGGGACGATGTGGTTTGATTGTCTTTTTAAAAATAAATTAGGAAATGGCTAATGCCAATTTTTAAGAAGTGTCAGAACAACAGAAGCTCCCTAGCACTTTCCAAAGTGCTGCCAGAATGTTGTTCCCAAAGGAATTAATTTTGTCTAATTAAATATCTCCACAGAGCTCTCCAAGTATCAAACCAAAACATCAACATGCAGCACTTTGCAGACTAATCGGAATCACACTGGAGATTGGCATCGTGTGCTGAAGTGTTAACAGATGGAGCGGATGGTCACGATGGAGGAGTGAGAAGACAAACCTCCTTTTCCACCTCTGCCCCAAACGACGTGCTTCAACCCCCATCTCAGCTTACCCATCTGCTAAATGCGTGGAAAATACTTCCTATAGCCTGGATTTACCCAGAGGACAAGCTAGCTATGGTCACGGAGCACTGCGGAAGAGGCTTTGAGGGAGCTGAGAGCTTTGGGGTTTTTTGGATGATGTTCAGATGAGCGGGGGGTAGAAGCCCTGGTGGGATCTGGAGGATTACATCTCGCTCTGCACTACGGGTCTCTCATTGCTTGCAAACCCTGAGCATTCAGGCCTGCCAGAGGCCGGCTCCCAAATCTCTGCGTTTTTTTGTACGTTGCAGCAGAGACGGACCGGAGGGTTGAGCTGCGTCCTGGAGGCAGAGGAATGCTGGCAAGTCCTACCCTGGAGCATCCTCTTCTTGGATTGCTAATTCACACAAAAAATGAAGCATTTTTGCTTTCAGCCTGATTCAGTTACTGTCACTGGCTCCTTTTTAAGTCCCTAGAAAGTGGAAACCTTGTGTTATAGCCAGCTCTGTTGCTCCCCCCAAGTTGTTCTCAACTCCTCCTCTTTATGGAAGAACAGTGCGTTTACATGCATGGCCGTGTTTTGGACAGCCAGAGATATTTTTGACACTTGGAAAATAGAGCTTTTTAAGATATTTCTTACCTCAACACCTTCCGTTTTATAAAACCTGGACTATTCATTACAAATCAGGTTAAATGAAAAGAAGTGGGAAATAGCAAAAAGTCCTCAAAAAAGTATAAACAGTATATAATAGTTGAAATTGCTGGTGCAGGATGGTACACGGTGTAATACAGCCATTCAGTGCAGGCTCAATTATTTCACAACCTGGTCTATTACGAGCATTTACCCTGTTTATAGAAGACATTTCTCCATAGTGCAGATTCTGGGTGAGATTCGACGTGGTGGCCGCCCGATGCTCCCGGAAAGTCCTCCCTGAGTCAGGTGCTGCGGTTCGCGATGCAAACGTGGTGCCTTAGCACAGCACGGGATCATCTGCCTGCCAGACAGGAGCATCTCAGCCTCTTAAAAACTGTCAGATTACTGATCCCTTGCAGCAGACAATAAAATTCTCCCAGGATAGGGGTTTTCTTTGGCTTTTTTAGTGGAGTGACAGACACTCAGATAAATTGTTTGCATGCTGGATGATTTCCATTGATAGGGGTAATCTTGCTGCAGTAGGGGAAAAAAAATTAAAAAATGACCTTTTGTTTTGTAAAGCCTCTGCAAATAATAAAGGAGATGAGCATAAATTATCACTGCTGTGTATCTATATCCATTTAAAATTTTCTATTTATAGCATCTCACGTTGCCATTGGCCTGATCCCCAGAAATGATGGGTAATAGCAACAAGTTTCCCAAGGATGGATAGGGGCTAAAGATGATTTTCAACAGGAGGGGGAGCTCTCTCTGCACCAACTGCTGGAGAAACACTGCTTGCTTCAGGCGGAAAAAAAATGTCAGGGGAAAAGCTGTGCTCACCATTTTGTTCCTTATGTATTTTCTCATATGTCTGCAAGAATTTCACTGGCTATTTAACTGCAGTGATTTGGTTTTATACATAGTAATGCTCCATAAATCTAATAGTAAAACAAGCTTCCACGCAAAGTATGTTTTCATTTGATCCAAGAAGAAACAACATACCCACTTAAATGCAATAGCTTAGGGTTTTGGAGAAGTTTGGCACAGGAAGGGGAGAGTACACTTGCCACATCTCTTAGAAGTCTGCAGGTGTGAACCTTTCTCTTATAATTTCAAGAAGTTTACAGAATGCTAAAAACTGTGCAAGACCCAGCCACTCTTGATATCTGAATTTCCTATTTTTTTTTAAAAAAAGTATGGATCAGATAAAGGTATTGTTGCCCTTTTGATCTAAATAATTTTTTAAAAAATCAAGGACTCACAATTTATTTGGAGAGAAGAGAGAGGCAAGAGAGAAGAAAAGAGAAGAGAGAAGAGGGAAGGGAAGGGAAGGGGAGGGGAGGGGAGGGGAGGGGAGGGAAGGGAAGGGAAGGGAAGGGAAGGGAAGGGAAGGGAAGGGAAGGGAAGGGAAGGGAAGGGAAGGGAAGGGAAGGGAAGGGAAGGGAAGGGAAGGGAAGGGAAGGGAAGGGAAGGGAAAAGAGAGGAGAGGAGATGCAGTGCTGAACAATTCATTTCTTTGACTTAGTTTTGTGCATTTACAAATATACGAAATCCCTGTTTTTTGAACAGGAGGACTCAAACAACCGGGGGCGGTTTCCTTGTTCAGAGCTCCTGGCCCAGATCTTGCTCAGTTTTTTCAGCATCGCACACCATGTCTTGTTCAGGCTGGAACCCCTTTATTTCTCCCTTTCGGTAATACTACTTCTTACTTTTCAATTTGTTTCGCTCTCTTGTATGCCTGAGGCAAAATACCGACCATCCACACATCCACGCACACGCTCCCAAAAATCTGCCCTGCGGAAATCCACTGCCCAGGCGCTTTGAATTCCCGCGCTGCCTGGCATTGCCGTTGTGGCGGAGTGGGAGATGTCTTCATGCCCTTTAGCTGCCTGACTAAAAGCTGGAGCTTACGGAGGCGGGTTTCACCCCCACCAGCAGTGCGACATTGGGCTCAATTCTGCATGCTCCAGAGAAGCGAAACGCTCATTTTTTTTTTAACTCTGGGAGTTTTTCCTGAATTTCTAGGTTGGTTTCCCCCATTTCCCCCGCCCCCCCGGGCTCCGGCCCGCGGGGCTCTCCCGCCACGAGGTGGCAGCAGCCGGTTTCCAGCGGGGCCGGCGGGGCCGGGCCAGGCGGCAGCGGGGGGCGGCGGGGGCCGCAGCTGGGGCTGCTCCTGCGCTGGCCATCGGCCACCGCAGCGAGTCCTCCGCTGGCCATCGGCCACCGCAGCGAGTCCTCCGCCCCGGAGAAGATGCTTTTTCTTCTCCTCCCCCCGACCCCAGCGTCCCCCGGGAGGGTCCTTGGCTGCGCGTTAGAGCGGGCTGGGGACGGGCGCGGCGGGGTTCAGCTCCGGCGTCGCTGATGAGGGCAACGTTATTAGCAACTGGCGGTGGTGAGGGTGGTTTGGGGTCGGATTTAGCAGGCCCTGGGTTTAAGGACTTCTTGCTGCTGCTGCTGGGTTCTAAAATAGGTCTCTCCTACCTCTGTCCTCTGGGATCCCTAATCGGATCTGTGGGAGTTCAGTTGTATTTTCTTTCATATTTTGTGCTTCAGTTCATCCTGGCCATTTGAATATCATGTGTAGTTTAATTCTCCTGGCTGTTAACACACTGAGCAAGTACGGCAGATTAGCAGCACTTTCTTTTGACTTCCTAATTCTTTTTTTTTTTTTTTCTTTGCAATAGGAATGTCTTAACTCATATGTGAGAATTAGTTTCCAATTTGCTGCTATGGACAAAGCAGTGTGTGGCAAAGATGTGTTTCCTTTTTGCACACTGTGTTGGTTTTGGCTGGATTTCAAGTCTGAGCTCTCCCTGCATGTAGGTATATACTAGATGTTTATGCACTATTGTGGTTGGTGCTAGACAGAAAACATTGCCAGACAAGCAATGCTTCCTCTTTTGCAAGGGCTTTATCTTCAGCTCAGAACAGGAGGGATTTAAGGCTGCCGGTATCAATTTGATTAAGAACACGGAACATTTTTCATTATTTCTTTTTTTTTGTTTCTTCTCTGTTGGGATATTCTTAAGCACTAGGAAATTAGGCAACCAAAATGACTGTGTAACTCATAATTGCAACAACTCATAATTGCAACAGCCTTTGGAGTCAGCTTATGCCTGACTGCTGAAATAGTTTTATTCACTGATAGAATATTTCGTGCTTAAAGAAGAAAGCCTGTGGTACATACCCGTAAAGCCATGACTTACGCTTCAATCTTATAAGCAGATGGGGAAAGCCATAGGGTTTGTTTTGTTTCTTAGCCTAGGAGAGCCATATTCACCTCTCAGCTTTAGTCACAAAATTCCTGGCAGAGTAATGGCATTTCAGGATGGATTTAATCTCTCTGTATTTCATAGCTGCTTCCATGAGGCACACAGGGGACCTCAGCATTTCACAGTGACCATAGGACTGAGATGTGGACTTGCCTGTGCAAATCTCCCTCAGCCAGCAGCAGATAAGGGTCTTGGGGCTAGAGCAGTCCCGGACCCACCTAGAAGAAGGAAATGGGGCCAGTGTACCACATATTAACCAGTTCCTGGCAAATCCCTCTCAAGAGAGGTCCACCAGTTTCCAAAGGTGCATGCACAAGACCTGCATTTATGCACACAGGTGAGATGGCGAGGAGACACCACGCATCTTCTCGTCGTGGGCCAGGCTCCAAATGTGTGTCAGGCAGCACCACGCTGAGTGACTGCCTTTCTCTTTAACAGTAGCTTTAAGAGAAGCTGGAACAGCAGGGATGAACATTGATGCAACTCTCCCAGCAGGTCAGTGGTCTCATTAGGTACATATTTAACAGGAGTAAATTCCAGCGCTGAGCCAAACCACAGCATTAGAGGTGAAGTCAGAGTCCCCGTGAAACCCAGTGTCCTCTGAGCACTGCTTTGATCTCTTGCCTACCTTTGGTATTTACATTCATTTGTTCATTAGAGGTTTTTTGTTTACCCAGGGTAATGTCTCATTCTTCCCAGTGGAGCTCAAATTTTAGCCAGGTGCAAGTCATGGCACTGCTTTGCCAAATGCCCCGCTGCACTGCGCTTGATGACACGGGGAAAACTGCAGTTCCTCGGTGGAAGAGGAGAAGCCCTGGTGCTGGTGTTTACTGGCACAGCCATGCTAACAGCAGGACACAGGGATAAGGCTGGGATGCCGATGTTTGACCCAGCCTACTGAGGGTCCTCCTCATCTTCTAATGTCCTTGCGATGGAGGGCATCAGCCAAAATACCAGTTACCCCTTACAAGTGCTCTCGGGGGTGCTAGACTGGTATAATGTGTGTCCTGCAAAGGAATATGCATCCTCTAGCATATTCCTCCAGATTTGCACAAAAAAGCAGACAACAGGGACGTGTTTCTCCATGAGCAGGAAGTAAAGCCTCCTTTCCTGCAAATTTGTCTCCTGTATTACTGCAAAAATCCCGGCTCCCTCCCCATGTCTCCCGTCACACCCACACCACGCAGAGAGTATGTGCTGTGATGATATGCAGACTAATTAGCAGGCGAAAATGCACGTGCAGCCTGGCCGGGCAGCTGCTGCCGAGCGGGATGGCAGATGGCTGCGCTCGCAGCCTTCCTACCCCGAGCTCGAGCGTTTGGAGGTCGGATGGGGGAAGGGGTTTTTGGGAGACACACAGAAACTTCTCCTCGGCTCTTCTACGTGTCTTTCAAGTGCGGTTGGATTCGGCAACGGAGCTCAAAGCGTTGTAGGAGGCACTGCCAGATCGTGCAGCACTGTGTTTCCATAGGAAAGTGGGATTACAGGGCTGGGCTGAGCTGAGCTGGCTGCTGCCTCACGTGACTCCACAAAATCTCTACCTTCTGCATCTCCTAAACATCCCCAGCAAGTCTGGAGTTGCAGATGTCCTCACACCAGAACAAGCTCCTGTTGGCTGGAGCCTGTAGCAGTTTCCAAACTTTGCCTTTTCTGAGGTAACACAGAAATACATGCTGGCGTTAGAAAATGTATAAATATTGAAACCAGAAGTGGAAGAACTTCTTTGTAAGAGTGAAAGAGTTGGTAGGATCCCTCCTATAGTTCCTCTTCCTATAGTTCCTCTATACCTACTTGCTCCCTTAAATGGTCATTTACTCCAGCATTAAGGCAACGCTATAGGCTCTTTCTCTTCCTCTGGTGATTTCACAGTGCCCTCGGTGCGTGCTGGCTTAGGAGAGAGGAACCGGCCGAGCCGAGAGCTGTGGCACTACGGGGCTCTTTCGGGGTCAACGTGCACCAACCCAAGTCCTTGGTGCTGCTGGCAGGAGGCATCTTGGACTCCTCCGTCCCTGTCCCCTATTCCCACTCTCTGGGTGGTGGCCCTGGTGCTCAGGGAACTGACCCAACTGAAAAGTAGAGAAAAAAGGAAAAAGATTGAGTTTGAGTCTGGATTAATTCATCGGTCTAGCTGACAGCATGACCACTCAACAGCAAGCACCTCCTTAAGAGAAGAAGCCGCTTTCTCTTTGAGCAGCAGCTGATGTAGAAGCCAGTTATTAAAAAACCAGCCTGAAGCTGTAGCTAGACGAACATCTTCCATCGATACAAGCACTGGTGCCAAGAGCAGTCAGTCCTGCTTTCCTCCAGCCCCGGCCGCTGTTTCCCAACACCGCAGTGCCCCGGCCTCGTGCTGACGGTGATTTCAGCCCGATCTGAGCTGGCTGGAAGCTCCTGGTTAGTTGTCAGCTCAATTAGTTCCCTGACCCAGCACCCCGGGTGGCTGCCTGAGACCAAGGGTGGTGAGAAGGACATCCGTCTCTCCTGTTCAACACTACCGTGGATTTGTGCCCAGTTAAAATGACTATTAGCTGCGGCCTTCATTACTAGGATCGACAATGGCAACTTTTAATCAAGCGTTTGGCTTACGGAAGAGGCGGAGGAGGTAAAGGATCACTTTTCCATTTACCACGGATGTGTTTAAAAAAAAAAACAAACCTAAAAAAAATTCCCCATGAGTAATTTGAGTGTGATACAGCTGGATTTCAAAATTCAGGATTTAGGCGTAGGAGGGATAAAATGTATTTTAAATCCCCAATTTCTCTCCCCAGCCAGATGAATTTTAGCAAGGATCAGGTTAAGGTGGTGACTGTTTTCCATGTTGGCTCTTGAATGATTCTGCCAGAACTGGATTTTTATGTCCCATTTATAACGGGGCTGGAGCCGGGGAAAGGTGCTGTAATGGAAGTGCTGACACCACTTCATCGCACGGCAGCCCTGCTAACGATGCCCAGGGAGCTGGAGGACCCGACTTGGCAGCTTATATGGGGCCAAGCCTGACAGCAAGGCTCTTCGAAAATAACTTACTGCTCTAAAAATAAACACAAAAGGACTAACCTTCTTTGCACTGAACGGGCGGCAAAATTGCTCTTGGCTTTATTGGAGTCCCAGGACATTGTCCAGGGCTTCCCCAGCCATTGCTGCCATGGGACAGGGTTAAGTGCTTGAGGTGTGGTGGGAATTGTTGGGTATGATTTATTAACACTCTTTATCTGATACAGGAGGTACCTGAAGGAGAGAGGAAAAACTAGTTAAGCCGGAATAGCTTGTTGAGGGTGGAGGCGAAGTAGGGTGCAAGACTAAAGGTGTCTTATCCACGCCGCGCCCTTCTGTCCCTGTGGGACTGCAGGAGGAGAGCCGCTGGCCACCAAGTGTCCTCCCAGCCCCACACCCCAGCCCTCCAGGACTGTGCCGGGCTGGTGCGGTCCCGCTCTGGGCTTCCTCACACATTTTTCATGACCATGATCCCTTTTGCTTGTGTGGAGTGGAAATCTGTTCCCGGGGAGGAAGAAGAAAGGCTGGGCGCTTTAAAAGCCACCATGCTGTGGTCTTGAGGGAGTTTCTGGTTATGTTCTTGGAGGAGCTGCCTTTCTCTTTTCTCCCGTTGAAACGCACGTTGTGCCACAAACCACGGGGCAAACAGTCGGCAGAGCAAACCCACTGCAGGTGTAGGCAGCAACCGCTCTGCTCGGCGCAGGGCACACAGACCCAGAAGAGGTGGTACTACAGAGAAGAAGTTGCTATATAGCACCACGTGAAAGCGCTTCAGCTGGGGACACCACCATTTATCTTGATTTTTCAAGAAACCAAGTCCAAAGCTGAGTTTTGAGCAGAGCTGAACTCAGTTGTTGTTTGCGGCGGGGAGAACTGTGCAAAAATCAGGAAGTTCTGAGGCTCGCTGAAGCAGAAACGCTTGTTCAAACCGCAAAATCTAAAGGGAAATTTAAGGGAGCCTGGGGCTTTTAACAAGAAATTGTTCTTTTTACATAATGAGAGTTTCTCATAACAACGTTCCAGCAGGGAGGTGACACCTAGCCAGCAGGACCCAGAGCACTTGAAATCCAAGGGATGCTCAGGAGGTGGGAGAGCAATGGGGACATCACAAGAGCTGGGAAAATGAATTCAAAATGTGTATTTCAAGTGGTCTTCTACCATTTGGAAAAGTGTAGGGGTTACTTGAAAAGCAGGCTATGAGCAGATGTTTTAAACTCAACACGTTATGGTGAAAAGCCCCAATGCAGCCCCTGGCACGGTGCGGCACAGCCCTTACTGCCGTGCACTGCCTTGCTTCGGAAAATGTATTTATTTGGTGGCAGCAGTGGCATTCCCCTGTGACAACGGTGTCCACTGTGTGGAAACCCAGGTTGCATCAGTAAAGCTAGAAAGCTGACATAGCTGGGGCATCTTTGCATTCACTCCTTTGTGCATGTTTACTGAGCTCAAACCCTTCTGCGTTCTTTGTCTCAGACCACAGCCTGGGAAATGCAATAGAAAATTCCAGCAATTCCCTCCAGCCGAGCAGAGGTTGCCACATGGGCAGGTCCATGCATGGCCACCGGTCCTCTCCACCATCAGACGTCTTCATGTAACTCCAGACTCAGACCGCGATTAGCTTTCATTCGGAATGCACGTTTGCAGTTCTTCCAGGAGTCTCTGTAGGAAGCCTTGTGTGCTGCTGAAGGGTTTAATTTCATTTCTCTGTGCAGCTTGTAAAAGGCTTCTTGGAAACCAGATCTTTGCATTTTACTTGAGTTCGCTTATCTGCCAAAAGCTGTTTCAAGTTACTCTTTCCAAGCCATGTTAAATGAATCCTTAGGTAAGAAGGAGGTAGCAACAACAAGTACTGTATATCTTTGTTGAGAAGTCACTGCTTCTAATTACGTTCCCTCCTTATAAGCTTTAATATCGAGGACTACAAAATGAGGTCAACCTCTATTAAATGTAATGACTTTCCCTGTGGAGCTTGCAATGAAAGCAGCTTCACAACAAAGGTTTCTATTTAAGGGGGGGGGGGGAGTTTCTGTTACAAAGAAGTCCCCTAACTCAGTGCAGCGGCTTCATTTTCCTTTGCTGGCTCCAACAAAATGAAAAGATTTGGGTTGAATCTTTAACCACTGTTTATCTGAGAAAAACAGATAGGAGAAGATGAATTAAAACATGAAGATGGGGAAGAGCAAAAACCACGTTGCTGCGGGAGCTGACCTAGAACCGGTCTGGCAAACAACACCTTAAATCGCAGGCAGCTCCGGAGAGGGCAGAAAGCACAGCTGCATCCTCTAACCAAAGCAGGGCCACCACGAGCCACAGCTGCACGCAGTGAGCAAAAAGAGGTTATAGAAGAGGAGCAGGTTTGCTTCTCGTTCCTCTGCAGGTTAGACACAGTTTGGTTCCCCATACGTGGGGGAACCTGAGGAACAGGCAGCATGGTCTGCTCCTTGAGGAGATGAAAAGAAACTTGTAATGGATACAGGAGCTGATTTTGAACCCTGCAAAGAGCACTGTTGGTGCAGCAGTGCTGTGACCCTCTTGCTGGGCAGCTCCTGGGGCCGTGTGCCTGTCAGGCAGGTGTTGCCCTGCCCAACCGGTAAGTCTGCAAATCTCTGATTTTCACATGGCAAAAGCGAAGTAGCATGAATGGGCTGTTTAGTGCTACTGTAGCTATTTGTGTGGCTCTTTAGCTTGGTATTTTAAGGTAGGTAGGCACAATGCTGTATTAAGGAATAAGTTCTCTTTTACACTAGAAACTGGACGTAAACATGGCCATAATTTTTAAAAATTGCTGTTGCCCTGATAATAGTCTAACAACTGGCAAAGTAAGTTTGCTCTTTCTTTAAGGGCATTTTTTCTTCCTGCAGCCTTGCAGGCAGAAATTTGCCAGGCAGTTGTTAAAACATCGCGCCTGCCAAGCGCAAGAGGATTATTTTGGCATCGGCTCTCAGCTAATATTAACTGCGCCGCATTACGGTTGCCATGTTTGAGGCTGTGTCGAAAACAGTTATAGAAAGGTGGCTGCCGGCTTGTTCACCTCCTGCCTCCGGCTGCTCAGCTCTTCCCTCCCTCCCCCCCCAGTGTGCTTAGCTCTCTGCTTTACATTTTTTATCACCGAAGTCAGTTGAAATATCATGCAAATGCTATCTGCCTTTATTAACGCCCCAGCGTGCTAGTGACGCACTGCAGCCTTTCTCGCAGGAAACAAAAAATTACCCTGGGGCGCGCTGGGAAGCGGCATGCAGACCAACCTTCTCTGCCAGCGGAGATTCTCGCCCTTTAAGAAAAAGCCTGCAGTAATTTTCCATTACCCTGCACGGTCTTGTCTACGTGGCAAGAATTGTTTGTGGAGGCTGGAGCATCACGGGTGAGGCGCAAGCCCCGATCTGGCTGCCGTTGCTTGGCTACGCGCTCGGCATGCCGGCAGCACGCCAGGCTCCTGGGAAGCACCTTTGTTCCCGAAAAGGGATTTGAGTTGTGTTTGCATGCCGAAGGCAGGGGACAAATGCTGCCTTTCTCAAGCAGCCTGGCAGAACTGGGGTTTCCAAATAGCATGAGCCAGCCAAAATACTCGGTAATAATAATATGTTCGGGGTCCATCTCCTGTGATGGTTTCTCTGCCTTTGCACGAGGAAATGTCTTTTAATGAGCTCATGTTGTTTGTTTGCCATTGCACTGATCACAATAGTCGCTTAATCAAGGCAGCGTGTTGAATCGGGGAGAAATAATATCAGCCAAGTCTCCCCCTGCTTTTGTTGTTTCGATCTAATAAACTAGACAGATAGTTGTTGTTCTGCAACTTGGTAAACAGATTTTTTTTTTTTTTTTAATGTAAGCTCTGAGGTCCCGATGGGCAAGTCTCTGCTCCAGTCCACGAAGGGTTGTCTGAAATGCCTGAAATATTTCAAATGCCACTGGCAAAATCTGCAGCAGCATGGAGAACTGGGTTTGCATGCTTTCCCTGCTCGCTGGGGCTAGGCTTCAAGTACGGCAGCAACATTAACCTGTTGTTAATGCAACAGGCATTTTTGTGATGTCTCGAGCATGGCTGCAGCTCCAGGATAGCTTATTTTGTTTGTGTGAGGCTTGAGACTTCCATTAATAACACAGCTTTGTGTTCCTCTGCTAGCAGCCTGTGCTGTCAGGGACTCTCCCTCCACAGCAGCCAAACCTCCGCTGATACCTGTTAAGCAAACAAGTCCTCCCTGTTAGGTAATGCTGCCATTTGCTTTCTGCAGCAGCTCCAGGCGCTCTCAGGAGCTGGCCCCCGAGAGGAACGAATGAACATGTCGTTTTGGGGTGGCTGGCTACCACTGGAAACCTGAGAATTGAAAAACTTGGTATAGGGTAGAACACATTGAGCGTCAGCCTTAATTTTGCTTCATGGAGTATGAAGCCAGAGGGGAATTTTTATGCGCATAATCTGGCATCCTTCATCGCACAGATGAACGAACCTCACCCAGCAGAGCCCTGGCACAGCTACAGGGGGGACCACCTACCCAGCCCCGCTCCTTGGGGTGCTCCAGATGAATCGTCGCTTTGAGGCATCTCTCCCTGGGCACAGGTATAGCCCTACCTGCAGCCCTCCCCGAAGCCCCAGCAATGTTTGTCTCCTAACCACAACCTCTCTGAGGTTTATAGTTTAAAGATGTTGGCTTCCTGGAGTTTCTCTAGAATATTAGCAATGTTCTCCGCTTTCTGTGCTCCTTTTCTTTTTGGCCCCGTTTCCTCACATCCAGCTTCTCTACCACCTCCTCCTCATCCCGGCTGCCGATGGCTCCGCTGCTGCCACCCAGCCCCTGCCATCTGGGGACCTGCACGGTGGTCCCCACGTCCCAGAGAGCCACGCAGGAAGGGTGGAGCTGGGCATGTTTAGCAGCTTGGCTGTGTGCTGTCTCTCACCTGGAACACGCTTGTCCTTCAACAGTGAAGTCTGCTCTGTGTGTTGGGAATGACTGAGCAGATCTTTAGGATGGTGAGTTTCCATATCCCTAGGTCAAATTTTCCCATATGGATAACTTGATGTATAGAAACAGTACCTTATCCATCTTACACACGGCTTGGCTCTCTGTTCAGTTAACTTTTTGACTTGTCTTAGCTATCCTTGGATTGTTTTTTTAAAAAAAGGCAACTACTGCCTCTTAGCAACTTCAGAAAACCTTGGTATCTAAGAAAAGATGAGTTTGGCTCTTGAAAAGCAATTTTTAGTAGTAGCCCTTTTTTTTTTTCATTGTGCTCTCAGATGTGAAAAGCAGAACTTGCAAACTCTTGAATTTTTTCAAGAAGGCAAGCTAATAGAGCGCCTTGCGAAGGAGGGTCCCTTGCACGTTTGGCCCGTGCTGTGTCTGCTGCAATGTGCCACCACCACGGCTCGCCTTTGCTTGGGATTTGCTCCGCACAATAAAACGCGGAGGATCCGGTCTGCCAGGAGGAGGGTTTGCCTCCCTTGTTTGAGCAGTTGGGAATGTGGGTGAGTCACTGCCTTGTTTGAGGAATGAAACCTCCGATCCCGGTTTCTTATGCCTTTGTTTGCTTTTAGAACTGCAGTATTGTTGGAGGTAACTCGCACTCCCGTGGCTTCTCTGTGACTCAGTCTTCACATCTGGTTTCATATTTTGTATTTCCTTCTTAAAAGCACATGGATGAGACTACATCTTTCTACCTGCACTCAGAAATCCATAGGATCCAGCAGATCAGAGATCAGAGCAGGAAAAACCATTTCTGTCCCCACTGAACAAGGCTCGTTTTCAGTACAACCGGTGCAGCAGGGTGTAGTTCTTCTACAGCAACGTCGCTAATTAAAAGAGTGGCAATTTCCAAATACAAAATTAGAACAGTCTTTGAGGATAATTTGTTTCAAGAAGGTAAGAAAAGCAGAGAAGGAGAGAATGTGTAGGAAAGACACAAAAACCAGCACAATTTTCTAACTTTTCTAGCTTTCAACTATTTGATTAGGGAACCTGTGGCCATTTTGGGAATGAATTATCTGATTTCAAAGGTTTAAAATACCTCAAACGATATAACTACCTTTGAAAATAATGTCCTTACTTTATGTGGATGCTTAAGTATGAGTTTAGGTTCTTTCTTTTATGTTTTGCAGATTGAAAAAAGGAGGTATTAAAAGATTTTTCATACATACATTGTGCCATTTTTCCTTTACTGCAATTTGACATCTAAAACTGATCTTTTTTCCTTACATAATAGATGCTTGCTTTCTTAGGTTTTTTTTTTACATTTTGATTTAAGTCTGCCAGTTATTCCCAAAAGCTCAGTATTTATATTTATTCCACAGCAAGCATGTGACTCGTGTGACTGCATAATTATATCAAAATGAATTTGGGTTCCTTTTGTTGCAAAATGTTCTGGGGCTACAGGTACGATTTGAATGCATGATAAGCTCTGAGTATTGAGATTACAAGAAAAACTATCTGCAAAATCCTACGGATTAAGGTCATGCATGAGTTATTTAATTCTCCCTCCTGTGAGGTTCAATTGCAAGATACAGTCTGCTCCCACTGACTTCTTAAAATGAGAAAGCTTGAAAAATTGACCAGATTCTGTCAAATTTGCTTTGCTGCTAGAGGAGCTGGAGGTGTTGAAGAAATAGGGAACTGCGAGGAAAGGAAGAAGCAGGGACCAGGAGGGTCAAAATCCCTGCTGGCTCACAGCTTGAAAGCGGGGAAAGCCACCAAGATGATTCTTTTTCTGCCAGAATTTGATCCACCATACAATTAACTATATCAGAAGGGGAAGCTCTTCCTTTTTGTTGCTGTGATTGCAGCAGTGTTGCAAGGCTGCAGTTGGGACCAAGGCTCCATTGTGCCGGGCCAAAGAATCTGTGTCCTTGCAAGTAAAAGACACAAGGTGAGGATAGAAGTGTCGAGAGCAGAATGGAGGTGATGGGGAAAGCACCTTGGCCCTATGGAAATCTCATCTTAGGTTGTTTTTTTCCCCCAGAGGCAGATACATGATCAGATAATACGCCACAGAGCCTTGATGGAAGGTAACATTGGAATTGCTCTCTGTTGGCCAGCCAGTCCCCGCGGCACTGAAGTCCGCTGCTCACATCCAAATCTGCCAGGAGCGGAATTTTTTTTTTTTTTAATAGAGGTGACCATTCTTCTGCTTGAATTTGCTCCGAGATCACCAGTTCTTTTTTTCCACAAGCTATTGAAAACCATCCAATGGGAATAACTTCCAGTAACTGATTCTGACATACAAATGGGGTGTATCCTTATGGATAAACCACCCTGTTTTTAACAGTTAAATATCGATCAGCTGCATGCACTCCCTCTCAAAATAACCGGTGGATGTAACAGTTTCACCCTGTTGCAGACATTATTAGTCTCTTCTCTCCTTCATGATGCCTGTAACTAGGGCATCGATGCTGCCTGACTGCATGTCCCAAGGGAGCCGGGGGTGTTTGTGCAAACCTGATTGGGCTGAGAAAGGGGTGGAGAAATGCAGTTCTCTGCCCAGGATATATTTAGTGAATGCAGCTGTGGGAGGCAACAGGAACAAGAGAGCTCTTGTATTGCCAGGGCTCTGACAGCTCACATGCCTAAATAATCTGCTATTTTCTTAGCAATACATTTTCCCCTCTCTACAGTGTTTTTAATTTGAGTGTAAACTTATACTTTAATGTAGCCAGAATTCTTCCTGGAGCTTAAAAGTGAGATGCGTTACTGTGCCAGCCTTGCTATAGCCTGTTAAGGGGAGCAGCAGCCACCTACCACATGCACTGGACCTTCTCCATGGCAAGGAGGGAGATTTGACCTCATTTTCACCCATTAGAGAGGCTAGCGGTGTAGGAATATGCCTTTGATGTACACTGCAGTGCTTGCTTGGGCTGGAAGCAGCCCTGCAGTACCAGTACAGCCTCTCCCAAGCAAATAAACTCTGCTTTTTTCCTAGGGCTGATGAGCTGGGGTGGAGAGTCTGCTTTCAGTATGCCAGGGCACTTCATCGTGCTGTGCAAACTCTGCTGGTCTTCCTGGCATCCCTGAGAGTCTGATCCAATATTCTCTGGTACGTCATGGAATAAAAAAAGAGCACAAAAATAGGTTTACCAACCCGCTGGGTCAAGTGGGAGCATATTACTGTTGCTCTGCATTAGGACTAATTTGTCTGCTCCCTGGCCATGTTCAGACTTGCCCTTGGAGAAAAAGTCTGAGGCTGGGAATTCCCTGTGCTGCTTCTTCCCTGGCTTGTTCAGCAACAAGCCATGAGCTAGTCTGCCTCAGGCATTAAAAGTTTATGACAAATTAAAGTGCAGCATATAAAAAGAACAATTTTTTTTGGTCTTGTTCTAATGCAGTTAAGGGGTTAGAAAAACAAGACTGGTTCAGGGAGGTCTGAAGTGTGTCTTTGTGTCTGGGCACGGCCCAGGGATGATGGAGGCATATACGTTTAGAGGGAGACAGACTATGCCATTGCTTTCTTAGAGCTTGCCCCACCTTAGGGTGTTTTTCAGTCCGCAGCAGCATTGCTGGGAGACGCTGCAGTGACCCAGCTGGGTTCCCTCTGCCAGGGCAGCACCCTGACCCTTCCCACCCCACGGCGGGCAGCATGGGTTTGCTGTTCCCGTGGCAGGGACTTCTACCCTGTATTGGAAATGCAGCTCCTGTGGGTGGCTTTCATGGTTTCACCACAGGCTGGCACAGATCCTGAAACAAATCCTGCTTTTATTAAAATTGTGTGGGGTATGTGTTCTGGATATAGCTGTCCCACCTTTGCGTTCTGTGACCAAAGGGAGTTTCGGTGGTCAGTTTGTATATCGAAAGTATTTACTAAAGCATAGAAAAATGCATCTGTGAACAAATCTACAGGGAGCTCGATGCCCTGGGTACCCACGCAGTTTTTTCTGTCCTTAATCTCACTGAGACTGTGTCTGAGACTTGGGTTTTTCAGCAGTTAAATGGTTAACTTCAGGACTAATTGGCTCTGAGAGCTCCAGTCCTTTGCAACAGATTATTGGCATGCTGGTAAGAGCAGCTCCCTTCCTTCCCTTCCCCCATCATTATAAAAACATGTACTGTAGCGAGAAACCAAATACCACATGGCGCCCTACACGGAGCCCATCAGTGCTCCAGCTCAGTATTTAGCACAAAAGTCCCTTTATATTTGGGAAGCAGAGGGAGAAAATTCTGGAAACGCAAGATCGTGGCGATACCGGCTGAATCAGCAGATTTATTTGCACTGTACAGGGTGCTGGAGTCCAGAGCCCCGCGCACCAGCCCAGGCTGCACGCACCCACTCGCCCCGCGCCAGCGTGGGGAAGGATCCCGGGTGTTTTCCGAAAGCTGAAGGCAGATGGGAAGAGCTGGTATCTGCATAAGGAGAGCTCTGTGCGCTCCCCGTGGCTTCTCTGTTTGTCAGGTTACGGCTTTGCGGAAGGCTCTGAGGAGTCCCTGAGGGACTGAATGTAAAGAGAGAGAAATGAAAGCTTTTTAAAAAAAAAAAAAAGTTGCATTTCTGGTTTCCTGCGGGGATGTGTGTGTTTTTAGGCAGCTGTCTACAGAGGCAGTCGCCATTTTGTGAAGCGGCATTAATGCAGCAGGAGGAGACATGTTGTGTTCATGGGAGTTTGTATTTTAAGGTTTTCTCCTTGGTTTTAATCAAAAGGCTTATTCACTCCACCTTCACCCTCTTTCAGTCCAAAGGCTTTCATTTTTAAACTTAGGGCAAAAAAGAAACAGCAACAAATTAAAAAAAAAAAAAAAAAACAAACCACAAACAGGAAAACAGGCAAAATTTTCCTGGGGGGATCACAGCGTACAACCAAAATCAGGTTTCTCTCCAGGAGACTTCAAAAATTTTAGAGGTGTAACGTGGTTCCAAAAATGTCGCCAAGCCCATAGCGAGGATAACCAGGATGACAACGCGGCTGCGCACCGAGCATCGCAGAGGCATAGCTGAAGGGTTCAGGGAAAATCTAGTATATTAGGTATGTTTTAAACAGTGTTTGGTTCTAGCGTAAAAAGATGTCTGACTGGTCTGTGCACACACGACACCAGCCCTTTTTGACTTGCACAGGCTGACTTGACTTCCCAGTATTGAGATACTGGTTTTGATCTAAAATCTCAGACTACTGCTAGTGCTGCAGAACTGCTCATTTGATCAAAGGAGAAAATACGGATTGTGGCAGGAGCGAGGTCAGACTGAATCCCCTTCATTGCAAAACTCTTAGAGCAAGCAACAGTGTTTTTGTTAAGGGTCTTCAGTGTTGGAGTTTACTTTTTCCACAATGGGATCTTTCACTTGCAAAATACATTATAAGGCTCATTTGTTTAACAAGTCTCTGGGAGCTGGGAGAGGGAGCCTTAATGCTGGTGTTTTGGAATACAAAGATATTGTTGCATTTGATTTTGGTTTCGTGTCATTATTTTCTGGTTTCAGAGTCAGGAAAAGCTGCTCATTTATTTTTCATGTAGCTGTATTTTTATCCTGGCTTCTTAAAGAGGCAGGGCTTATGAAATCATGCTGTTAGAGGCCTTGAGCTTTTGATCTGATGTTCAGTTTCAACAAATTTCAGGTCTAGAGTTTCTGCACTTTGGGGGAGGATGCAGGTCACAGAGACAAATTAGTGCTGCCGCTAAAGAAAGAAGGACAAGATGAGTGCAAAAGCTATCTTTTCTGCTTTTCTTGCTGGCCAAGCAATCAGCACCCAGGTGCCAGTTGACTGGTCAGTAATGTATAGCTCAGAAATATCGCAGCCTCTGCCTGAATATGGCGCAGGAGTGGGGATGCTGCAGCAATGCAGTGCTAGTTGGGTATGCGACTGCCGACTACCAGGAAAGTAGCCTTGTTATTTCAGCTGCTCACAGAAGACTTTGTAACTTTTAACCATGATATTCACATCCAAACTAGGATTGCAAAAAGTATTAGTCATATTTAAAAGCAAGAGTAAGTCAGATTGCTCCATGTTAGCTGCAGTTGAATTTTGCAAGGTCTTTGATCTCTTCACTCTGGGTCTAAAAGTGTGTCTCCTTTTCAAGCCTGTCACCTGCAAAGATTTCTCTGAGACAGTGATTCTTTCATTACAGAAGAGCAATGTAAAGAAACCTTTTTGCTACCTCAAGATCATGATTTTCTTGATTGCCCTTTTGTACTCTGCCAAGGTTACATTAAATCTGCAGGTCAAATGTAAGCTGAATGCAGTGTGCACCGATGACCAGCAATACATATAGTACAGAGCTCTAGTATGAAGTTCATGCACATCTTTGATTTGCTTGTGTAAGACTGTGCATTATAATGATAATATGAAGCATAAAATAGTTTTCATATATCAAAATTACTTTTCCAGCATATATTAATGTGCCTTTCTGAACCTCTTAATTAGGTTGTATTTTCCCCTAAACTTAATTCCATTTTATTAACATCACTTGAGTAGACTTCAACTTCATTTTTTGTTCCAATTTTCATTATCGTGTGTGTGTGTGTATATATATATCTATATAAAAAAAGATAATCCTTTATTAATCTTTTGAACAGAACAGTTTTCTTTCATGCAGCAAAAGTACTGTCCCTGAATATTCATTATCAGCACCTGATATGCTAGCCAGGAGCACAATATCTTAATAATTGGAGTTTAAGAAAAAAAAAGTGTGTTATTAAAGTCCCAGTGTTTCTTTCTTGTTCATGTTATGATTCTAAATTTTTCAGGCATTTGACTTTATCTCCTACACATATAAACTCATGTTCCCCATACATTTTTTCCTCCAAAGTGTTCTCTGGTCTCCTTTATCTTATACAGTAGGTTAGAATGTTCAAATGTACTGTTTAATACCAATAACATGTGTGGCTTGTTACAAAAAAATTTTAGATAGTTTGCCAATTAAATGCATTTTATTTTGACCTATTTGCTTCTACTTAAGTCTAACATTTGGTCTCTTGATAGTCAATATTCTATGAAAAGTTTTATGGAAAGGTTTTAAAGGTATACAGAAGGAGATGAATAAGAGGTGAAGTACCTGGCACAATTTAATTTATATTATTCCTATTGGCATTATTAATAAAAATAGGCAAGAAAAAGAAATGTTGGGGAAAATACAAAGAATAGTGCTGCAATTATACCTGCATGTACAAAACTACACGCTTGCTCTTACTCTTGAAATTTAGATCTCTGCTTTACGTTCTCTTTCCCTTCTACAGACTGGGTTAGTTCATTTCAGTGGCATTTTCCAAGTACTGACATACATGTTCATTCCTAAATTCACTTCATATACTTCCAAATCCTTAGGACAACATTCGGTTTAGACACACCAAGAAAAACCTGGAGTGATTCCACTGACCTAAATGTAATTACTCAGCGCTGAATTAAAGGCACAAGCACATAACTTAAGTCCCATGTGTTTGGAGTAAAAAGAAGAGATCAAAATCTCATCTTCTGTCATTAAATTAAATGTTTCTAGACCTTAAAACAAGACACATTTGTAGAGAGAGGTAATAACTTCTTGTTAAATCCACTATTAAATCTTGAAGAAAATAAGTCACATTTTGGGCACGTAGAACCTTGTTCGGGTCTTCCACTGGGTGAAATTGCAATGAAAGTTGCAGTCAGATTTTTCAGACAGTGATCAAGCGCTGTGGCTTTCTCACTCAAGATGTCTTGCATTCCCTCTGCTCCTTTAATTGTACAAGAAACCATTGACCTCATTTTGTGACAGGGCTGTACCAACAGTGTTTTCTTGGGCTGCTTACGTTTTCTCACCAGCTCACCTTCTAATACTAATCTTTGACTAAATTTAAAAAAAAATACACTGTGAATGATTTCAAGCTGAGACAAGATTATCGCCGTTAATGGCTTGGTCAGAGAGAGAGAATTTGTTTCAGCATGCAAATCTGTTGCCTGCAACAGTGAAAGCTGCTAATTCTGGAGTTGAGATGGATGACATACCTGACATGCACAAAACTGCTCTAGTCCCTAGGCTGATGAGCTCTCCTAGCTGGATAAAGCTCTGCCAGGAGCCAGGTTATAGCGACTGTAAGAAGAAAATATAAAAGCTTATGAGAAACAGTCTGACACAGAAGCTATTTCTGTTCAGGTGACATTCTAATCTGAGTGTGTCGCTGATATAGTATCACTACATCAAAAATTGATTGGACTCCACATGTAGCAAGTATTGACAAATATGAAGAAGCTTGTTTTGAGCTACAAATATAAGGGGTCTTCTCTTTTATCTATATGGTGCATTACAACAGGGTGATTCAGTGCTTCGTCAGGCTGTCTATAAAATAAAAAAAGTATATGCTTGTAAGATTTCAGAAAAGAGACGGTTTCTTTTCACTGCATGTGGCAATTTGCTGAATAATGCATCATTTTGTCAACTATTATACTGCAATCAATAAAATGCCCTACGGTGCTACCTGCACACAAGAGACAAGAATGAAGATCGTTATAGAAACAGGCTTGAAATAAAAATCCCCATTCTATACTTGCAGTTTTGGAGGCCTGGGTTGTTTTTTTTTTTCATTCTAGAGTAACTACAATTCATCTTGTTCTGAGTGAAATTCATCATGTTTGCAAGGCTAGTATGAAGTCCTTTGCCTCCAAACCTCCAAGGAGATTTACCAAGAAAGTATACTTGTTGTTATGCTTGTCACCTAAACTGTCCAGTCTCCACTAGAACTCAAATGGAAAGTTAGTAAAAAATAAAAATTAGAGCTTATAGTTGGGGTTTTTTTTTGTCCTTGATTTTGATGTGTAAACACATATTTGTGCTAAGTCTGTTTTCCCTTTTCTGATCTTATTCCTCAAACACTTAAGCAATCAACCTTATTGGCTCATGTTTGCAGCAAATAAATTTCAAGGATGGACAGATGAATGCCTTTGGAAAATGAACTTTAAATCTGCACAAGGAAGTAATCATGCTAGAATTTGAAATTATCTAAGTTTAAAACAAACCCCAAATTATTATTAATTTCATTGTCTAGATCATCTAAAAATGTATTTTTCCCAGCTACATTTAAAATCCAAATATTCTGAAGATTTTGCTTAAAAGTTATAAAATGTTCTCTTCTGACTCTTTACGCAACCATTGTGTGATATATTGGAAAATGGGAGAACAATATCTGTATTTTGAAACAAAAGATTGGGTATGGCTCTCTTAATCTTGCCTATGCTTTTTTCTTTTTTTTTTTTTTTTACAAATTCTTCATAAAATGATGACCATCTCCCAGCTCAGCAGAACGCTCCTATGACTCTGCAGACCGTATTTACAGTCAGAATGGTAAGATAAAGAACGCTGTTTGCAGCTTCTACCTTTTAAATAGACTTAAACCCCTACCAATTATGTCTTATCCTTGCATGTTTCCAGTCCTGCAAGTTTCCAAGCAGCAAACTTCATCAGTACAGAGAAGTTCAAGTGTGTAAGTCAAGTTACAGAACCTGCCTTTGCATGCTGTAGCTATAGGTATTAAAGTTCCTGGGAAGGTGCACGTTAGTTTCTTATTTGCTTTCAAAGGTGATGTCAGTAATAAGCGAAGTTGCATCATTCTTTTTCACGTAAGGAGACATGTAATACCTTGTTAGCACTTGTATAAATTCTAGCGTCTAAGTAGGTACATGCAAAATGGTCAATCAGTATTTTTTCTACCATGTCCCAGTCATCTTATAAAAATTTGCCAAGCCAAGCAGAATAGTTTGTTACCTAAAAGTTGACCTTAAAAAAACAGATCATTTCATACAAGTAGCGGGGTTACAAAAAGGGGTAAAGAAACAGATTTGTTGTTCCAAGCTCCAGTGGCTTACTTTAAGAAGCAATTAAACATATTATTAAACAATCACCCAAATTCTTTAAGTCCAAAACAGACTAGAGTTTTAAACTGTCATAAGATTTCATCACAATAAGGGCTACTGTATCTTTCCCTCTTTTCTTATACCTCTAAGACTGCTGTTTAAGGCAATTGCTGTATGTTAAATGTTGACCAAACACAGTGTAAGTACCTTGACTGAGATGGTTACTATTTCTTACACTTAAGATGGCAACAAGGGATAATTTGAAGATGATCTGTAATAATATCAAAGAACTTCACACCTCCTTAGGAAAAGTGGACTTGATTTCTCAAGAAAAATATATGTCTATTCCTTAGTCAAGCTAATATAAAGCACAATAATTAATCCTCTTACTAGACAACAGTTACTGGTCTTTTATTTGCCTTATTGTATACAGGAACTCATGCAAAACTGAAATAGCGAGGTGGGTAGGTTGTTCAGGAGCTCTTAGATCTAAAATTTGAGCTCAGGCCACAAGACCACGTGTACAGAAACAATACTGATTCTTTGATGCATTGTGACCAAGAAGTTAAAAATTTGCTTAGGAAAGACAGTTAAATCCCACAAAAGATATTGGTTCCACTTCTCACTTCATTATGTCTTTATACTTTTTATCAATAACTTATTTTTCTTTGAAAACAGAAATAAAAAGAGCTGAATCTTGGTTAAAATTGCTTCATTTTGAATAAACTGAAAAAGCACTGGAGTTTGGCTTAGCAGACTGAAAGATTTTTTTTTTCTTTACCATATGTTTATGACACTGATAAGAATTTGTTTCTAATTACTCATGGTAATAAATCTTTTTCTTGCTGCTCACAAGGTTCATCGTTCTAAACATGAGCACCATAAAAGTGCTAGCAAAACCACCATATTAACATAATCTTAGTTTTCAGTGTTAAATCCTAGAAACAAAGAGGGCGTATGTAAAAGTTCTCTCTATGTGTGTAGATGTGTTTGCAATTATTCATTACAGGCTGGAACAAAAGTCTGGATTTGAATTCCAGTTCCAGACCCAGAGCAGAATGAATAGCACGAGCTGATGGCTAGGATTGGTTTTTATCCTTGCTGCTGCTGTTGTTATTGCTTGTCTTGTGACAGTAGCAAAAAGCTTTAGCTAGGATCAATATACCATAATCATCTTCACCAGTCACAGAGGGAGGTTGGTTCCATGCTTAGAACAACTTTGTCTTTATTTACATTTCTGTCTGTTGATGTTACCCTGTGTCACTGCTATGAAAAGCCCACAGATGACAGATAGCCGTACTTTTATAGCGTCTTTGTGCACGCTGCTCCAAAATCCCAGGTTTTCAGAAGTGTGATAGAAGGTAATTTGTATCTGCCTGTATACAATTACTGTGATTTTAATGGTGAATTACTGAGGAAGGAAACAGAAGGGAAAAAAAAGTAGATTGTTTGTTTTAACAACATATTGCAGGTTACATGCTAAAATAGAAAATAGAGCTATACTTTATTCAGGACAAAGCGACAATTTCTGTGAACACCCAGTTTGGAGGAAGTTAAATGCCTACCACAAAACAGCTTGCTGTGTTCAAAGGGCATTTGGTATCCTGTTTGCATATTCTCTATCGAAATAATTCAAACTATTATGTTTGGCTTAGGGCCTAGAAAATTGTTATTGATTTCTCCTGAAAAGTGATAAGTGTTTTGGTTGAAGAAAAGTTTGGTGACATTGCACATCTCTCAATCTTGTTTAGACTCCTGTTTTCCACTTCAAAGGCAGATACAATACTTAACCATTTTGTCAAATATTGGTGTCAGGTCTCTGGCCTTTCCATTATTTTTGAGTCTCCAAAGAGCTGTATGCTACATTTGTACCTCATGTATCGCAAAGAACGAGCTTCTTCACCAATCTTTTGGTATCCTCTGGTACAGAGGGCATGTTGGGGGGGGTAAGGAAGGGACACTGCCCTGTGAAATTACAGTGTGCTTTTGCATGTTGTCCCTACGGGGATAATAACAATCTTCATGGGAGCTGGGGGGAAGAAAAAAAGGTTGTAGAAGAAAATAGTTCGGGTGAGTACCAGAAAGTGAGGTTGCGTGCCTCTATCTGGAATTCTAGCCACAGATGCAGTCTCAGAAAATAGTTCCCAAATTAGTAATGGAAACATTAAGTTGTCTCATTATTATCAGACATGTGGTTCATAAAACATGGCTGAAGTATTTGCTCTAATGATACACAAAGCAAGAAAACGTGTCGTGTAAAACAGAAGAAACAAACTGTATGGAGGAATTTGCAATTGTGTAGAAACGCTGAATGTAGAACGAAAAAACTAGTGTATCCACAGAGGCAGTAGGAATGAGAATTTTGTGTGTTTACAGAGCTGACCATGGGAGATAAAAATGTGAAAAAGGAGACTAGCACTGTTTTACTGTTTCATTGGGAAAGAAGAATGCAAACAGATAGACTGTTACTGGTACGCGAACAGCAAAGTTGTTTGACGAGTGGCGTGGCTCTGGAGAGAGAGACTGTACTTATGTTCACATACATATATAACTCACTTGAAGCCAAGAAACAGAAGAGGTAATGGATACTTGTGTAAGCTTTTTTGGAGCTGCTTTAGGCCTTGGTGGCCAGGAAGCAGAAGAGCAGCACTGAATATATTTAATGAGGATATTAGACTTCCAGTAATTTTTTGGTTACATGTAGCAGCAATACAGTAAGTGACTTTCAAAAACATTTCTGTCTGTAAATGTACATGAATAATTTTTTTCAAGAGGAATAATCCATTATACTAGACAGTCTGGTATAGTTAGAGAAAATCAGATAACAGTTTGAGCATACAGGTTAGGTCTTGTTCAGTTGCAATCTTAAACTCTCCTGGCTGGAATCACACTATTCTTGCAAAGTGCAATTATGTCTTGAATGCTTGATCTCTTTTCTTCCTTTCATATGATTATTGCAAGTGATCACACTTTATATATTTTTCTAGAAATGTACTTGTATTCTGGAAAAAACAATAGAAAGGCTGGAAATTGTACACTGAACTTCTCATGTTGGTCCTGGCTGTGAAGTCATATCTCGCAGTGTTGGCTGAAAATGCTGACATAAGTAGAAGTGCTTTTGCTGTGTCCTACTTTTATCTAGTTCCTGTCTTATCCTTGGTTGCCTTTCCCCTTTCTTCACTGTTGGTAGTTTTCCAAGGAGGACGGCATCTGGGTTCTGTCCATGCAAACAGCTTTACATAGAGTTAGGCGTGAGTAGTTCCACTGAGAGCAAGAGGATTAGCCTTTGCAAGAATCTGAATGGGAATGAAGTTGCAGAACAGGCTTCCTGCTCTCCATAGTCTCCATAGACCAGAACTTCAATTCTTCTTGTGGGGGGAAAAAAAAGGCTTTTTTCCACCATCCCTTCTTTGAAGACTGTAACCAGCTTATCACCACTGTCTACAAGCCAGTAGATTTGTGTGTTCCTCCCCTGCCATCCTATACAGGGAGGTTGGCTTTTCTCTGTGTTTGTAAAGGAAATGCATCTCTCAGCTCAAAATCATTTCTCCTCGGGGACATCAGTGAGCGATTCTTTTCAGCTGGCTTTTCCAGGACCCAGCTCAGGAGATCACTGCTAAAGTCCAACTGCATGATTTGAAGTGCCAGACTAGCTCCTGAGACCTTCCATAATCATTTTAAGCATTGTTGGTTTAACTGCTGCCATAACTACCCACATTATTAGTATAAAAAAGGAAGAATGGAACACCTTTCTCTCTGCTTTTAATGGAGTAAGCTGTGCAAATAGAAGGAGGAGAAAGGCATGCATATCATTCAAAGTGACTGCTGAAGTATGTAAATATTAATTATGCTGTTCTGTCAGGTTTGCTGGGTGTGTCTCTTGCAGAGGAACATCATAACCGACTGGTTGGGGATAGGCGTTTATGTCAGTGACCAAGAATGTCAGGGAAGCCCCTCTATTGTGCTGGTATCTGAAATGGTTTCCATGGCAGTAGGCAAAACAAGAGAGTGTGTCCTGGTGAGGCTGGCATATGAAACAGTTTCTATGGTGTTGGCTTAAAAAAAGCACAATACCTAGTTTTATTTGGGTGCCTGTGGTGATTTTGAGAGGTACTAATGAGGTCTGGGGTTGATGCTGCAGACAGGCAGGTGAGGTGGTCGCTCTGGCTCTTTCCACTGGTGGGGCTCAGGAGCAGGTTGGGGGTGTACAACGCAGAGGAACACCAAGGCAGTTGGCTGTACTCAGGTCAAGAGAACAAAGGTTTTTGTGGCACCACCTTCTGTGGTGAGGTGGAGCTGGTGCCCAGGCCTGGCTGGTGGGTGGGCTGTGCTAGGGCCCAGGCTGGGCTGGTGCATATCAAGGGCTAATGAGAACGGAGGTGTTTTTTGGGAATGGCAGCATCGGGCGCGATGGCAAACTGGGCCGTTAGGTGAGGGGTTCTTACAAGCCAAGTTAGGGGGACTGAACCTCACTGTAGATCGGTGCAGGTTAGCGAGGGGCGCCTTGGGCAGGCTGAGGTATGAAGAGATGTCTGAGGCGTGGGCTAGAAGAGAAGGCGGCGCTCAAAACAAGCGGGGTCACGGCTGAGATGAGGTGGGGTGGAGCTGGGGACGCCCCGGCCAGGTGGGGCTGGGGAGGGGGGGGTGGCAGCAGGGCCCACGGCCGCCGGCGGGGCGGGCCCTCCGAGCGAGCTCCCCGCCGCCCTCCTCCCGCTGAGGGGAGGCTTGTGCGGACGGGGCGCGAGCCCGCGGCGGGTGGGGCGTGGGCGCGAGGAGGCGGGCAGGAGCCAATGGGGAGCGGCCGACGCCGCTCGCCAATACTCGGCGGCGGGCGCTGAGGCGGGGGAGCGGCGGGGAGCGCGGCCAATGGGAGGCTGCGGCCGCCGTGCGCGCGGGCCTGGGGTGGGGAGGTCGAAGGAGGGCGCGGCGCGGCCAATGGAAGCTGTGCGCGCCCTCGGGCCTGGCGGGGAGGGCGCGGCGCGGCCAATAGGGAGCGGCGCGCGGCGCGCGCGCAGCCGAGGGCGGGGCGGAGGGGGGGGCGCTGCGCGCCGTAGGTAGGGGGCAGGGGCGCGGGCCCGCCCCTTCCTCGCCGCAGTGAGTAGTGAGCGGGCGGCCATGTTGTGCGGGGGGGAGGGGAGGAAGGAGTTGAGAGGAGACGGGAGAGACTCTCTCACACACACGGCACAAGATGGCCGGGGAAGCAGCCGCAGCTGCAGCCGGGCTCCGGAGCGCTTTCCCCGCCGCTCGGAGCGGGGAGGCCCGGCGAGCGCCCCCGGTGCCGGTCTCGGGAGCCAAGTCGGGCCCGGCACTCTGGGGGTTCCGGGGCGACGGAAGGCGGCGAGCCGGGCTGCCGTGCGGAGCTGCCGACGGGCGGAGGGCAATGGCGCCGGGCTCCGGAGCTCTGCCCGCGCCGCTCCCTCGCCGGGCGGGCGCGGGGCCGTCCTTCACCGCGGGCAGGGCGAGGAGGGGAGCAGCGCCCCGCTCTCAGGGCCCCCGTTGACTGCCAACGGGCTGCTCTTCGCCGGGTAAGTGCCTGAGTCTCCTCGCTTCTCATTGTCCTTTGTCCTTGGGAGGAAAAACAAAATGTCCTTGGAGCCGGGAGGGGGAGGGGGCGCCTGCCTCTCCCTGCCCCCCCTCGCCGCTCCCTGAGGGGAGCCTTGGGGACCCCCGTTCGTCTCCGTGACCCCTTTTGGGTGAGGGGGGAGCCGCGCAGTTTGGGGAGGGAGCGGCGGGAGAAGGGGTGCCGCAGAGGGAGCCCAGCTCGGCGACCGCCCCGGTGACACTGGTCGGCTCCCGGGCTGCAGAGCGCTCCCCCTCCCCCCCACTCATGCAGCACCGAGGGGGCTCCGCACACCCCGTCCCCCGATGCAGCACGGAGGATGGGGGCAGCTGCAGACGGGTTCCCCAATGCAGCAGTGAGGAGAGGGGGGGCTGCAGACCTGTTCCCCTCCAGTGCAGCATGGAAGGGGGGCATCTGCAAACCAGCTTATAACTCCATTGCAGCAGTAAAGGGAGGGGGGGAGAGGTGAAGACTGTACTACATCATCAGTTAAATGTTTAGCCCCAAGCCCGTGTCTGTTTAAAGAGCATTTGTTGCCCATTGCTGCTCAGATGGGGATATGTTTTCGTAGTTTGCAAGAACAAAGACGCCATGTCCTTTTCTCTTAAAAATAAAACTTGGTGGTTTTTTTGTGGGGTGTTGGCTTTTAACTCTTTCTAAACCAGTAAGAAAAAACAGGCTGCGGATGAGACAGCTTAATACTTTACTGAAACAATAGGTAGAAATTTACTTCACTTGAAAAACAGCAGTTCAGGTGCAGAACTTTAAAGAAAACTCTTAAGAATTACGTGCAATATGATTTTGCAATTAAAACGGCAATACAAAAACTTACAAGCTTAAAAAAAACAAAGCTCGGTCACGCCAAGTCTACAGTTTAAAGTTGGCAAAATACTACAGTTGTGATTTAGACGACTCTACGAGAAGAAAAGGTAGTTACTTAAATATGAATTACGTGATAAGGAAACGAATGGGTTTGTGTGTGACATTAAAAGCTTTTAAAAAGCATTTATTGGCTGTCAGTTTTGTTTTTAGTATTCAGTTTATGTATTTTTTTAGGGAGCTCGCAGTCATTTCTGTTTACGTAGCATTTTTATCGTTGTTTCGATGGTTAATAATTTAGAAGTTGTACAACACCTATTGCAAGACTTTCTAAATATGCAAGTTTAAATGGAATGCCTGATGTTTGTTTTGCATTGGCTCGCAGTCAGTGATTACCAATTTAAGGGTAAAATTGTAATTCCAAATGTATAAAAAGTCACTGTAGTAGAGCAAGAGGTAAATATTAAGAACTTTAGTTTTAATTGGAGATTGTGTATAGCCATATTTGTTGGATTTTTCCGGTGTACACTTGTACAGGATTATAAAACTCCGTGCAGGTTTTAAATATTGCAGTTGGAGGTAAATCTACATTTTTCGGTACTTCCTCTGCAAATATGAATCTGTCATTACAACAATGAAAGTTGGCTTTTTTTGGAAATATAAATACAAGTTTCAGCAACCATTGGACTTCAATCACCTTTATGCAAAGTGTTTGGTATCTTTATTTTAGATTTGGATTATGGTGGTTTTATAACCCCAGCAACAGTTCTGCAGTGTAGAACAGGTTCTGACATACACACTTTGCTGAAAAGAAAGTTCTAGTTTAGGTGGGTGTCTGCTATATTTTTCTTCTTTTTTTTTTAATATATTGGGGGATAATTTTTTACATAGCTTTGACTTGTTTCCTTCAGCGACTGAAAATAAAATAACAGCTAAGTGTCTTTGAAAATAAATTGCTCTTAATTCTTAACGTATTTTATTTAATGTTCTGCATTTTTGTATATATAAGGTGTAGGAATTTTAATTTATGTTTAGGTCTCTTTTAATGTAACATTAAAATGTTTTTTTAGATTACCTATGTACAGAATGATTCCAGACTTCTTCTAGAGTATGAAATAGTGGTGATAATTATAACTGCTGCCAAATAAAATGTTAAGCCTTTTCACAAAAGGCGAGAAAAGTTGGCTAGAGGCAGTGCAAATATGGTGTTCCTTGTGTTAAAGAGCATAGTTTGGGATCTGATTAAAGGTTAAAGAAGCTGAAGATTTTAGAACTGTATTCTTGAAGGGCAAAAAAGATATCTTTTGAGGGGAGATCAAGTAACTTATGACTTAAAATTCAGAGAAGCTGATGACAGAAGCCATTTTAAATTACTTTGCTATCACTAGAGGTTTTATTTAATTTTGTATAGCCTTCTTGTAAGGACCTTAATGTGGAAAAAAGTACAAGGACTGAGATGTATTGTGTGATAAACTACTCTTAAGAAAAAAGAAATCTTAAATTGGCTAGACATTTAATCTTTAAGTTATTCAAAATTAATGGGAGACAGAAGAGCATATTGCAGTTATTCATGCAAAAATATAGATCATGCATGTTGTATGTCAGTCACTCTTCATCTCCAGTGTTTTTCTTCAGCCAACTATGTACAACCACCCGTACTTTTATTTTTAGAGTTGAGTTCTAAAGATACAGTTACTGCTAACATAAGTTTTTCCTAACTTAATAATTACCTAAAGATCAATAAATTTCAAGCGTCTGACTTGTTCTGCTTTTCTAAAGCAAAATGCTGAAAATTTCCATACTTTCTTTTTTAGGTAGAATTCCATGAACAATACCTTATTTCCTGACTGGCTTCCAGAAGAATCGTTCATACCTCATATTCTTAGGTAAGAGTGGTTATAACTTGTGGTAGTATGTTCATTTCCTTGTTATTTTTTTGATCTTGGGATTTGCCTTTTTGCTACTGTGCAGATGGAAAAAAAAAATCTCATTTTTTAAATTGGAGGGGACATGTTTTATAAATTATCTGGACTTCTTAAAAGCCTTTTTTTGCAGATATGGGTAGACTGTCTTAAAATGATGATGTTTATGCTGCTGCTTCTGTATAAATTTTAGTTTACTATGGCTATTTTATTATATGGCTATTATTTATTATACTATGGATTGTTTTTTTTATATATGTATACACACACATATGCACTGTATTTGGTGGGAAATTACAGTATTTTCATATAAACCCAGAAGTTCCGTATGGCCCATTTCACCAGTGAAAACGTGCATTGAACTTTAAAAATTGTTTGGTTTTTGTACTTAATGAGTTTATAGCATTAATGCCTGGGGATATTGTAAATTTGTATATGACAGTAATAACCATAGACTTCAGGTATTCATACAGAAGGAGATTTTTGGGTCCTGTTTCTCATTTTTGGAGACCTGAATGCTAATCCTTGGCAAGGATAGAATATTACGTTTTTGTACTGTAGGTAAAATTTTTATTAATCGTAAGACACCTTACGTGTTTTGAAAAAGTTTATATCAGTTGAGAACATTAGAACTGTAGGTAAAATCTGTATGTACCCTTGTTTTCAGACAAACCTGGTTTTGTTTTTTTTTTTTTCTTTAAAGGCTATTACTGGATATTCTTACTTCCAAGGATTCAGATGGCTGGTTGGGTAAAAGACCTTGAGCAAAATTTTGTACTGTGCGTACCAGGTATGTTATACTGTGTTGTGTGGGGTTTTTTGGTGGTTTTTTTTTGGGGAGGGGGGGATGTTTTTGCTTTGTTGTTTTTTTTTAATTATCCTGGAAGTAATTTTTTTTTTTTTAGCAAAATAAACATTGAACATTTAAGCTACAATGTTTTACCGTGTTGAATTTTCTTTCAAGTTTTAGTGCGTTTGAAAACTGTTAGTATGTACTAAATACAGTAATGTTAATATTTCCTTACACATCTTCTAAGATTTTTATGGTCACTCCTATTTTTTTTTAAGAATCTGAAATGACCATGTCAACACATTGTAAAATAAAGCTGTGCTTGTGAGGATTGCCATCTCTACTAAGGATATTTAGTCTAATAAAACTTTAGATATGCTTTTCCTTCAGTTCAAGGTATTGGTTCACTAGCAAGTGACACTCATAAGCTTTTCCTTCCCAATAAATTGTTTTTATACAATAAACTTAGAAATTCTCTTTTCAGTGTAAATTGTACTCTAAAAGCCTAAACCTGCACCCAGTCGTTACGAAGTATCTTGCTGTCTTTCTTGCAGTGTAAACAAATCGGCTTTCTAATGTTTGATTTTTTTTTTTTTACACTTTAAGGTTCTGCATCTAGAGACAGAGTAATATGTTACATTTGAGTCATACTTTCACCACTGTGTAATTAAAAGTTGGGGATCTTGTTTACCTGTATTAACTGGTTCCTTTTCACAGCTTACCACGCTAATGTACTTCAATACATATTCAGGACCTCAAAGAATAAGGCGTCTTCATGAAGACGTGTATCAGGATTCTCAAAATAATTTGCTTTTAAAAATTACATAATTTATCACGATAACTTAAGAGTGCAAATCTTATGAACCCCTATCTGAGTGCAGCTGTTCTTTTTGGCTTGGATGAAGGCTTCAGCCTGTTCATATAAGAGAAGTCATACACCAGTTTTGCATAAGCTTTTTAATAATGTCTCTTTAGGTTGTAATAAACCTTCATCTGCAGAAAGTCACTGCTAATGTGCAAGACAGAATTCAAATAATACTTATAGATAATAGACATGTACCGTACACCATGGGTGTCCTGCAACAAACACAGCTAACGAACAAAGCTGTTAGGTATGTTCTAGAATTTCATTGTGTAACTGTCTGATGTGAAGTTTGAGAATTAGTAGTTAGTGTTAGAAATGATCTGGTACCTGGAGAAGAACAGCAGAACATATTTGAAATCCCACGTGAATTTTCCGTCACCAGATATTGCACAGTCTGTTATGATAAAGGCAAGACTAGCCTGATTCACTTAAAAGTCTGATAGTAATGGTGGGACTGAACTTGTCAAACTCAAGACTTGTATTTCTAATGTTAAATCCTTAAATGTCTAAAGCTGCAACTTTTAATTCACCTGCTCTTAAAAAAAAAAAATTTTAAAAAATACAGTGCTCAAAAGCAGACTCACCTTGACTGACCTGAGCGTTTTATGATGAATACGAAATTGAGCACTTTGATCTTAATGGTCTTACATATTTCCTATATTGTCATGATGCTGTTTGTGCTGAACAGATACTATAATAAAAACAGTTTTAAATGTCTCTTGTTACTTTCGTGAGCTCTTTGGAGCTGCCTTTTCTTGTAAGAACAACATGTTTTCATCTAGTAAATGGCAGCTTGATCTTTAGGTTAGGTAACCTAAAGGCTAGTAGGCTAGATGCACACTAGTGGGGGCTTGAGGAAAGTTTCAAGTTCATGACCACGCTACAGCGTACTAAGGAGGATTGATGAGGTCAGAATAATGCTCTCTGGCCAAGTCTTAATAACTCTTTGGTAGAGGAAGCTGTTCCTCTGTGGTGATACAAAGCCATATTAAGTATTCTCATAGAATGAATTTGTAACATTGGCAGCTTATATGGAAAAACATTGGTGTGGTGATATATATCATCTTTGCCGGAAGATGATTTATCCCGAGAAAGAATCTGATGTCAGGTAAATAGCTTTAGAGTGTCTGACCTCACCTCATGCTGTGAAAGGAGATACTTTCCTGATTCTTAGAGCTAGCAGTGCCAATCTTTTAGTGAAGGAGTTATGGACCTATGATGCAAGGCGTGTTTTATGTAGCGTAGGCTGTACTGATGACATCTCCTTCTATAATTTAAATATAAATAAAAGCCACAACTATAAGACTTCCTAAAAAAAGTAAATCCATGTTTATTTTTAAATAGGGGATGGATTTATTTTTTAGTCACATAGGGGCTACAGCAATTACTGTGAGTAGTCTGATTAAAAGATTTTTAGTTTATTAAATAAATCGAATGTTAAATAGGAAATACATGTGTTAATCTGAAAGGCTAATTTTTTTCGGCTGAAACTTGTATTTACTAGCTCTATAGTTCGTGGCTCTTGGCATAAACCAGCTTTTGTGATGCATTGTATAGTTTGGGAGTGAATGTGGTTTCGATATTAAAATTTGAAAACTCAAAATACAGTGGTATATTTTATAATGGTGGAAAAAATGATCACCCGCATGATCGTATGAATGAAATGTAATATGTTATTAACATCTTGGTGCTGTTTTTACAAAACTCATTGTTCATTCGTTCACTTCAGAGTAGAGAAGTCTTTCTACCACTAAGTGATACCACCCTGACAAATATTAGATTCCTTTTGCAAAATTTTGCTGAGGTCGGAAGAATGCGCTCTGGTTGAGTCTTAGTAATGTTTTCGGTAGAGGAAGCTGTTCCTCTCTGGTGATTATAAAGCCTTATTAAGTATCCTTGTTAAAGTTTCTGTGAAATTACCATAACTGGATGCTAACTTTAGAATTAAAGGAAACAGGAGCCAACTTGAATGCAGATGATGTATGTTTAGCTGTGCTGTAAATTATTAAAAATGGCTGAGAGCTGTGAGTTGAAAATATTTCAATCATTAACTTTACCTATTCTTTATATATGAAATTGTAGTTTAAGTGGCTTTTTTTTTTTGAGTGAAATGGTACATATAGATCAGAAGGAGATTTAATGGGCATGAGTAAACCTCTTTACCTAGTTCATGTCTTCACTTTGCATGACTGATAGATGCCTCTTGGATGATCAAACTTCAGCAACCATGTTGTGTTCCTTCTACAAAGTGCCTATCCACCATTTTAGAAGTACTTCAGTTTTGTGCTTCCATTTAACAGCAGCTGTTGGATCGCATTTTAAACGCATGTTTCAAACCTCTATATTTCATATTCATTTGGATATTCTGCATGTTTGTGCCAGTTTACTACTATAATTTTTTATCATTTCCCCTTTCTAAAGGGATCTTTTTCATATTAATAATTTCAAGTAAATTACATCAACAAAGAAATTACAATTCTGTTCATCACAGCTTGCTTGCTTTCTACACATCTGAGTAGCTATCAGTTTGAAGAGGAGAATTTAGAAGATTGTAGAAAATTACGCATAGTATGATATCACTGAATAGGTTCATTAATTTTTACGTATTTGAGGCTATATTCCAATATAAGTAGATTCTGAGAGATCATGAGAGAAGCAGTTTGCTTGTACATGTTAGGTGGATACTTTGTGTGGCTCATGATAGTGGATGACCTCATGCAGTTGAAATTTACAGTAAAAAAGGAGGGGTTCATGAGTTGTTCTAGAGTTCTAGGTCCTATTTTAATCTTACTACCTCTGCTTAAGGTGATTTTGCTTAAATGTTTGTTGATGTGGATTGCCAATAAGCGTTTTCAAATTTGGGCCTTGCACATATATGGATAACTTGTTCCATATTAGTGTGTTAAATAATTCCACTGCATCTAGCTGATACCACCTCTTAGTAAAATTAATATTTTGATTATTTTTATGTGAAGGGCAGATCAGTTAGTTTCAGCATACTTCTACTTGATGCCCGATTGATCATCTTCAAAAATTTCAAAAGAATTTTTTTCTTTTCTGTTGCTTTGTTTCTCAAGGGATTTGGGTATAGGAGTGAGTCTGAATTTCTTGGGTGGTTTGCACAGGTTTTTTGATAACAGGTTGCCTAGCGATACTTCAAATTTTTTATAAAAATGTCTTTTGTACTGTATGCTGTGGTCTGCCGGGAATGGTTTGGTGGGTTTTTTTGTTTTCATTTGAGGATAGGGCTTTTATAATAGTCTTAGGCTAGTGCTCTGGTCTTTTATTTTTTAATTTTCTTTTAATTCAAGTGTTTAATATATCATTTTCCCTACAGATGGGTTGAGGAATTCATTTACTCACTGTAAGCAAAATAACTGCTCTTGGTTGCAGCACTGGTAAGTTGTTATTCCTAATAACGTTTACTTTTTAGCTTTAAAAAAAAACCCAACGAGCACACATGGCTATAATGTTTAACTTGCTGAAGTTTTGGGCTGAATACATCCTGAAGTTCCTTAAAGCGTGTCTGTGTGCACATGTGTGTTTCTAGAAGGCTCAGTTAGAAGGGCCACAGGAGCATTCTTGCTGGTCTCTTAGGAAATAAAGCTATACTTGGATAGTACTCTCAACCTGTCTCGCTGGAGAACAGCTTTCATATCTAATTGTAGTTCTTTGGTCTTCTGCTTCTGTGATTTGACTCCATATTTCTTTGAGAACTTAAATCATAGATTAGCTTGTTCAGAAGGGTTCGGTACACAAATGTTTGTCTCTACAGAGTAGCACTACATACAATTTGGATAACAAATGGTGTGGAAAGTATCATAGCAGGCAGAACTTGTCTTACAAGCATCTCGTGTTGTTCTTTTATGCTTCTGTCAGGATCAGTGAGGGTCTTTGAGCAGATAGTAACTGTCTTCTGTTGTATGTTCTGTTTCTGTTCTTCATTCACAAAGCTTCAGCTTTGCAGAAAATGGTATGTAATGCTGATACAGTTTCCTGTATTGAACTGCTAGCTGATAGACTTCATTTAGGAATCATTCCTTATGTAGTCAAAATGCAAAATTGGCAGGCTTCAGTAGAAAAATTCATTCAGTTCTATACTGGATGAATATGGGGATAGGATTTTCTCCAGTTTCCTTTACTAAAAGGAATTTGGTCTTGATGACCTTTTGCTGTCTCTGGCACATTCTGTGACTCTTGGGAGTTGTCTCTGGAAAGACCCGAGTCCTTTTGTCTTCTTGTCTGCTTAAAATTCAGACTCCTTGATTCTACATTTTTAATTAGGTCATCCATTGCATTTTGTGTACATTAATTAACTTTTTTTTTAGTGGGAAGCTCTATTCCTGTAGAACTATGCTTCAGAATATATGCTTTTCTTCAAAAAGAGACAGTTTCTTGGAGACAGTTCTTTCAGTATGACATGCTACCTGATTGAGTAATGCCTTTCTTAGACTGCAGACAGCGTGAGAAAATGTTATTCCAAGATGCAAATATTCTCTCGTTTCAGTGCATAGATGATAGTGATTTTTAACTGTCCACTGGCTATGTATGTTAGCAGAGACCTTCAGCAACCATGCTTACCTTGTACAAACTGCCATCTGTGCTGCCTCAGGTGCTAGAAAAGCAGCTACTCCCTGTTCACACTCCAAAGTCCCATGCTTTCTTCTGATCTACTCACGTGATGTGGACACTAATGTACAGCTCTTTTGAAAGGAAAAGGGAGTTATGTGGGGGTAAGGTGCAAACCTGAGTAGGCCACGTTGTCGTGGCCTTGTGCTGCTTTTAGTTACATTTCATTTTGAACCAATTTTATCGCTGAGTTTTCAATCCTGAAGCAAAACAGTAGAATTCACGAACTTTGAGGAATTCAGTTCTTATTGTGCGTACATGTACTCAGTTTTGATGATCTTTGATTAGTGTTTCATCCCTTCTACTACTGTGTTCTGTAAGTTTTATTACTTTGTTCTTTCAGAAGTCTTCAGCTATTTTTCACACTGCAGGTATGTGTAGAACAGCTTATTTCTTGCTATGTTAGAAGTAAATGTTACTCCTTCCAACTGTTCCTCAACACTCTTCCTATGCTGTTCACTGTTGCTTTTTTCCCCCCAATCACCTGCTATAATCTCTAAACATGTGACTTGTGTTCCATTTTTATATTAATCTTCATCTGTTTCCTGTATCTTTCTATGTGCATTTTTTCTGTTTTCTCTCATTGGATTGTAAATTAGCTGTTGTCAGATCTAGTTTCTTGAGCAGGAATTTGGCTTTTCAGTTATACACTGAGTAATTCTTCCATCCTTTTCTGTTTTATAATCCCTACCTAAAGGAAGGGGTGAATATGAAACTCTTAATTGACTTAGAAACAGTTGTCTTCAAAAGAAGTTGCTTGAAAATGCATCTGTAAAAACATCCAAATGTATGGATCTTGAAAGATCTAGTATTACCCTCTCTGGTTAACATAGATAATGTTCAGTTGAAGCACTGATTTTTAATTTTTTTTTTAATAGAAGGGGAAAAATACTTGAAAACACCAGGAGCTTTATTGAAGTTGGCATACTTTGCTTAATGCAATAAAATTTATTATTTAAAAATAATACCCACAAAGAGTCCATCTGTGAATAAAGTCATGTTTTACCTGAAATTGATCTCTAAATCGGAGAAACCTGGCAAACAGCACTTCTCAGCTAAAAATACCTGATCCTACACGAGTTGTGCTTTTACTGCTGTGCTTACTGAACATATAATAGTGGTAAAAGTGGACTTAGGACTGTCCAGAGTACTTAGTTACTTTTAAAGATTGGACAGAACATCATTATGGACTTTAGATGTCAATAAAGGGCACGTCTGCTTTTTCCTCTAGTGTAAAAGTTACCAGAGATGTGTCTTTGAGAATGAAATCTTGCTTTAATGAACTTTGAAGTGTAGAACTTCAGGTTTGGTTTGCTCAGAACCTCATTCTGTCCATTCAGCTCCCTCTGTTGGAATGAATTCCCTTTACTAGCACTATGTCACCTTGGTTTTTAAGTTTAAGCCTCGGTGTGAGAGATTTCACTCTGGAAAACTTTGTAAATGTATTGGTGTTTTATGCACTTGCAGTGATGCATGGGTGATTTACATGTTATTGGCCTTCAGTCTCATACTTAAGAAACGCAGGGTTTCGATAGACATGAAATTGCTGAGGCCATGGTTTTGGCCATAAGAGATGTCTTTTATTGCTGTGGTCTCTTAATAGGTAGAACAACAAATAAGGAATTACAAAAAAATGAAGAGGAAAAACTTTGTAAACTCACATGTTTCAAAACTGTTGCCTTAAACTTTTAGGCATGGTTGTGAATGGTTTCTGTCTGTTGATATGGAGTGTCAATTGTTACCGGTGATTGGAAGGAAACTTTGAAAGTATAACATGACTACCCAGGTCCCTTACTTATCATGACCAAAATACTGTGTTTGGAAACAAATACTGTAAATAGTAGATAATAAAGTTTGAAAAATGGGATGATGCCTAACTGATGTTACAGAAGGCATGAAATATTCATCTAATCTGGCAAAAAAAAATCGGGCTATTCAATAGCTACCTTAAGCGTAGGATCACTGCATCTGTCTTAGCGGAGAAGGAGTATATTTTTGCAACATTATTGAAACTTCTTAGTACAATGTGACTTAATTCGCAAGTAAACAAATGCTGTGAAATCTTTTAAAGCAAATGTGGATTTCACTTGAAAAAGTGTACAGATTGCTATTAATATTTTGGCCATTACTGTGGCATCTTTTTGATGTATGAATAACTTTTAGAACAAGGGCTGTTGTAGCATGTTCTTAATTATAATATATCATCAGTTCCGTTTACTGCTAATTATTTTAAAAGGTCAAGAGAAGAGTTTAAAATGAATGTGGCGGGCTTATTTGCAAAGTTTTTGGTACAGCCAAATGTAGGTGGGGAACCTAGTAGGGTTCCTGCCCTTAAATTGTTTTTGGCAGATCTCATTAGTGTCTAAGGCCGAAGGCTAACCCAACTGAAAAGAGCCTTTCAAGATTGACTAATATGTAACTAAATTACATTTTTGAGAGGTGGGGAAAACTGATGCCAGTAATTAAATTTCCTTATGTTAAGCTTCTTACAATAACTATAAAAATTACTTTAACGGTCTTATTTATGGCGTTTCCACTGTGCTCATGTTAGTATTTCTGAATATTTGATTGTGACAATAATGGACAACTTTGTAGTGGTTTATTTTTCATATTTTGGTACCTTGGTCAAGGCATTAGCATTAAAAATTATTCAAAGTTTTAATTTATCTTCAATTTATCTTCAAATGCCTAAATTTGATTAGGCTAGTCTGGTTAGGCTAGTATACCAATAAGAACTAAAAAAAAAAAATCCCCAAAACCAAAACAACCCCAAAAACCTGTTAATTCAGTTTAGTGTGGGGAAAAAAAATCTTTCAAAATATTTAATTCCTGTCTTACCTATGGATGAGTTGAATGCTCGAAACAAAGAATTTCTCCAAACTTGAATGTTCAACTTCTGGTTCTGAAAATGTGAAGATCCTGTGGTTGAATACTATTACAACTACGCACGTTGCACAGTGCAAAGCAAAGTGAATTACCAGATCCTGCATTCCACTTCTGTGTGCTGCACTTCTTTTCCATTGTATTTAAAACACGGAATTCTATAGAGGAATATAAAACAGGACATATGGGCAGTTATGAAAGTCGGACTGAGGCTTGTTGCACTGGTTCCATTGCTGTTTGCTTTGCTATAACTGGTTATTTTGAAATGAGAATGGGGAAGCTGGGATGATGAGGCAGAGACCACTAGATGGCTCCACTGATTGTTGCTGTTCTGTGGGTAATTTCTGCATCACTTGTTGTAAGAATCTGCCCAGGATTGTCAGGGGAACAACATAGTGGTGGTGTTGGCTTTCAGGCAAAAATGAGGTTAAAGCTATACACTTTCAAAAGAATAAATTGACGTTGGAGTGCAGATACTCAAAATCATGAAGACATTTTAAAACCTTTTTTCCATGTCAGTCTCTTCTCTAGTTGGCATTGGTTTTAAAATGATATTCTTAACACTTAGTAACTTCCTGTACTTGATTTTTGCACGTTAGGATGAGTAGGGTTTTTTTTTTTTAAGTACATGAGCTTATTTTTCTTGGAAGAAAATGTAAAGATAGGGACATTTGGTTTGTATTTATCCATGTGGAAGTCATTTGATCAGTTTGGTTTATCATTCACCTGTGGGCTTGGTTGCTGTTATATGAAGAGTAAAGTTGGAATATGGATCAGGAGTGGTATGGTGGCCTTGCTAAAGGCAACTAGCATAACTTGTTACCATTTTCATCTGACTTCTGACACGTCCTTTCCCACCAGTAACTAAACCAGTCATTCCGTTTGTTTATACGTGTATGTTTGCTGTTGCACTGTATGTCTTTCATGAGCTGGAAAACTGGGTTAAGATGGTGGAATGTCTTGTCTCCAGTCACCATCTGTATGTAGGAAACCAGTTTTCATGCCTGTTACATTGGTTTTGATGGATCTATGTCTTTGAAGAAAGGAGCATGGGCAGTAGTTAAAAAATTTGGCTTATTGTAATAAACTTGGTTTTCCACTAAGCAGTCTCAGCTTTAGTAGATGGGTCAGTCCAGTAAAGATGGTTGCCAGACCAAATATCTCAGATTTTCCACTATTGATTTCTCTAGTGTTTTAACGCTATGGAGAAATTTCAAATGAAATTTATGGAGCCTGAAAGGGTTCTTGAACTTCTAATCGTTCTTCCCCTACTTCTTTATAGTTTTGGTTAAAGTCTATATTTTTGATTCTTGAACTGATGATTTGACATTGTTTGTTCATGATAAAAGTGGATGTTCTGGAATGTGTAAATATGGAATGAAGCATCAGTTATATGTTTAAACTATCTTCAAGGTACAGTAGTTGAATGTCTTAGTTTAAAGATATGATCTGTATTCCAACAGCATTTTTCTTTTAATTTTCCATAAAGAATCCAATCAGATGAAGAGTGTCAAAAGGAGTCTACGAATGAGACACCAAGATGGCAGTTCCACTGTTGATTGAGAGGTTGAGGAAATGGACTAATGCATGAGTGCTGTGATATGTCTGTCCAAGCAAAGGATGTTAAAACGTGGATTCTCGTGTTATTAAACCAGAGAAGATCTGGGTTGTGATCATCCTATCAAAATGGACTTTGCACTTGAATTAATCAGGGGACTGTATCAGTGACTATCCAATGATGGATCTGTTTGAGGACTGGGTGGCAAAATTTTACTCTCGGGTTGTGTATGCATAACAGGCAAATTCATTTGGTAAGAGATCTGTTGCTACCCCTTTGGAGAAAATGTAATGTTTTTTTTTAAGACTTAATAAAAGGTTTTGGTTTCTTTCACACTTTGTGTTTGTCCTTTCTGGCTGAATATTTTTTTATTATTATTGTGTTGATATTGAAGTGGGTTTTTGGTTGCTATTAAAGTGAGAAATACTTCAGCTGCTAAGCACTAAAGGCAAGGTAAAATTTTGTGCTGTACTTGATTTAAAATGTGGTTTTCATTTGCAAATTATCTTCACTTTGCCATGACTTCCAATGAATTTTTATTCGCTGGTTTGTTCATTCAGGTTAATGTTAGGGGTTTTTCTGTACTTGGCCTATTGTCAGGGTACTTCTGCTGAGCTTTCTGAAGTTATTTTAAGATGGAATTGATATCAATTGAGGGCTGGGCAAGTATGACAATAAAGAAGTACTTGAATGGTTTGTGTAACTTTTTTAGGTATGCTTCTACGGTTGTGTATGGGTACAGAAACTTTTCAACAGATTTCCTGGACAACATACTTCCTAAACGGTCTATTCTATCTCAAAATTGTTCTGTGTAAGTGTCCAGTCTGCTCCACGGCTATTTAATGTAGGCTTAGCTGTGTGATACTGTACCATTTGATGTATTTGATGAGAAAAAATTGAGTTATTTTTGATATTGCTACAGATGACATGTTAATGTTTACAAATGAATTATTTTAAAATGGTTCTAATGTTCAAAAAACAATTTCCTTTCAAGTTCCTTGTGGATCGAATAGTTAAACTGTAGCCACCTTCCTATGTATGTTTCACCTGAAATTCATAGTTGTCTTTGTTCTATGCTGGAGGGTCAAAATGACAAACCTGGTCTTGAGGTAACCTAGGTGTTTTCTTTTAAAAATAACCAAAATACAAACAAAACCAAACAAAACCCCATTGTGTGTGTTTAACCATTTGACTTGATCAGACTTCTTTGTAAATACCCATTTTTACTATGATGAATTGTTCATACCTGTTTAATCCAGCTATTTTGATGATAGACACTTGCTTGCTCAAGTTTGGTTTTGCCATGTGTTATATGGTGGAGTTGGATACTGGGACCAACCTAAAGGGATCCCCATTCAGACAAGTGGATTTCCTTAGTGTTGCCCAAAATTGCTTGGAATGGTCTTGCATTGTGTTTTTTAGTTTTTGTAGTTTGGGTGCAAGGGGTCTTCTGTAAATAATCGATAAACTGAAATTCTTTAAAATGGACTGTGGCAACAGAGCGTACGTACTCAAACCTCTTGATGTGGAAAGATGATAGGTTGTTGGAGGATGTGAATGGCAAGTGTGTGGAGGAGTTGATGGGATCTATCTTGGTTCTACTGGTAGAAGCCAGTGTTTTCAGGCTGTTGGGGTGCTGTGCCATGGATGTCCCCATAGGAGCCCAAACTAGCCCATTACCCCATTCTTCCCCAGCAATCCCCCAATGTCTGATTTCGCTGTCTTGTTGTGATGCTTATGAATATGCAAGATGTCCTTGCACTTTAAGGAGTCTGTTGCTTGTGGAAAGACAACTGGTAGTCAGAATACAAGAGGTTAGGGGATGCTTGGATCTCCTCCATTTCTTCTGTGATGCGTCCTCTCAGTACTAGGATGTTGTATTTGAGGTGTTGCTTGATTTTCAGTCCTACAGCTCGGCTATTACACGGCTTTAAAATTCATTTGTGATGTTAAAATCTGTTTACGAACGTTAATGAGTTAAGAATGTGAATTGAAATAACCCTTTTAGTGATGTCAGACTTATTTTATCGTAGTGCCTTTGCCTAACTGATGAAAATTGTGTAGCTGTTGGATTTTTGTTGTTGGGGAGAACCACTAGGGAGGCGCTGTCGAGCTGGAGGGGGTTACCAGCAATGCGGGGCTCTTATAGGAGCGCGTGAGGCTCTTGTCCCAGGCTTTAAGTGCAAGTGTTGGGTGACAAATGGAGGACCTATTGTCTGGGGATCCTGCCACTGAATTGAAAAAAAGCTACCCCTTGGGTGGGCTGAGCCCCAAGGTGGGTTGTTGCTGGCTGCATGGCTGTTAGCTCCACTTCCATTCTTTCAAAATGGCTTGTAAGAGCACCACTTCCTGTCCAGGGAGGAAGTAATTTTAGCCCAGGCACTGAAATATTTAGCAAATCTTTAAAACAAAAGGCACAAATTCCATTTCTTTCTGGTTTCAAAAGGGTGCCTGAGCCACATGGGGTTAAGGTGCCCCTTCAGCTGGGGTAGTTGGAAGAAGCCAGGGCTGTGGGGGTAGCAGGCACCCTTTAGGTGGAGGCTATCTCTTTTTTTGGTAGAAATGAAGGGGTGGGTCTATGGTACATCACCTGAGTTGTGGGGTAAATGTAGAGAGTGTCAATCAAAGGCAGAGCTCAGAGCTGGGAAGGAGCTCTAGATGGCGGCTGTGCCTTAGAGAGAGCGCGCTCAGCTCCGTGCCTTCCCCAACACTTTACGCAACTTTCCCTAACTTTCGGGCAGCCTCAGGGGGCCCCCACAGCCCCTTGCCTCTCCTAGGCACTAATCGGGGGCCGAGCGGACCTTTTTCGGGCAGAAAAGCAGCTTTTGAGGGCTCCCTTTTCGTGCCTTGCTGGAAAGAAGAAGCCGTGGAGAGAGCCCAGGTCGTTGTTTTTCCAGCTTAGAAGCCATGGCGTACCTCCATTTTTGTGCGCTCTCCTAATGAGCTTTTTTCCCCCGGACATTTTTGTACTAATTATCGCTTCTTTTGCTTTATCGGCAGCATATTTTTGGGATTAGAATATATATTTTTTTTCATTCTCTGAAATTCGTATTTTATCATTATAACTAAATATTTTGGATCTAATGTTTTTCCACTACCCGAAACTAATATCGACTTGGTCCTGGCGGCGGTGCATGGATCAGGTAGGTGAGCAATTAATAATAATAATTTTTAGATTTCTGCCGTTTTGAGTACTTTGATTTTCGACCGATTTGAGCTGTATTGGGATGACGCAATAAGATACAGAGATTATTTGCATCCAGTGTTACTTTGGGAAAGTTTGCAGGATGCTCCTCTACTGTGTTTATTCTCGGATTTTTCTTCTAAAAACGATTATTTGTTTTAAATTTCCGTTTTGCTGTGTTGATCAGTGCTGTGTATTGTTATAACAATATCATTGCAGCGTCAGGACTTTGTTCCTGATAATGAAAGCCAGTGAAACGAACTGGGACCTTACCTTTCTTTCAACTTTTGACAGTAAATACCTGGGCACAGGACTTCAAAGCAAACAGACACCCCTGACCCCCTCTTAATATTTAAGAATAAAAAGATGATGAGAAATAAGGACAAAAGCCAAGGAGAGGAGGGTTCAGTCCACAGCAATGCATCGAGGTATGATCTATCAACTTTCCTTTTTTTTTTTTTTTGTAAAACCTGTGAATACCCTGTTTACTTTGACAGCCTTGGGTTACTGTCAGTGCTTAATACAAAACATTTTACTGATTTTGCTTCCTTTTTAAGGAATGACCTTGAGATTGTTAGCATGCCACACCCTAATTTTTTTTGGTAGCAATTTCTGAAAGTTGTGTTGTGACTTAAGGGCCCATGTCATAGTCAAAAGGTACTGTACCTTTATTCAGGGGAGCCCTTTCCTCTGTATTATGTTTTTCCAGCTTTTGAATTTCAGTTTTTAGGTTTTTTGTGCTGTGAAAAACGACCTTGTCGGTTTAGCCATTGCTGCATTGCACCATTTTACATACAAGGCAAATTTTTCTTTGAAGAATCTTAGAAGTCTAAACTTTAACTGAGGGCCATACAGAAGCCTGGTGTAGTAGTAAATTATAGTAAATAGACACAAGAAAAAGTTACATGAATGAAAAAAAGCTCATTTTAAAATATAAACTGGAAAGTGCCTGTTTGTCTGATACCCCTTACTTCAAATTTTATTTGAGCTTGTAGAACTTTGATACTGTTTAAGTATTTTAGAATATTTTTATACAATTTAACCAGACTTTCTCCTGCTGGTGATAGCATTTCGTATCATAAAATATACACTGGGACTGTTAACAAGAGGCTCTAAATGGTTTGCTTGTATGTTTAATGTATTTTTGCTCAGAGTGTTTTTATTTACTTTTGTTGAGTAATGAGATTCTTTACAGATTTTTATAAACTTAACCTTGATGTGGGAAACATATGAAATACTGGAAATGTTTGTTTGCTAGGAATGCAGAAGTATAATTACTGAATTGCTCATTCTGTATTTGAAGGGTCGGCTTTTTAAAAAACTGGAAATTAAACTATATGCATTTTTGTTTTCTAGTTTGTAAATACACTTGAGTTTTGCATTTTGTTAATTTTAATTGAATCGTGACCTGTTTATTTTTCTCTGGTGTTGTCTTCAGTAATTTTTAACCAACGTCAATAAAAAAGAATTCTGAACTGTCTGGTGTATCACATGTGCTCTATGTGATGTTTGCAGGTGTTTGAATAGTATTCTTGATGTCCAGTATTTAACCTTCCTTAAACACACAAACTTGAAATACTGTGGGAATATATATATTATCGAATTACTGTAACCTTCTAGCATAAACTTGGATGCTGTTCTGGATGTATTAAAATTGCAGTCAAATTTTAAATCCTAAAATGGATATGGGTAAGTTTGTTTAATTTGAAATTATTATTAACTAAATTAGCCTCAGGGACTGTTGAGGCAGTACATATAGCACCTATACAGAGCTTTTATAATAATGCAGTTTAAAAACACATCAGACTTTCAAACCGTGCTATCTTTATATTACTGTAAATTCTGCACACAAAATATTGCTTAAAAAGTCGATTTTTTAAAAAATTACTTATGATTCAGCTTCTTTAAGTCTTTATGCTTTTTTTTAAAGTGCAGGTTATCAGCAAGAGCAATAATAAGTATAATTTGTTCGGGAAATCTAAATTAAGGTATTTTACTGGTTTTAGAAATATTATGCTAAATAGGAGATGAAATTGGAGACATCTAGCAGTAGTTCCACAGGAAGACGACCTTTGGGGTTTTTTGTCCTTAGGGGTATTATATTTGCATAGTCTCATGTGTGCTTTTGGTTTTTCAGTGAAAGGTTATTTATCATAATTGATCAATTTACATGTAACACCTGTTGTGTGAGGTTACCCTTCTCTCCCTTCACAGTTTTTTCTCATAATAAACTTGCTGTGGGTAACATCCACTCACCTGATGAGTGGGAACAATTGAGCACAGGATATTTGTAAGTGAGCCCTGTTGAGCTTTTTTCTGAGCTGTGAGTCAGCTGAATGTCGTAAAATGGGCTTTACTTCCTGAGGTTGACTCGAAGTTGTAGGGGAAATGATTTCTAGGAAGTAAAGCCACCACTTTGCTTTACTGTAGCCCAGAAATGCACTGATGTCTGCACTTCACGTGCTGCTGGCCAGCTTTCTCCCCGGTTGTGAGACCAGCTCGGCACCCGTGGAAGTACGTGAAGTCCTGTTACATCAACCCTGGTGGGAGGCCTGGGAGATGGAGGTGGGTGGAAAAGGTAGATGTGGCCGGTGCCGTTCACCTCGGCTGGAGAAGCAAAAATGCAGGACTAGAGAAAGGTGTTAAAGCAGAAGAAAATACAATTCCTATGCACCACCTTAGTGTCCTACCTGGGGAATACGTTTGGAATTGACTCTTACCTTTCCAGTTCTAAGAAAGTGCAAAGGCATATGCTGAATAAACAAAAATACCTGAGAATTGTCCCAAAACAGATGATTATTCTTGGGAAGGGAAATGGTGTTAATTGTTTACAGTTTGTAAGCTGAGGGGTGTACGTGATGCCTTTCTAGATGAACAGCAACACCTCTCCTTTGTATATTGACAGTAAATCTTTCCAAACTCGAAGCTGATTGATTTCATGCAACTTTCTCCACCTAGGATAAAAGTTGGGATGCCGCAGTTACTAATAACCACCACCTGTGTGTCTGGGACGTGCATTAAATAATTGAACAAAATCCTGGTGTGTTTTCTAGCATCTTCCATGCTGCATTTCTGAAAGGCAGGTGGTGTGAGAGGGTACATCCATGGTGCAACCCTAATGTGAACTTCAGAGGTGAGAGGCAGGCTGGGGTCCCCCTGAAGCCCAGGAGTGAGTTTTGTAGGGGATAGCAAGTAACACCGGTGGATACATTGTTCCTCTAGTTTCCCCCGGCCCACATGTGTTGTGGTTGCTCTTGCACCTCCTAAATACCCCGGTGTGGGAATGGTTTCTGCTACAGAAGCTGCGGGGCTGAACAAACCCTTGCGTCTGTATCCAGCTCTTGGCTTCTCTAGCACTAAAACATCGTTTTTTGTGGGGGAAAAAAAGGTTGTGGTGGGTTAGATCTCAGCCTGTTTTCTATGCAGAGAGCTGGAAGTCTGAGGTCTGAAATGGCGTTTTATTTGCTCAGCGGCCACCTTACAGAGGCAGAGTGTTCTGCAGCGTGTGCTGCAGCCTTCGCAGAGCAGAACACCCTCGTTTTACGTGGCAGCCATTTTATGAAGATGTAGTTACATACGAAAGAGGATTTGGGGGGGGTGGGGAGGAGGGAAACGGAGACATTAAACAAAAATTGCCCTCCTTGGCTGCTGATGAAAGCAGAGGGCATCCTTTTCTCCTTTCGGTAGCGCTCGGGAAGCCCCGATTCCCTGTGAAAGGAGAGGGGAACGCTGCACCGCCTGGCATTTTGGTGCGGGTCCAGTTCAGTCACAAAATGGCTGTTCCTTTGTGCCGCATAGCTGACAGACATACTGCATTGCACTGTGTGTACTCTAAAAACAGCAGGAAGTTGCTGGTGGGGAGTTCAAAGGCCATCTTGTGCTCGCCGGGGACGGCGATTGGCTGCGCTCGCTTGGTAACAGGCGGACGGCGGCGGCTCGTGCGGAGGCAGAGCCGTGCCTGCGCGTGATGGCTGCGCACGCCGCACGGCCTCTCCCACGCCTGCCCCGGCACGCCAGACCCGGGCTCTGCTGGGCTGTACTGGGCTGTACTGGGAGCGTGACGGTGGAGCCGTGGCCGCCGCTGCCTTCCCTCGCTTCCTCTCATCTGGTGGGCGCGGGCTTCTATTTTTTTTTTTTTTTTAATAGCAGAGGCTATTTTGAGAAGCAAGTGACTTGAAAAGGAGCAGGGTTATTTTTGGTGCGGCTTTTTTCTTTTTTTCTTTTTTTTTTTTAACTTCAAAAGGAATTGCAGAATATCGTAGTATTCCTGGAACATCTGGCCTTCTTTTATAGAACGGCTTTCAGCATCCTTAAATCACTAAAACTCACTCTTGCTTTCAACATGCATTTTGCAACTGATTTTCTTTGAGCTGAGTGGAAACGTTAAACACATTTATTAAAATGCCTCTAACTATGGGTTTCAACTTTTCATCCGTGCTGATGGGTTATTTTTTAGCTGTTGCGGCCATCGTGTATGTACCGAGTCTTTCAGTTTCATTTGCACTGCTGGATTCTTTAACAAGCAGGGATGGGTTTGGTGGGTTCTTTTTTTCCTTTTAAGCTTTAACCCTTTATGAAACTGTCCAGAGGCTTTTTTGAAAAGGGAAAATGCTTGATCAGTGCAGGACACAAAGGGAATAATGTGCAAGGAATTCATATGAATAATGATGTAATCTGTGTGCAGCACAAAGGAGATTGTTCTTGTTTTGCTTTGTTACTTCTGCTTCACATTAGAAGGAAATGTCTCATCAAATTACGAATGCACAATTCTGAGACTTTCAACTTCTCTGTTTCCTGTTTTGTGATTGCTGCCAGGAATGGATACAATATATACAGTGCTACGAAAAAGGCTCACCAACTGCAAGAAGCTACATTTAGCTGAAATTTAATCTCTTCTGGATTGTTCTTTTTAGTTAAACATCTTAAGCTAATTAGTCAAATTTTATGTATTCTTTAAATGCATGACTGTTTTGCTGAATAAAAATGGAATAAAAAGCTCACCTGGGTAATTCTGTAACCCTGCAAAAACGCTTCTGTAGCACACAGCGTGTGCTGCTGCCGGGACATTGCTATACTTGTGTGCACGTGCATGCACGCATGCTCCCACACCGTTCCTGGCTAAATTTATTAGTGCCTTCAGCCAAGAGAAGTTGACGTGGCTGAGATTGTAGATTAGAGCCTGTTCCGCTTTCTCTTGGGTTGATATTTCACCTGCTGTACTTTGAGGGCAGCAGTTGCCCTTATCTGCACCTTCCCCCATTTCCTATATGAGCTGAAGCCGAACTCTCCCACGGCTCGGGCAGAAATCGTGTTGTGTTACCCCTGTTACCACAGGGTCATACCCCGACCGCTCGCAGGGGATGGCACTTCTGAGAACACGGGATCTCACCTGTGTGTCTTGGGAGCAGCGTGGCTGTCCGCGTTTGGGCTGCAATAACCACACTTGCATTTGCATTAAAACAAACATTTCCACTGTTAACTTTGTGTTAGAGCTTTGAGAGGCCTCAGAGGGCGGACCAGGAAGGCAATGATGTTTAATCTTAATCTCTCCAATTTGGTATAGGGAGAAACCAGTTCCCATCTTTGTTTTCATTTTTCACCCCTCATCTCAGCTCTTCAGGTTACCGAGTTGCTAAGCCTGCCTCTGAGGAATTTTTATGCTGGCATGTCTCTTTATTCAGGTTTATCAGAGCTAGTTTTAAGGAGCAGATGAGGGTACCAGTGGCAGATGCAGTGAGACTAGCTGTGTCGTTAAGTACCTGGGTCTGTGAGCAGGAGTGTAGGGACTGAACTGAAGCTTCTGATGCCATGGCCTTGCTTCTTTTGAACCCGAGACAGCTAAAGTAAACCTACTTTGGGTGGGTTTAGCAGTTTATGCTGAAATTGCATCTCCTGATACATAACCTGCAGGTGTTATGTTTTTTTTGTTTCGTGTTGCAGACAACGGTTCCAGCAGGAATTGCAATGTTAAATGAGGCTGTTAAGTTCTGAAGATGGAGACGCGCTTCTAAATCTCCCATTGCCCCTAGCTGAAATCCACCTCAGGAAGGTGGTGATAATGGATCGCGAAAAATTCTGTTCTGCATTCTCTCTCCTCTCCTTCAAGGAAAATAAATACAAACAGAACTGCATGGGGGGGAGGGGGTGGCCTGGATTACCATAATTAGATATAAGCAGCCTTCTAGCAAAGGATGTACTGTTCTACTGACATGGTGTCTTACATAAATTTTTCTGGTGTGTTTTTATTAAAAGACGTGTGCTGAAATGCCATTTGAAGTTGCTCTTTCAGCAGGTGGTGCTGTGCTTGTAAAGTCTGCCTTTATATCCTGTAAAGGATCCTTGAAATGAAAGCAAAAAAGACTGGATCTAGTGACTTGCAGTGAAGTTTTTCTAAGTCTGTCACGCTGTTAATGCCTCCTTTTCCTGGAGCAGGGAGTGTCTTTTGGATATAATAAGAAGCAAAATGTTGATGAGTCTTTCCAAATGTGCAGTAACTCTTATTACATCGCTGCTTGTGCAGCACTGCTGCTATGTTATAATTTTCAATATACAGCTTGCTTTATATTTACCTGTGGGCCGAGATAATCTACGCTGTAGTATACGTGTCTTTCTGGCCTTGACTTCTAAGGTTAAAAAAATGAAAAGTTTGAAACAGTGATCTCAGATTCCCATCTGGTATTGTGCTGGTAACGCTCGCGTGGCGTTTCATCTTGGCAGGGCTTCTGTGGAGTATGTTTGCCGAGCACCGGGTGCTTCACAGACGGGATGCTGAACACTTCATTGCTCACGAACCTTTACCCTGGCTATGAACAAATGTGTTGCAATGTCAAGAATCCACTGACTCCAGAACACTTGGCTTCTTAGGGAAAAGTTGTGTTGTAACTATTTACGTTTCTTGCAGGTTTTATTGCTAGGTATAGGTGACTTAATAGAATTGCTAATATAGTAATTATAGGAGTCATTTGCATCTCTTTCATAGAGAGGAGCCTCTGCTCTTAACTACAGAGTTGTCACTGGTTGAGAGCTTTGAATGCCATGTGCTGTCTGTAGAACGGAGGCTTAATGATGAGCCTTAAATCTCTTGGTTAAAAACAGCTTTTAACAGTCACTTGGAATAAAACCGTCAGGCCAGGTCAGGCTCCCCTCTTCTGAACTGCAGGTCATCTGGAACCAGAAAGGAATCTGTGCACCTTCATGTTCTTGTTAATGGTTTTGGGTCCTAGATTTCCATATTACTATGTTTCTTTAATCTGTTAGGTCTTTAAGGAAGTTTGCAAATGTTAAGGGAAATAAAACAACCACCCTTTCTGTACTAATATAAACCAAAATTGTGTGTGCGCACTCCAGTCCTCCCCGCTCCACGCATCTACATGTCCTTTACAAAAAGCCTGATGCTGCGGGTGTGCAGAGTTCCCTTTGTGCTGCCATTGAGCTTTAGCCTGGCTGTCCCCTGCTGTGACAAAGCAGAAGCTGTGGCTGGAATGGCAGAGGGGCACAGCGAGTTAACCCCTGCCCGCCGTCTCGGCCTTAGGGGAAGGTGTGTGTGTCCCTGGGCTCCTTTCATTGCGAGGGGGTTCTCAGCGGTGGGTGCTGCCAGGAGCCAGCCGGGGTCCTCCCGTGGATGGTGGATGTGGGGTGCTGAAACGCTGCGCCGCCTTCCCGGGGAGGGAGAGACGGGCCCTTTTCAAAACCCCGAGAACTGCAATTGTCCCTCCCTTTCTGTGCAGGGAAGGGGAAGGATGCTGCCTTTGGAGGTTCTCAATGGTGCTCCTTAATCAAGCAGACAGGTTTTGACTCCTTTTGTCCCTCTGCTGTTTTTTTTTTCTTTTCTTTTTTTCTTTTCACACTAAACATCCCAGGCATTTTCAGCCTCTGGCTCAAAGATCAGAGCGCGAGAGCGCCAGCTCTCCCAATCATGAATGAACTGCTCGTTTTGCTTGCTTATGCAAGCATAATGTGGTGTCTTTGTAGTGGAGGAAAAAAAAAAAACACTTTTGGAAAATACTTGTCATTCAAGATAGCCCAATGTGCTTTACAGGGAGCCGAGCCGCAGCAGAGCAGTGAGGGATATATTTAGCTCACTGTGTGCTCAGGATTGCTTTGCCTTTGGCATTTGGGAGTCCTGTGCTGGGGCAAGTAGCTGTGGCCAGAATGTGTATGAAGATTTCCCTCTGCCTCCTCCCCTTCCCCTCCTTTGAGCCAGGCTGGAAACCCAGCACAAGCCAATTCAGATGGTTATTTAGATAGGATACCTGCTGAGTGCATAATCCCTCAGTTGTTACAGTAGCACCATGGCCCTGTTGTGCCTAGTGCAGTGTAAATGTAATTAACACCCATCTTCTGTAAGCAAGGTTTGCAGTCACCTGTGGAAAATGTGTATATTCTCCATGGTAACTCTTCTCACTTACCTATTTAAGAAAAAATAGTTGCTGGTCACAAAATGAGGTTGGGGAAATATTTTTCTGTTTTTTGAAGGACGTGTTTGTTATCTGGCAGGGGCAGCCCTGTAACCTTGGGAATGTTTGTTGTGACCCTTGAAAGCCTGCCCAGAGTTGGCCAAATTATATTATGAGTATTCAAAGTTGCTTGAGATTCGCTTCTAAACAGTATGAAGAGCCTGGCTGCGTTTAGTATATTCCAGTTTAAGTTCCTGCTTTGAGACAGATCATCTTTAGAAATACGTACCGCGAATGGATACGGATAGCAGAGTAGCAGGAATATTTTTCTTCCCTCCCTTCCCCCCCTTTGCCTGCAGGAAATAAATTGGGAAAAGCTCTTGCATTGACTGACCCTTCTCAACTCTTATCACTCAGAGAATCTTTGCCTTCAGAGACAAGCAAACACCAATCACTCTTTTCAATAGCCTTTCAGAATAAAATAAAGGGAACTCAAAAAGCTAGGAATGAATTTATCTTCAATATCACAATCGGAGTGTCATTCACTCAGTTCTCCTGCAAGCTCCGTGTACTCTCTGTATGGCCCCGTCTATGCTTACTATAGCATTTGCTCATACATTTTTCCCAAGGCAAGGGATAGATCCCATGAAGTTCTCAGTCCTCTGTGGTCCACATATTATCCCCTCTTTATCAAATGTTACCCTCTCTTCATCAGGTCATCTATGGTCAGAATCAGTCTTGTGTTATCCCTGACTTGTTTAGCCTAGAGGTGAAATTTAATATGGTTTGGTGCTTTCTTACAGCTGCTGTGTGACTTGGGCAAATGCGTTAACTGATGGTGCAGTGTTTTTATTTGCAAAGTATGTAGGCATTTCATGTATGTTCATATATAATAACAGGGAACATCACATTTATAGATCAAATATTCAAAGGAAATGTTAAACAGCAACACGGTATCCAGCTGGGTCGGTGCGTTAGCATCTTCTGTGGTTTGTCACTGTCCCTTTGCGTGTAAAACAGTTTGTGTGTAGGTCACTTTAGGAAGACACATCTGTTTAAATAATTTTAAATTGGTCGCCTCCACTGGCTTTGCTGATCTGTGCTTTAGAGTAAATCTAGAGTCGGTACCACTGGTGGACGGTGAGGCTGGCAGCCCTTGCTGAAGAGCTGCAGGGGCTGAGAAGCCTCTTTTACTGGTAGAGCTGGATCTGACAGATACACCTGGTCTGGAGAAGACATCCTGCTCACTTCAGAGAGTCGCAGCTCGGCTGCCCACTGCTGCGTCGCGGGTCGGTCGTGCCCTATGGCAGCAGGTCCGGTGGGCTGACCTGCGGTTCGGGCACACGACCCCACTCGTGTATGTTTGAAGGTTGCCACGGCATTGGAATGTTTGAGCCGCTCGCAGACAGTTGTGCTTGGCTCTGCCAGAGGGGGATGTTGAGGACCCAGGGGTGGCCAAACTGAGCGGCTGGCTAGTAGCTGGCTTGCTGCTGCCCCAACATTGGGGTCTTGCTTGCCCCTTTTCTCCTCTGCAACTCGTCTGTGCTACCAAACGCCGTATACTTCCACTGTTCCCGGTTCCTGTAAAGGTTTGGTCCTGATTTTACTCACTAAGCCGACAGAGACCTATTTTGCAGTTTCTCTGGGCTAGTCTTCTGACGTGTGGCTCATGGAGGAGTCCCGCAGCCCAGTCAGTGCTGGTGTAAGCACCAGGTGAGTACTGCGAACATGGGCTGTAGGGTGTGGGTGGGTGGGAGAGGGGAGGGGGTGTCTCCCAGCTACCTGCCTTTGGCCTTTCGGTGGCAGTGAGCTGAGACGTGGATGGACACCTGGGTGTCAGTTATCCACAGGACAACGCATAAAGGTTAAGCCTATGTTTGCTGGAGGGGAATGATAAACTTGGTTTCTGATATTTATCCAACCCCTGATATTATCCAGCCTTGGGAGTTTGTGCCAAGGACCTTCCCGAGCCTGCGTGGGGTGGTTTTGCTGGTGCTGAGTCCCTGCTGAGCTTGTGAAGCCCAGTGGAACATTGCTGTTTAGATTCAAACTTTAGATTCAAAACATTTGCAACAATTTTTAAAGCTAGGAGGAGCTTGGCTTGTGGGAGGGTCTTAGGTCATTAATTCTCCTTTATCCCCCTAGCTGAATTCATGTTCTGTCCATCAAAAGCCAGATTTTAAAGTCTGGGGCAGCATGGTCCCGGTTAAAGCCATTATCTTGTTAGCTCTTGATTCCAGAAACGCGTATTCGGTCATTTTTTCAGCTTGTCTTGCACCTTCTAGAAACATATCTACTCTTTGTACTTGTTGAGAGCTTATAAAATGTTTTGTTGCTGTTAGCAAAGATGATCCCCTATAAAATGAAGTCATATGTGAAATATTAAATGCTAAGACTAGAGCCTTCAGGCACGCTGTAATTGCCTTGTAAACTTAGATGCCTGATTGTAAAGGGTCTTATCGCTGCCGTTCAGCTACTTATTTCTTGGAAGGAACGTGTCCTTCTTGGTAAGGGATGATTTGGTTTTCTTCCCCCTCAAGTCAGGAGCAGGCTCTTAATTAAAACAGAATTATAGCCTGAAGTATTTCTTAGAAACCAGGGGAACATATTTGGCTGAGTCTTAGCAGATCTCAGTTTTTATAGGAGTTTCTCACTTCAAGGGAGTTACTAACGGTCCAACTGTAGCTTTCTTGATGTTCACGGGTGTTTCTCTCCTGAATTTGGAGGGGGATGGACTGGTTGAATCATGATTTTGCAACAATTATAGCTTATCCCCCACTTACAGTTTAATTGAAAGTAGGTCTTGTTTGGATGTTAACTTAGGGGTATTAAAGCAGGGCATATTCCAAAAATAGCTTCCGAAAAGAGGACTTAAATCTCCAGTTGTGTACAGTGTAACGCCTGACTTGACATAAAATGTTGCTAATCCTTTATACTCTGTTGACAGGTAGAAATGCTTCCTGATTGTCTTGGTGATAGTTAGAAAGGATTATTTTATGGAGTTAGCCTTTTCAGTTCTCTTTTTTGATTCTATCAATGTAGAAATAAAGACAAGCACATATCTGTTTGCTGTGATAACAGGTTGTTTATTAAAAAAGAATTATTTGCAACAGCCTTCAAAAGGACATACCACTTCGCATCTACGTTTCTTTCCTTAGTAGGGCAAGCGCGTGCATACCTGTGCATGCAGATGTGTATGTCATCTGTCTCTGTCACTAGAGAAGTCGCCCTCCTTTCAGATGACACAGTTCACGTCTTGAAAAAAAGAATTATAGTGTCCAGATAATGTTGTGGACAAAGCACGTGAATTATGGCTATTAATGTGCAGAAAGGCTATGTCCCTGTGTCCTTGAAATAAAGCTTAGGGCCTTGAGAAACAAAGAGCTCCAGAGTGGGAGGAGGCCAGTAATTACTGTTCTGCCTTTAAACAAATACTGCCAAAACTGTCTGGCCTCAGTCTAGCCTGGGTTGTTATAATTTCTTCCAGCTATTGCTAATAAATCTGATTGAAGAAAAGTGTCTTCCTCTTTCGTGCATCCCCATGGAACATGGGATGCCAGCTTGACTCAGCCAGAGCCTGATGTTGCCACTTTGCGTTGTGGCAGTAGAGGTTTGGATGCCGCCACAGCCCATGCTTCTGCAGAGGTCGAGTCCCCGTCCCTGCAGAAAGCTCTCCCGTCCTGCCAAGCCCTGCCCGTGGAAACCGGCTGTCCCCAGAGCTGCTGGAGCGTCGTTTCCTTGAGTGGTGTGGCAATGCTTCCTAATAAAATTCCCTTGGTTTTCTTGAAAAAACCCTGGAACTCTGAAAATTCTCCAACGGAGAAGTTTCATCACTCGCTCTAAGTAGACTTGGTTGCAAAGCAATGTGGTTGAGCGGGACGTTGGGAGCAGATGTCAGCAGGTCTGTGGACGTGCCCAAAGAGATACTGGCAGGCGAGCAGGCAGGGATGCTCTGGATGGTGCTGGCAGTGGGGCATAGCAGGAGAGCACAGCGATGGAGGGCCGTGGTGGAGAAGAGGGGACTGGAAGTTGCGGAAGATGTAGAGGAAGGGACAGGCAGCAGCAGGGTGTAGCGAGACGGCTGTGCGCGGGGTTGTGCCTTTGGTTGTCACTGATAGGAGTGGGGCAGGCAGGAGCGACCGGGTGGCCTGGAAGGGTGGTAGTTCAACTCGATTTTCCAGCCGTGCTAGGAGGGAGCGATGCGATACCCCCGTCTCCTTCGAAACCAAGCTGGGATGATGAAACCAGCAACCATCGGTGACGGCTCACCCTCCGCTCCTTCCTGAAAAGGCTCTGTTTCTGTTACTAAAGCCTTAGAAATTCTCGCTCACCGCTGTTTCTTTTTTCCCTGCGCATGCTGCACCCTTCCATTTTAGGACTTGCGACAGACCCAGAGCAGCAGCCGCCACCGCAACGAAATCGCAAGATGGTGGAAGAGGGGTGGCTGTAAAATGGCGGCTGGGAGCCTGGCTGCACGCCCTGCGCTGGAGGGATTTCTGGAGCAGGTTCCCGCGGCGCTCGGCTGCTGCCCTCTGCCCGCTCCCCGGGAGACGGCAGCCGGGAGCTGAGCCGCTGCGCGGGGAGGCAGGAGCAGCTCTGCTGGTGCACGAGCTGCTGGGGGCCAGCCCTGCTAGATTTCACAGATATCTTAAGAATTTTTGTCTGAGTGGAAAACTTATTTCCGTGGTGTAAATTAGCCCTATTTGTATATGGATGTACTTATGAATAGCAGCTGACTCTAGTGATCCCATCTCTATAGCATGCGTTGACTTCTGTAGAATTGTGTGTAATTGTACACGTGCTTTTGCTTTTTTGTCTTTGTATTATTTCTCTCTCGAATTGTGAAATCAGAGCGGAGCCTTTGGTGTATCTTGTTACTTTTGTGGTTTTGTACAGAAGAAGAAAAATTAAAAATATGGTTTACCTCTGCAGAGTTTTCCTGACTCTTCTTTTCATGATGTTCTATCCGTAGCGTGCCCTTAAATATTATGAAAGCATCTAGCTGCAGCTCAAGAGCTGACTTGGAAAGAGTTGCTCCTTGGTCAAAACATTTGTAGTATCATTATTGCTGCACTGCATTTTGGTTTGTGACAGAGTGGGATTTGTAATGCTGCCTTACTAGCATATATATTATATGTTGTAATGAGTTTTCTGTTTTCTTTAATTGGATTTTAAATGAAAATAGATGTTGGAGTGATTGGGCAAAGGTATTTGAGTATTTTGGCCACCTAAAATAGTTTGACCTCTCTTTGTTTTGTTGAGGAGCCTGCATTTAAGTGAATATTATGTATTTTAACCTATTTTAATGTAAAGGAAAAAAAAAAAGAGAAATACATTTGATATTCTGCTCTCCCATTATTGGTTACTTGAGAAATGCAGTCTGCGCAGCACTAGTGTGATCCTTTAAACAGCAACTGCCCCAGCCGCATGCCTGTATAAGCTCCTTTCTGCTGGTCTGTCACCGAATTTATTATTTTTGCAAGAAACATGGTATTTACTATAATATGTAGTATTATGCGTCCAGTATTTGGTGCTGGCCTCTTTCAGAAATTGGATGTTGGATTTGAACCACCGGCCATACTAAAGTTTAGCGGAGAGCCATGCCAGAGCAACTGCTTATCTTTAATACAGCAGGATGGTCTGTGGACACTCCAGCTCCCAATATATCTTATTCTTGCTTGCTCTGAGCGAGCCAGATCCTCCCTGGAGGACCTGTGCTGCTGGTATTGCTAATGCTTCTCTTCATGGTACCACCACTATTTTTGTCTTGGCTGATGAACAGGAGATAGTGTACGGTGATTTGGAGCCTGCGCTCTTGCCCATGTGTTCAGGGCCTGTCCTGGGAAGGAATTGTTTCTGCTTCAATATGCCAGTGCAGGGTGTCTGTCTGGGACAATGCGCTTCACACTTGTGTTTGGGCTATTCCAAGTCTATCATTGTAGCTTGGACATGGCTCAGGTTTGCTTGCTGCGTATTTGAAAGCTGTGACAGTACAGTTAAAATGTAATCTCTTCTTTCTCTACCATCAGTCACTCAGCATCCGAAGAAGCCTCTGGCTCTGACTCTGCAAGCCAGTCTGAAAGCGAGCAGGGCAGCGAGTCAAACAGCAGCTCGGAGTCCTCTGAAAGTCAGTCTGAATCCGAAAGTGAATCAACGGGTTCGAAATCCCAGCAGACCCCTCCTGAAACCAAAGAAAAACCGGCCTCTAAGAAGGAAAGGATAGCAGATGTTAAAAAGGTATTGCCCCCGCTGCTCTGCATAGCCATGTTACCCCTGTACCCACCACGAAAGGGCAGAAAACAGGATCTTAATGAAGCTGTCTTCAACTTCCCTGCCACTTTGCACATTGACCAAACAGCCTCTGACCTCTGGTGTCCCCAAGTCACTCGTTGGCTGTTTGGTCTGTGTGCTTATGCCCTGCTGGTGTCATCCTTGTGAGCAGGAGCTTGTGTGCTTGCCAGGACAACCCTTTGGGCACCACACAGGTAGCGATGGGGCTGACTGGTGTGAAAGAGGGGCAGGCGCCTGTCATCAATACACGACCCTGTCATTTCATCCTCTCCCTCTGTCTTTCCACGCCTCTCTCCTGTCTCTCTCCTCGCACTCAGAAAGTAGTAAAGCTTCCCCACATGATATATAATCAGGAGAATGCTTGTCTAGGATTTGGGCCACTTTGGTTTGTTTCCATCACTGTCTTCCTCTTTGAAAAAAGGAAAGAAAAAAAAGAGGAGGGAAAAAGCTATTGAACTTTTATTATTTATTATGTCCAGAACAGTGGTTCTTTGTTGTGGTTTTTTTTCTGCTACTCCCTAGCAATACCCCCCTTCAAATAGCCAGGTTTGCCCTCTACCTGTTCCTGCACAGGAGGAAAAGGGATTGCAGGTGTTTAATGCATGTGGTGTCCCTCTGGTTGGCACCTGCCCAGTGCAGAAGCTGTGCCTGCTTTACCCGAGGGATGGAGGCACCTGAGTAACACAGTGTGGTGTGAGGTGAGAAAGAGGAGCCCAAATACCCATTTGGAGACAGGAACTCGGTGAACTGAGTTTACTTGGAGGGAAGAAAATCAGGTTAGGTCAGTTGGTGGTTTTTTTTGTTTGTTTGCTTGTTGTTTGTGGTGTGTAACTACCCTGTTCTTGGCTGTGGTTTGGACTTCGCACAGCTTGCTCCTGAGAGTGAGTTTTATGGAGAAAGTTGCTATGTATGTAAAGACTGAGAAGGACAGTGCTTTCAGCCTGCGCTCCCCACCTACCTGCAAGGGAGAAGTGACGGATTTTGTTACCAGCTTCTCCCTGTCACGAATCTCTAGGCTGTTGGCTTAGGTCGTGGCTAAATTTCCTGTGTTCAGACTGGCAAGGAAGGATGCGTTTGTAAGGCAGTTGTGGTAACTCAAATTTCTGTTTTATTGTTGATAAGTGGGGACTGAAGGAAGTTTTCTCTTCCTCTGTGGGCTTCTAAGAGCATGTCCCTAACAATAAACATTAAAATTATCCTATAAGGGAGCACATCCATACTCATGGTGATAATTAGCATGGATGAAACATGAAAACGTCAAGGCACCCTCTAATAAGAAAGCCTCTCCCTTCCTTAATTTCTCTGTTAATGGGTGTTTTCCTTAGCTAAGTCTAACCTAGGCGTGTTGATACCTGTTCCGCTTGAATAACCAATACAATTAATTATTATATTATTGTTTATTTTGTATTTCTGTCTAGATACACCCATGATGGTGAGGTTAATTTGCGTTAGGTGCTATTCAGATTTGTCGTGGGAGTCGATCCCTCATCCAAAAACTGTGCCATTTAAAAGATGAAAAGACAAGTTCTTCAAATGGTTTGGGGAGTATTTTGAGTTTTTCTTTCATGTGAATTTATCTCTGTACTCGTATGCCCAACAGATACACACCTTCGCAATCTGTCCCTTGCAGTGTTATCCCATTACTCCTTTAACAGTAGCAGAAAAATTGGTGGGCTGCAGCCTTGTATTCATCACGCTCTCAATCCCAAGTCGCTGCTGCATCTGGCAGTGTATTTTGATTTCCTTTTCCTGCCAGTGGCTTACAGAGACATTTGAGGACCAGAGGGAGAGAGAAGCAGAAGGAGAATGAATAGGTTTAGAAAACTGTAAGAGGATAAGCTCTGCTGAGGGAGAGAGGGATCGTTGGTGTAGGTGTTTGAAAGGCATGTTGGTGGTTTGTATCTGCCCTGTAAATCTTCTGGTGTCCTGTGTCACCAACACAGCTCTGCATTCATGTCCCTCAGGGCATCAGTTCTTGTCTCCCCCTTCTCCTCCTGTCCATCCAGCAAGAACAAATGCATGCTGTTATACACAGTGTATTAAACTATTTAGGGCCTGGTTACAGCAAATAGAGCACGACCGCTCCCAGTAGTCGGCTCTGCACATCCACATGTCCTGCGCTGCCAAACCGCATTCGCATCAGTGCATTCAGGAGAAGAACCGGCAGTCCTGCCACCTTGCCTCGCCGAAGGACAGGGTGCCCTGGTCCATTTGCCATCCAGGCTGGGCCACAGAATTCACGTTTGAAGTTGCTGCTGGCGATGTCTCGTCACCGGGCTCGCCAGGCAGCTGGTGGGGTTTTCCCTACAGAAAGGAATTGTGGTGGAAGCTGTGAGCGACAGTGAATTGTCCCGTTGTGTTGGTACGTCCATTCATTCCACGTGCGAGGTGTTGCCTCCTTACCTTCAGCACGATTGCTTGCAGAGGCTGGCTATCTCAACGCTCTGTCCTTCAGCCTGAATGAGCTGGAGAGTAATTTGTACCCTGGTGGGAAGAAGGACCACTGTAAAGATAATGCTGAGATAAAACATGCTGCTTTAGAGTGTTACCAAATACCCCAAAATAATCATAATCCTTTTCAGCCAGTTTTTTAAAGTGTCCATCTACTGGTTGCTAATTCCCGCATGGTTTTATGTTGATTTTTTTTTTTAAAAACATTTACCATCAAACTTCTCTAAAATGTCAGAAATAAGTGGGGTGAAGCAGGCCTTCTGATGGTCTGTTTATTTTGCAGATGTGGGAAGAATATCCTGATGTTTATGGGGTTAGGAGGTCAAACCGAAGCAGACAAGAACCGTCGCGATTTAATATAAAAGATGAGGTAAGGAAAAAAAAAAGGTTGAGGGATTACTGAACATATAAAACCAACCAAACCCAAAGAGCAAAGGCAGGTCTCGTCTGCATTGCCTTGCGAACACCGAGTCCTAGCTTGGTGTGTGGATGTTGGAGCTCACAGTTAAGGTCCCAGTCCTGCAGTTGGATCCGCTTGGCCTGAGACCTCTGGAGTGCGCGGGACGCTGCGTGGGCTGAGATCTGCATGCACTGATCTGATTGCTGGAATGGGGCGTAATGCAAGTCATGCTCTGCTGTAGAAACGTCCTGGAGAGAATGAGACTCTGTAAAAAAACAAAACCAAAACAAAACACAACACAAATCCAACCAGGAATAAAGGAAACTTCCCAGAAGCACCTCACAACAACAGAACAGTCATTGTTGCCCATCCCAGAATGAATCATGCTGATAAATGCATTTGTGTGTATTCAGCTTTATGAACCATCACTTTTCTTTGGTTGAATATTGGGGAGTCTTTTATGATTCAGTGGAGGGTGACAGTGGTCAAAGCCTGGCAGACAAACCTTCTAATTGTTCCTTTTTCAGAACATTTTTTTTTTTCTGAAGATGTAGGAATTAGCTGCGACCTTCATGTGCATCTAACAGGCTTTCTGCAGAGAGCTGTTCACCTGCAGGTCTTCAGGAAGGTTGAGTAGCTATGGCAGAGGGGAAAGAAAACCAGAGAGAGGCTTAGCCCAAAGGTAAAGCTTGGGGCTTACGGCTAGGTACAAAAACCTGCAGTTGGGAATCTGAAGATAAGTAGCCAGATTTTCAGCCCCGTGGTGCTCTCTGACAGTCAGGCTGTTTGGGCTTCGCTGCCAAAACGCGTGTTTGGATGCTCGAGGGGTCCAGGTCACGCGGCAAACACAGGTCTCTGGCTCCTTGCTCTGGTGCGTTATCGTTGAGCCTTGCGGCACTCCCGGTGCCACCCCCTGCCCCCCCCAGACTCCTGTGCTGGATGTCCCGCATAGCAGCAGGTTAGGAAGGGGCTTGTGGCACATCATTGACTTAGCTTTTGTTTTCCTTTTCAAGTTCGGCAAAGCCCAGGCTCACTGGCCGCCTCTCTGTGCGATGCCCCGGCATGCACTGTGCTGGCGATGTCACACCCACCACAGACCTCCGCTGCAGACCCGAGTGCCCTGTTAGGGGCTCAGGTAAGTCCCGTCTTTTTTTGTTTTACAATATTACGTGGTTTTGCAAATGTTGTTTTCTTTTTCGATATCTTTATTTCCTACTACTTAAGGTACGATAAAGTTTAAAAAAAAAAAAAAAAATCCGAGATGTAAAAACTTTGCTATACCACAAAATATTGTAAAAAACAAAAAAAAAAAGGCCTCCAAATGATCCCACTGCCACTTTCGTGAAATGGAAAGCCAAGATTAACAAAATTGGACCACCCCTTTCCTCCCTCTCTCCCCAAAGCAACACTGTCTGGTCCCCGTAGGGCAACTCCCATCTGCAGCAGAGTCCGATGGAGGGTGTGACGTGTCAGGAGCACAGTGCTGGGGCCTCGCAAAGAGCAGGAGGAGATGGAAAGACTTGCTTTTGGAAGACCTAAACGCCAAGAGAGAGGAAATAGCATAGCTCGAGCCTGCATGGTGCTGAGCACTCCTTGCTGCTGCTGGAGCTGGCGGAAACCCAAGGCGCTTGACACCTCTTAAGATTGCTTTTTACCTTTACAGGGTTAATCCTGTCACCAGTGACCTGCTCTTGTCGCTTGCTGCTTGGGACTTCCAGCACAGTGTCCAGGAGCTTTTAATTGTCGTCTTCCCTAACGCTTCTCTGCAGTATTAGCAAACAGCGTCGCCCAGGCAGCGTGGCAGGCTCTGAGCGCAGAACAAGAATCAGCCATCACACCTCCCCGTGACTCACCCTGGTCGGGGGAGATCGCGCGTAGGTGGAGATGGTTCAGTTTTTGGGGCACTGTTCAATCACTAGTCTGTCCTCTGAGACCAGCAGTTTGGGCAGGGTTATTTCTGTGTTAGAAATGATTGCCTCTGGGAACTGCCCGGAGGCCACTGGGCACGTTGTGTGGGTCTCTGAGCTGCCATCGGAGAGGGTGATAACTTGCGATCAATACTGAGGCATGGCCTGAAAGATCAGGAAGCGAAAGTGTGGTTTTGCATAGGGGTACAGAGCTGCTCAGAGGACTAGAGCTATCTCCAGGAATGAGAGCACGTGGGAGTTTTTTTTTAGTAAAAACAATACTTGCCCATGCATTTTCTTTGCAGTTAATAGATCAGCGTCAGGTTTCAGCCAGGGTAAATGAGACATGCAGAGCCAGGTGCCTTTCCGGGTATTCTGGGGCAGTCAAGAAATAAATGTGCCCAAAACAGACACAATCTTTTTGCTATAAAAAGGATGGTTTGAGATTGGAATTAGTAATAACTGGCACGGTCATCTTTTCTGTGAGAGAGAGGCCACAAGTCATGCACCAGAGGTGTTCCCAAAATACAGTTGGTTTTATTATTGGAAGAAAAAAACTGCTCATTTGCATTTTGATTAATGCTTTGCCTCACGTCTGCTGAAATGTTAAACACTGGCGGTATCACTGGGAGAGAGAACTTCAGCAGACATAAGAAAACTGACCTGGCAAGCTGAGATTCTCCAGCTGTTCTGGAGCACTAGAGCTTGGCCTCTGTTAAGCCTGAAATGTGAAAATCCTCACTTTGACTTTAGTCTGAAATATTTCTTGCCTCTGTTTAAGCAAGTCTTGATCTCCCCTACTAGGCAGCATGAGCTCAAGAGGCTCTCCTGGTCCATGCCAATGGCCTTGAGTCTCTGCTTCTCCTGCCCTGGGCCAGCAGTGAGGATGCTCGTGGACAATCTGTAGGACCAGAACTTTAAAGCTGCTGCTGCATTGCCCTGCTTGGTGCTACGTAGGCAGCATCGTTATGTTTTGTACAGGACTGCTCCATGGCAAAATACAGCATAATTAATCTAGTAAAAGTGTACGCATTGTTAAGTGCTGGCAGAGAAAAAGAATAAATTAGATGGGAGGCGTCAGTGAGGCATGGAGAGGGAAGGCTGATCCCTTCAGCTGGAAGTGGGGAAAGCAAATCGTAAGAGGCCAGTTCCTACTTCCATTTGGAAGTAGTGGTGCCAGAAGAAGTTGGGCATGTTTATAGTGTTTGGTAGGGAAAAGGGGAACTAGGGGAGGCAAGTCATCTTCCCCCTTGGCCACAGCAGCAGCAGCCCGGAGGGGCAGCCTGAGCCCGGCAGAGTTTTGCCAGCGCTGGTACTTGGGCTGCGAGAGCGAGGAGTGTGCACCCGCCATCTCTTGCTGGGCTGACAAAAGCCCTGTTGGGGACCGGAGATGGATTGTGTCAGCTTAGCTTGTGTCGTTCAGGGAGGTGACGTTATTAAAATTCAAGTTGCATGCGATTTCCCAACCGGTTTGCTTCCTGATGACGGTGGGTGGCAGGCTGGAGTGCAGATGGGACCTCAGGTGCGTGCTGAGGACCTGGCGTGCTCCCAGCTCTCTGGTTATCATCTGCGAGGAATTTACCACCAGCCCGAGCCTGTGGGTTGATGTTGATAACGGGGTGTTACAAGCGCAAGCTCTGTTTGTGCTGCAGAGGTGCAAATCTCACCCTTGGGATGATTTGAGCAAGTCAGCATAGAGTTTTGCAGCTGGGTCCCAAAATGTGGATTGAAGCGGAATTAAGATGTTGCTAAAATGTGCTTATGTTTTTTTAAAAAAAAAAAAGTATTATTATTTCTGTATAAAATGGTAGAAAGCAGCTTTCAGCCAGGGGCTGAGCCTGGCAGCCTAGGGCCAGGGTGCCAGGAGGAGCTGGTGAGGAGAGACGGGTCGGTGGCAGGCGAGGGAGCGGGGAGGAGAGGCTGAGCCACCGGCGGCTGCGCGGGGCTGCAGGCGCGGCGCCTCCCGGCACTCGGGCAGGGAGGATGTGGGAGCACAAGGCAGGCAGATGACTCAGGCTGGGGACTGGCTGTGTCAAAGGAGATAGAGCTGGGGCTGACACGCATCCAAAAAAGACAATGGTGTCTTTGAAAAACATAACTGAAGGCGGCTGAATTGCAGTCACAAGTTAAATTTTTCAAGGCAGAGAAAGGTGAGGAAAAGACAAGTCATTGAGATGAGCATCAGCTTTATAGAAACAGCGACAGAGAGGGGGGAGAGTAGAGGCATTAGGAAAACGGACACTAGAAACTTGAAAAATGGGATTTTGGCAAAGAAGTGGAGTTGGTTTCAAAGAGCCAAAGGTTGTATTTGGTTTTCTCCAAATCTGATCTTTTCTGACGCAGAGCGGAAGAAAAATCCACCTCTCTTTACTTGTGGTTGGCAAAAGACAGCAAAAAGTAAACGTGCATTGAGGAACAGCTCTCAAAAAACATGCCAAAATTGATGCGCTTCAGAAAGTGGATGTTAAAAGGGAAAAAGAAAATTGAGGACGTCTAAGCTTTGCTGTGTCGATACTGAAATCTGTGGAATGCTTGGCTTATGTTGCAAGGGTAGGTAGGGCTTTCCGTGGTGTTCACCAGTCACTTGCTTCCTGGACGCTTGGTCTATGAGACAGGGATTTCATGCAGGGCTGTGAAACAGGCGGATGAACACGCATTCGTAGTAAGATACGGTGCAAGAGGTGTTACTGCGTCACATGTAAATCTGACACCAAACCACAGTGAAATTCAGCAAAGCTCTTGGTCTAACGTGGCATCCAGTATTTCAGTATATTTTAATGGAAACGCTGATGCAAGTGAGAAGGAAATTTCTGTTGATGGAAGGGAAGCTGGAAAGTGGAAATAAAGGATGCAGAAAGAAAGCAGAGGGGTGGGCCACGGCTCTCCAGAGCCTTGACTTTTTCATGTTGTGGCTCACGCCATTTCACAAAATTCTTGTGTGAACAGCTGTCGGTTGTAAGCTTTGCTAGCTCGTAGCTAGGAGGGTGGTGGGTGTACCAGGAGGTGCAAACTGAGGTACCCGTGGTGATGGACAGACGTTACCTAGAGCTAAAGCTGAATACTGCAGCAAAAAGCAGTCTGAAATGGAAGATTTCCAATAAGCGTGTAGAGCAAGCAGTCTTGGAGACTACTTCTATCATTTTAATACTCCTTTAGAAATCTCACATTGGTTTCTTCAGTTTTCTCCCTGCTGATTTGTGTTTTCTGGGGCAAGTGTATAAGACGAAGTCATCTGTTGGTTGAGGGGTGTTACCTGTGTGGTAATCTATTTTTATGGTTGACTAGTTTTTACGAAAATGGGGTTGTGTACAACCCGCCCAAAGATTTTTTTTTTTTTTTTTTAGCTATCTTGGTCTGTAGGAGTTAATGACGCCCACATTTAAAATAGTACATCAAGTAGTTAGAATATCTCTAGATATATTTAGCCAGAGAGACTTCACTGGTGGAGACTGAAGGATTAGGAGGAAGGAAAGCAGCAGGGCATGGCTCTGACCCAGTCAGGTCCTCAGCGACTCAGGAAAGCAAGGACACTGCTGTGATGAGAATATTGTATTTTTATAAGAATTTCCTTCCTTATAGGAAGTTTCTCTAATGAAGGCAGAGATCATAATGCATATGTGTGGCTGCAAAAGTTTCTGCAATCACAGAAACTAAGCCTGAATGCCCCCAAATATTGCAAGATTCCTCCTGAAATGGCAAGTATGGGCGCTCACGAAAGCACATTCAGCCACTGCGCTTTCAGTTAAAAGCCTTGTAAAGTAGCTGAGCCTTGGCACTGCGGCAGGCCCCAAAGTGCTGTCCAGAAAGCACAAAGTCACGCTGCTGCCTGATTCTCGAGCACCAGGCAGGAGCGATGCTCACCTTGCCCCGCAGGCAGAGGTAGCAGAAGCTGAGCTGCCCTCTCTCTCTCTCTGGGGTACGTTTTGCCTCCAGCGCTGGGCAGTGCAAGGTTTGGTGGGTTAAATTAATCCTGCGGTTTTGTAATCCCTGGGGTATTGCACTGCAGGTCTGCCTGGCCACTGCCACCGCTGAGACGGCGTCTGCCAGGTATTGGCGGTTGGTGCTGAGGGGTAGCTGGGTCGCAGCCTTGCGCATCCCAAGCTCAGGGCCTCCAGAACAGATGCTGTAGTAGAGCTCCCCAACCTTTCTGCAGAGTTACCTTCTTCATGCTGAGAGCATAGCGGCATTAACCCTGCAGCCGAGGCAGCGCAGAGGGAATGGTGCCGAGGAGCTGGCTGCTCTTTTGCAGCCCCGTCGCACCAAAGCATCTTTCCAGCGCTGCAGCGAAAGAGCAGTCGAGTTGTGTCTGAGCACAGACCGCGTGCATGCGTTTCAGTTGCGTCTTTGAGGAGACAGTCCTGAGTGAAGCCTACAACCTGATTTTCTTTCTTTTCAATTAAAGGCAAGTAGTGAATCTGAAAATGAGAGCCCAAAAAGAAGAGGCCAGAAGCAAATGAAAAAAACGTAAGTTTCTAGGGAAAGCGTTTTGAATGGTGGTACTTTGTCATTTTTTACTTTTCAGAACAGTAGTATTGCATTGTTTGATGGGCATTGTCACATGGAGAGCTTGTAAAATAAATTATTTAATATTTCCAGTAATAATACTTTGGATGACTGAAATTGAAGTATGAATATGGATCTACAGATGGATGCAATTTCCCAACTTTTCTTTTGTTTATGTGTTTCCACTTTGCCTGTGACAGAATCTGGGCAAGTCAGGTTCACTTTCTGTTGTCAGTCTTTCATTTCTTCATCAGGTTACTTATACTCCATCAGAGATACTTAAAACAGTTTAATCCCTGCTCCTCTCCTCTTCTTGATTAATAGAGAATAAAATGCCAAATTATCCTCCTTCATCTTTCATAACCTTCTGCTACAACAAAAGACCTTCCATAAAAGATATTTTGGATGTCTAATCACCATAACTGAGTTCACTTACAATCATATTTTACTGCCTTCTTCCATCTAATAAGTCCCTTCTAGTTTTTCCAAACACTAAAGTGAACTGAAGGGAACTGCAAGCTGCCTGCTGGAGAAAACTTAAACACAGCCGCATGATCCAGCTTTCTCTCTCCTGTTTCATGTCTTTTAGTTTTTCATTCAGTTGTACACACCAGTGCAGAACAGGAGGGAAGGTAATAAAGCGCAGGGAGGACTGTGATAGTATGGGCAAGGAGAATAATCTCTGTGGATTCCCCCCGTACCTCTTGCAGAGAGGAGAGGCTCTTTCAAAGGGCATTTCGAAGCTGCAGCTTTGCTGTGAATTGCCTACAGAGAACCTGCTTCCTTCCACTAATGGTATGGTGTGATTTGGTTTCACACTCGGAAACTTTAATTGCCTGAATTTAGATGGCAGGAGACTTGCTCCATTTTCTGGGCTACAAGGAGATGTAACTGTGCATCTTGTGGCTCGTACTCCATAAGTGAAGGTGAGCAAAAAATCTTTTAAGATTTTTCCAGCTCATTTCAGAAATGCAGAAGTGGAAATGAAAAATAAATAAATTGAAGCACTTGCCCACCCAGTTGTAAGATGTACAGCTCTGCCACAAGCACTGTTTTGTAGTATGTGAGCCACTCTCATTCAAGATATACTGCCCCTACGTGAACTAAAACCTAGGTGACTGAGGCCTCTTCCTAAAAGCAGAGAATCATGCCACAAAATCCCCCATGCATTGCACTGAACAGCCAAGAGTGCAGTTTTGAACTTTTTCTCGTAATTCTGGCCTGCTAGTATTAACCTAGATGGCTTGGATGTCTGCTTAGCCAAGTATTTGTGTGGAAATACGATTGCCCTTGATGACCTACATTTCTGACCATAGAAATAAATGGAAAAGAGAGGTCTCTGGTGAAGAAGAGGATGAGGATGGAGGGGAGCAAGGCACCAGTGGAGAGAGTGATCCTGAACCGAAGAAAGTTAAAGCAAGAAGACCTGCCCAAAGGAGGTAAGGAATGGTTGGTTCAATCTGTCTCTTTTTCTGCATATGTCATTTCTGCCTGTGCTGAGTGGAGATGTAATCTCTATTTGTCGCTAAAGAATGTTTTTTTTTTTTCTGCAATATTACCCTTGTTTATGACCTAGTAAACCGAGGACCTAGTGACTCTCTCGTCTACCCATTTCATACTCTAGTGAGTGATGCAATGGTTTCCATGGTGGTTAGAGCAGACTAAATCCCCAGGAGTCTAATATTTGAGATTCATGCTTTCTTAAAGACTTACTAAAATGGATGTTTACGTAAAACACGCTGTATTATGGCTTTCTATTAATTCTTATTTTAGAACAGTGGCCAAAACCGGTGTTAAAAAGCCTCACAAACCCCAGCGTGGGAAGAAGAGAAAGAAACCGGACTCATCTGAAGACGATGATGATGACGAAGATGATGAGACCCCCAAGAGACAAACTCGACGAAGAGCAGCCAAAAATGTCAGGTATCAAGAAGTGTGGGGTTACTTGATGATGAGAGCTGGCTGGCTGGGGAAGAGGGGGCACCGGAGGGCCCTGACCCCCTGTGTGATCCTGCAGAGAGACCCTGCTCTGCCCTGCAGATGTGCGTTGGCTGAGATGTGGTTCTTTTGACAGGTTCATGCCGCGAACATCTGACTTCTCTTTACCTTGTTTTGCCATTTGTAAAGGAGGGAATATTTACCAGTCCCGCTTAGAGAAATGTGAGGAGGTTTGCATAATGTTTCTAAAGCACTCTCAGATGAGATTAAGAATTGCAAATAATAGATTAAAATGAGTAAAATGAGCTGTGCTAGATTGGACCAATTGTCTGAGAGGGGCTGATGGGTAATGCCTTGGGACAGAGCGTTGAGACATGGTGGAGGTAAAGCATTATCCGTTCCCCAAGACACCTTCTCACCTTTTGGCAGTCCTAATGAGGGTTTTGCAAAGAACCACCCGAAGAATATTTTTTGGTGGTTAAATGTTCATTAAAAATGAGAAGTGTAGTTCCTAGGGCAGTGTAGGCACCCCTGCAACCTTTCGGTGCTCCGCAACCTCCATTGTTAAACATAAAATAATCTTTCAACAGAGAGGAGACTTTCTCTGTTGATGGTCTTGCTTCTGCTGCAGGGATTGTTCCTTCCACCTCCTCATGAAGCATCTGGTGTTGGCCATGGTCAGAAAAAGTAGGGACAAGATAGAGTATTAATCTGATAAAGTGTAGCTATCCAAGTGTCTCAGGAGAAAATACTGAATGGCTAACTTAAGAAATGCATGTGCTGAACATGCACTGAACCCCAGGATAAGTGCTGGAGAAGGCGTGCCTCCAGTCCATGCCATTCTGTGTGTTTCTGGACTGGGAAGAGTCAAGGGCTTTTTATCAGTTTGGTTTTGATCTTGTTCAGTTACAAAGAAGATGATGATTTTGAGACGGATTCTGATGACCTGATAGAGATGACTGGGGAAGGAGCTGATGAACAACAAGACAACAGTGAAACTATTGAGAAAGTCTTGGACATCAGGCTTGGAAAAAAAGGAGGTGCGTGGTTCTGGAAAAAGCCTTTATTTCTGATGTCAGTCGTGCACTCAGTTTCTCTTGAGCTGGTGCAGTGCTTTTGCAACTTCAAAGTGGAGCCAAGGGTTGTTTCAGTGCTCTTCACCCTTTCCTCTATGCCTCTTATTTATGTCTTCTAGCAGCTTTTGTAAAATCTAGTATTGAAAAACCTAAAATGTCAAGTTTTGGCAGCTTTCATTTAGCGTGCACGCATTTTAAAGACACATTCATTGTTCTGCAATTCTTGCTTTTCTCTTCTTTGAAATATAAAACAGATCTTCCAATAGAGTCAGTTTTCATAGCTCCATTAACGAAGCCATAATGAAAATAAAGCCGATGTTTTGTTCTTATAGCCTTACAAAAGTGTTTTTGTGTAACTGAACGGTCGTGAACATTTTCAAGAGACCTTTGAATTATACTTAAAGAAAAAGCATTTATGATAGAGAGATTTAAAACGATTCTGTTGTATGGAAAACTTTTGTGTGCCTCTCTTATTGGGTTGCAGAATCTGTAGGATATTCTTTGTGCTGTCACAAAAGATGTATTAGAAAAATAACTTTCTGCTCTAATGCAGTTCATGTCCAGTGCTTGATAACAAAGGTACCGACTGCAGCCTGATTTCTTTTGCAGCCACTGGTGCTTCCACCACAGTGTATGCAACTGAAGCCAATGGCAACCCAAGCGCAGACTTTGATCCTGAAAAGGATGAGGGAGAAGTTCAGTACCTGATCAAATGGAAAGGCTGGTCATACATCCATAGCACATGGGAGAGTGAAGAGTCCCTGCAGCAGCAGAAAGTGAAGGGCCTGAAAAAGCTAGAAAACTTCAAGAAAAAAGAGGAGGAGATCAAGCAATGGTATGCTTTACTTCAACCAGTGATTTGGCCTTGAGCAAATCTTTTTTAGCCAGAGGTTTGCAGAGTCATGGCTGAAAACATTTGATTTCTTCTTGCAAAGCATGTTTCATCCAAAGCAATTGTTTTCGGTGCACAACATTCATGTTTCTCTTTGCCTACTGATGAACATCCCCCCTTGTAGAAATGATGTCTTTGGCCGTGGTGTTGAAAGAGAGAGGAAGAGGCAAGAAATTCACAATATTGCCACTTCCTAGGCTTAAGAATTGGGGTAGCTGACAACAAATAAATGGTGCACAGATTCACCTGGCCCAGGAGGTGACATGAGGGCTTGCAGTCTTATTAACCCTTGTTAATTATGGGCTTGTCTGTATGCAAGTTTTTGCATCAGTTTATGTCAGAACTTCCCAGGAACTCTAACGGGAGCTATGTGTTTCCAAAGTGATAAAGCTGGAGTAGCAGCTTCCATCTTTCATTCTGGTTTTGAGACTGATCCTTGCAGCAGAACAAGGCATCATTTAACAGGGAGATGGTATGAACATCTGTGACATTTGCTTCTCAGTAATGATTTATAATTATAGGAAGCTTTAAGAAACATGTCGTATAAGCAGTAGTCTGCTTCAGTGACTTGAATTACAGAACCATATAGGAAAGTAGAATTTCTATACATAGCATCCATGAGCATTATTACAGAAGCATTATAGTGGGGGATTTTTTTGGATTTTTTTGCATCTAGGCTGGGCAAGGTATCACCTGAAGATGTAGAATATTTCAACTGCCAACAAGAACTAGCTTCAGAGCTGAACAAACAATATCAAATAGTGGAGAGAGTAATCGGTAAGTGAACCCAACACTTTTCTAAAGGGGTGAAGTAAGGTGTGGGAACTTTCATCTCTAGCGACAGCAGAATGAGTGTACGGCTCTTTCTTCTTCCCTGTCCTCCAGTATCTCTGGAGAAAAAAAAAACTGGTGTTAAGTGTATTTCAGTGTGTGAAATTCAGGAATTTGAACAGTAGAAATCCAGGTTTGCAGATTTGTATTTACAAGCAATACAGATCAATCACTCTCCTTGCCTGGAGTGTGGGATGATACACTAGTTCCCAAGGGAATGTTGAAGTTGCTGCTGCTGAAGTTCTTTGACTTCAGTCCTTTGGGTGCAAGGTGTTTGCATCCAAAGCAGCAGTACAGCCCTGGCTTTTGTGAGGACCACTTTCCGTAACGTGGTTGAGGATGTGGTTAGGCTGCAAGGCAGCTCAGGGGTTAGATTATCATGATTACTTATTAAAAATACTAAGCACTTCAGTAATATCACAGTAATGTCAGGTAGAGGTGCCGGCATCCAGTTGCTTTGGGAATTGGCTTGGAGAGCTGTTTAACCTATTTCCAATACAATTCCTATGAAAACGCGTGGGGGGTGTGGCAGTGACAGCCTGCCTGCCCTGCTCCCTCTGCTGGCTGCCAGCCCTCCAAACCCTTCCTTCCCTTCTGTCTCCAAACACAGCTGTGAAAACCAGCAAGTCCGCAACGGGACATTCAGATTTCCCAGGTAAAGGAGCATTTTTTGGTCCCTCTAAACTTTTCCTACTAGCTGAGACCCGTCTTGTGGTTGTACGGGTGGTTCAGACTGCCCCTGTGAACCACGTCTGTGGTTCAGCCACAGAACCACAATTGCTGAGGTTTGGGCTTTTTTGCATATTTTGCAGCAAACAGTCGCAAAACATCCTCGAATGACCCTGAATACCTGTGTAAGTGGATGGGGCTACCCTATGCCGAGTGCAGCTGGGAAGACGAGGCTCTGATAAGCAAGAAATTTCAGCACTGCATTGACAGCTTCAACAATCGTAACAACTCCAAAACGATTCCTACCCGGGACTGCAAGGTTTGCTTGCTTCTCTTCTCTCCTGTTGCTGGGTTTCTCCGGGCTGGGTGATGATGCGAGCAGTGGGAATGTGAAGTTTTGTCAGGATAAATGTCAGAGAACATTTTCCCATCCTCCCACCAGCGTTTGAATGGTTGTTTGCTGTTCTTGTATTGTACTTTAAGCAGAGGTGTGAACCCCCTTTTGGTTTCATTTACTCTGTGCACAGTGAGAACGTTATGTCCCCCTGCGGAGTGGGAGGCTTAATTAATCCTTGCAAAGTGCTTCCTCCTCAGAAGGAGCTGCTGCAGAAATGCAAAGTTTTAATATCAGTTGGATGAAAAAACAGCACACCTGGGAAAAGAGAAAACCTGCAAGATGCTGATATAGTGGAAGACAGGGACAGAGATAATGGGAGAAAAAGCAAGAGGACAAAAAAGAACGTGGAGCTTGTTCCATCTAGTGTACATTATGTACAGCTTACTGTACTCCTGGGGGGAACTCGCAGCCCTGGTCATCAGAACCAGAGGACAGCAGGCAAAGCATAACACAGTTTCTGAACTGCAGACATAAGCACAGGCTAGGAAAATGTGGACGGACTTTAACTAATGAACAGATATACATTAATTGCTGAATTTTCAACCTTTATCTTTTTCTTCAGTGGGCTTACAGTATCTTCTTTTCCAGGTATTGAAGCAGAGACCAAGGTTCGTTGCCTTGAAGAAACAGCCTTCTTACATTGGTGGTGAGAACCTGGAGCTGCGAGATTACCAACTGGAGGGCCTCAACTGGCTCGCTCACTCGTGGTGCAAGTACGTACAGATGCTATGTGATGTTCGTTTTGTCTCCTGATTTTTGTCCCAGTAGGATCTGACCCTCTTGTTTTCAAGTGAGGTCTTTACCCGTCCTGCTTCTGCAGCTTGAAGGATTTCAAATGTTACTGCGCCCAGCTGCATTGCAGGCACCGCAAGCAGGAACTATCTAGAGCATGAACTTAAGAAACCTTGTGCGAAAACAAAAAGCATTTTCCCTTTCTGGGCCTGTTCACATGCTGGACTTGGCTGCTGTGTGAGCCTAGTGCCTATCAGTCCTAATTTTCCATTGCCCTAACTGAAAAAAAGGTTTCTGGCTCGGCATGCTTACACACTTGTTGAAGTCTTTGAGAAATGTCCTTCTAAAATTAGGCCACTGACTCCCCTCTCCCTTTGCCTTTGTCCTTGCTTGCCAGTGTGGGGTGATCATAGTCTGTCCCTTTTTGCAAGTTATTGTGCCACGTACAGTCTGGATGTCTCTGGGATCCACTTGGAAGTGTTCAGATAATTTTTTTTTGCACTGCCCCCTTTCTGTCCCTGTCATGGACTGCTATTCATGCTGGTGCACAGTAAATTAGAAGTGGCGGAAACACGCACTCAGACAGGATTTATGTTTGTTCTCTTCCTTTTCAGGAACAACAGCGTGATCCTGGCTGATGAAATGGGCCTGGGCAAGACGATTCAGACAATATCATTCCTGTCGTACCTCTTCCATCAGCACCAGCTGTATGGCCCTTTCCTGGTGGTGGTGCCCTTGTCCACTCTCACCTCTTGGCAGAGAGAGTTTGAAGTGTGGGCACCTGAGATAAATGTGGTGGTTTACATCGGAGACCTCATGAGCAGGAACATGGTGTGTAATCAAAAAGCAAAGGGGGTGGGGTTGGGTAGAAATGCTGGGTGCAAAGCAGCATAGAGTGTAACGTATGTCGCATTCTGCTGGAGAAGCTGACAGATAGTACTGGCAGTACTGCAGCTGTAGCTGAGCACTTGGGTATAATTCACTGCTGCAGGGACTTTTCTACCTTATTTCCCCTCTTAGAATGAGCACAGGAGTACTGGCTTCCCTCGGAGGGTCTGGAAACCACTGCTGCACTGGGCTGAAACATGCTGCAGTAAGGAGTATAGCAGTGTAAAAGTGCTTGCCTCCTATGTTCTGAGTTATGCGGGCAATGAAGCACACAAATGTTGTGAGTCTAGAGGTGTCACTAGTGAGATGATTCATTCATTTGGCAGATGAGGGGTAATGTCACAACAGCAAGTTGTTCTGACCTTATTTTGTTGCCTGTGCAAGGGCAGTTGAACCACGTGTGCACTAAAACAAGCTGCTCCTTGGGCACCCTGAGCTCATCAAATGAACAACGGGGGTTTTGGACTTGGTTGGAGTCTCTGGCTATAGCTACACTAAAGTAATACCTGTTAACTCCTTCCTTTTGATAACATGGGTTGAAGTTAACATTTGTCTCCTCTCACAGATACGTGAATATGAGTGGATCCACTCTCAGTCTAAAAGGTTGAAATTCAATGCACTTATCACAACATACGAGATCCTCCTCAAGGATAAGGTGGGTAATAGTCCAAGAATTTTTTTATTTAGACTTTCTTTCACTTGCAAAGGGGGAAGCCAGCCCCCAGCTGGTGGGTTTTACCTCTTTCCTCTGTGGTGATGGAGAAAATCTAGCTACTATTTGCTTTTGCTTGCCAGTAGTGCAGAGGGAATGTGGGACACGCATTGCAGTGTCTTCACTCTTGTACTGTGGCAGTTGTGTTATTCTTTATACTTGTAAGACACCAGGGAGGGCAGTGGCTGGATTTTACCTGGTTTAATTTAGGCTAGTTAAGAGGACAAAACATTACACTGAACCACTGGCCACAGTGTTAACAATATCTGGATTTTTACACTTAGGAGAAATCTGTCTGTTTAGGAAATGCTCATCAGCCCTGTCAATGCATCACTGAGTCCTAGCAGAAAACAAGAAGCTTAATACTAATGTTAAAAACCAAACCCAAAACTCTCAGGTTACCTTAACTTTATAGGCTTGTTTGTCTGCTCTCTTGCTGCTGCTCCGGTGGGGCCCCGTGGGCGTGGAGAAAGGAAGGAGTAGGGGGCTGGGGGAGGACTGTGCTTTCTGGGTAAAGCAAAGGTGGATTAAAATAGGTATACTTGCTGAAAGACTACTCAGATGCAGCATGGCTAACATTCACCTTTCCTTTCCGGGGAGGCAAAACTAGTCTAGGGCTGGGGCAGGACACACTGGAAAGCACACGCTGCAGTGCTTTCTGGCCGTGGAGAGAGAGGCATGTGCAAGGTGGTGGGGCTTGTCTGACCCAGCGTCTCCTTGGGGCCTGTTTTTTTTTTTTCTTCTTTTCCTCCAGGCTGTTTTGGGAAGTATTAACTGGGCCTTTCTAGGCGTGGATGAAGCCCATCGGTTGAAAAATGACGACTCTCTGCTGTACAAAACGTTGATTGATTTCAAGTCCAACCACAGGCTGCTGATCACTGGCACCCCGCTTCAAAATTCGCTCAAAGAGCTCTGGTCCCTGCTGCATTTCATCATGCCGGAGAAGTAAGTCTCCTTTTGGTCCTTCAAAAAATACCTCTGTGTCCATTCTGGTCCATTAAATTGGCTCGAGGGAGTGTGGAATGGCAGAAATCACTGAATTAAATCCCTGAATTAAACTCAGTGGAGTTAGAGCAATGAAAGGGGAACAAACATTGGTGGGGAAAATCAGAGGTTAAATGACTAACACAAGGAGTATTTCTGGCAGCAAATTGAATGGGGAAACCTAATACATGTCTTTCAAATCTGTCTGCTGTCTTAGAGCCATCTCTAAAAAGCTAAACTTGTTTTAAGCAATCATCCCAACCATTTCTGAGGTTTCCAGTACATTGCGGTTCAGCCACCCTCGCCAACCGTTTTATGGCAGTCTCTAGGAGTATTGCTAAAGAACGGTGCTGTCTAGCCAGTCGTTCACGTGTCTGCATTATAACAAATGTTTTGTTTTCTTTAAAACAAAATGGGCTAAGACAAGCAAGCCCCAAAACTCACCAAAATTATGTTTGACTTCAAAAAGAGCTGTCCCCCAAATTCTTTTTGCTGGATCACAGAAAGAGCAAAGGAAAGATTCAAGGTCTCCCAAGTGGAGGAGAAGAGCAGATCTCCGCGTTTCAAGGGAGCTGTTGGAGGAAGCAGCAATCCAAAACAGCCTTCAGAGCAGTGTAAAACATAGTCCAGTTGTCAAAGCCCTGCCTAGGGAAGGGCACTGTGGAAAGTTCGGAAACCGCTGCCTGGTAAACGCCAGCAGGAGACAGCAGAGCAGAATACTGCAAAACCTGGGATTTTGGGTCCTGGGAGTTAGTGTGGAGCTCAAAGATAGGTGTTAGGAAAGCACCTAAGCCCAGAGAACTTCCAGCTTTACCGCCAGTCTGTTTAGTTAGCCAGAGCAGAGTGAACCTTTTATCCTCCACTGTATCTCCCATCAAACTGATGATCTCCTGTCTTGTTGTGCAGCAGGAGTATATCTGGTAGATGATGTTTGGTGCGATAAGACAAGAAGTATTCTGATCCCCCTCTGCTCCTCGTTTCTGTTGCTAGATTTGAGTTCTGGGAGGATTTTGAAGAGGATCACGGAAAAGGTAGAGAGAATGGCTACCAGAGCCTTCACAAAGTCCTGGAGCCATTTCTCCTACGCAGAGTAAAGAAGGATGTGGAGAAATCTTTGCCAGCCAAAGTGGAGCAGATCCTCCGCGTGGAAATGTCTGCTTTGCAGAAACAGTATTACAAGTGAGTCATTTATTAAGTTACTGGGAGTGCCAGTAGAAATGGGCTCATCTTTCTATGTGCCTTGGGAATATGTTTCAGTATATTTTGTCCTTCAGAATGCAGTGTGACAGCAATCACCTCTAGCAGCAGGAGCTTCACAGTAGGAATCTCAGGAAGGGTCTTGTGGTACCTTTTCCTCTGTAGTAGTCTGGAGGTGCTTTTAGTGTGATACAGTTCAGCTGGCCAGTTTTGCAGGACAGGGGCAATGTTTTTTCTTGGGGGGGAAGTAAAGCACGCCACAAAATTGTGGTGCTGTTTAATGTTGAACTGTAATAATATCAAGAGGAAAGTAAGATCAGGGTTTCTAGTGAGAAAAAAGCTGTATCCTGTAGAAGAAGTGAAGAGAGATAGAGGGAGGGGAGTAGACTGATACCTGAACAAGATGTCCCTGAAGGTTTTATTCCTCCCAGGCTCTGGCATACCCAGTCTGCACTGTGAAATGATCTGTACTTTTTGTTTTCCTGCCTGCAGGTGGATTTTGACAAGAAACTACAAAGCTCTTTCAAAGGGAACGAGGGGGAGCACATCTGGTTTCCTGAACATTGTGATGGAGTTGAAAAAGTGCTGCAACCACTGCTACCTTATCAAACCTCCTGAGGAAAATGAGAGAGAGAATGGCCTTGAGACACTGCAGGTGGGCAGTGTCTTTGGTTACCATTGTTTTTCCTTAACCTCCCCCTTTCTTTTGTCCTCCCACCCAGATAAGATCTGGTGAAGTATTAACTTCTGCTGCTTCTCCATTAGAAATAGTCCTCACAGCTGAGCCACTGACTCTCCTGCCCTCCCTTTCCACTGTAGGCAAAGTTTTGTGGCCATCTAGAGCGGGAGGTGCATGCAATATAAGATCTATCTTGGATGATTCATTTTGTGTGTGGCCTCTGCTGTGTAAATCCAGATGATTTGATTAGAGATGTACGGGAGAAGCATGACCCCAAAAGAACCGGATCTCTGCATGTCTCTGTGTAGCGTACGTAAGGGTAAGGTTGGAAAGTATCAGCTGGAATGACGGTTACTTCTTCAGTCTCTGATCAGGAGCAGTGGAAAGCTAATTCTCTTGGACAAGCTGCTGACCAGGCTGCGGGAGAGAGGCAACAGAGTGCTGATCTTCTCCCAGATGGTGAGGATGCTGGACATCTTGGCAGAGTACCTGACTATCAAACACTACCCTTTTCAGGTGAGAAACATCAGCATGGAAAGCAGCGGGGTTCACTTGAAAATTCAAGAAAATGCAGAGGGAGCCTGGGCACTGGGAATCCCTGAGCTTCCCAGACGTTGGTGGCTGGGATTACAGTTTGCACTTACTGAAATATACTGGGGGGAACTGGGAAGTCCCTTCGTTTCAGTGTGGCCCCATCTCTGCAAAACACCTCCTCTGACAGGCCCCTGCTTTGGCCTTTGTCCTGTGATAAACCCCGAGGAGAGGATAGCAAACGCAGAGACGCTGGCTGGGAGCCTGTAACGGGAGCTGCAGTGTCACCCGCTGTGTGACTAGTGCCTGAGCATACCCCCCTTGCGACACAGTGGGCTAAGGCAGTGCAGTTATTTTTAATTGGCGGTTATTTTTAATGATTAAATGCTGGAGGCAGGGAAGGGGGCTGTAGGGCTCCCAGAACTTGGGTGCAGCAGTTCCTCAGGGCTCCTTTACCTTCTTTCTTTTATCATTACTGTTGATTTTTCCAGCGCTTGGACGGCTCGATCAAAGGGGAGATCCGAAAGCAGGCGCTGGACCACTTCAACGCTGACGGCTCTGAGGTACCGCAGCTGGGGCTGTCCTGCCTCAGGAGGGTCCGGGTGGGCTGCCCGAGCAGCGGGCGTTTATGGCTGAAGCGCAGGTTGTGACTGCCAAGAGGGGATTAGTTCAGTTCATTTCTTTTTACAGGACCCCAGATACTTTTAAAGACACAGATATAGCAGGTTTTGCAACTAGCCATATTGCTTATTTTAAATCTCCCACATCCAAAGAACAGGGCTGCACATCACATCTCCAGAAAGTCCCGAAGAGGCTGGGAAGAGACAGAATTTAGCAATTCTCTCTCTGTGGTCTGGGGAATGAGATGGTTGCTAAATGATTCCTCCAGTCTGAAACTGTTTTTGGATATGAAATGGCAGAGGCAAAAGGGGGATTTTAAGTGTTGGCAGGCAGTGGAATCTGGTGTTGGAGGTGAAAGTCTCCAGCGTAATAGGAGAAGGCATCTCAAGCCTCTCGTCTGGGCTTGCTGACTCACAGTGACTGGTGCAAGGCACTTGTTTTGTGCCACAGCCAGCCCAGCCGTGAGAATATACCTTTCCTCACTCCAGAAGCCTGGACTGGAGGGTGATTCTTGGCTTACACAGGAGATACAGCTAGGTGCTTCATGGTCCTGGGAAAGTTAACAAATAAAAGTGAGGAGGAGACAGCAGTGCGGGTGGGTAAGGAGCAGGAATGCCCATAGAAGCTGCCCTTTCCCCTCTCCCGGGGGCATCCATGGGGGCTCGGGCATCCTGGCTCTAACCTGGCATCCTGTGCCCTTGGGCAGTGACTCAAAGCGTCTGTGTTAGTTGCTGATGTCACCCCCAGCAGGCTTCAGGCGACAAAAAGCACATGTTTGCCCGCTGCCTTTGTAGGAGTCTGGTGGGCAGCGTGGTCTGACCTTCAAAAGCGACTCCAAGGTGCCCTTGCCCTGAGCTGTTTGCGTTGCTCTCCCGTAATGATGCACGCCGAGCCCTTCCTGGAATAGCACACCTTTCACCCCTGCCAGCACCGCTGCACCTTGTGCCTTGGCTTAAATACCAGTGGTACTTAGCCTGTGTAATCAGGGTGTGTGGGATGGAAATCCTTTTTCTGCTTTAAGAATCACGATTGCAAGAGAGCCCTCCCTCTCTTTCCTTGCATAGTTTTGAAGTTACTGCTATTTTACATCCACAGTTACAGGCTGACTAACTCGTGGATGCTTTTTTACCCCCCCAGGACTTCTGTTTCTTGTTGTCAACACGAGCTGGAGGGCTGGGAATTAATTTGGCCTCTGCTGATACCGTTGTTATCTTTGACTCGGACTGGAACCCCCAAAATGATCTTCAGGCTCAGGCTCGGGCTCACCGGATTGGACAAAAGAAGCAGGTCGGAAGAGTTACCTGGGTCGTTTTCTCTGTGGCTTCAGTCTGTGCGTCCAAATGGGCTCCCACCTCACCAGAGCTTCTGAAAACATCGTCTCTTTTCCCCCAGCCCTGACTCCAGAGAGTACTGCCAGCCCAAGGAAAGCTCATTTAAAAGCCAGGAAACAAAAAATCGGCCCAAATTTGCCAGATGCCAGGTCTTTCTGTTGGCTTTGGGTTCTGGGATGGTTCAAAACGAAGAACCCAACCAGTGGCATCGCAGTTCTCAGCCTCATGAACTCTGTTCTTTCATGCCCTGAAAAACTTAGAAAGTAGAACATCCACTTTTACTAGGGTTTTATTAGATATGTGAAAAGTCTGATGTTAGTTTGGATTTAGAGTGATTGTTTCCGAAGATTTTTACTCTGTGCTTAGGCACACTACAAGATCTGTGTTAACCAACCTGATTTTAACTGGTTCCCCTGAGATACAAAAAGAATGTGCTTGGTTTTATTCTAAAAAAACCAAATCTGTATATGAAGAGACAATGTCAGCAGACCAGTCTCCTGTGAAACAACTGAGTGATGCATCGCTTGTCAGCAGAGCATATTCAGGTCCGGGAAATATCTCCATTCTTTTTTTGCCCTTCAGGTGAATATTTACCGCCTGGTCACAAAGGGTACAGTAGAGGAGGAGATCATTGAGAGAGCCAAGAAGAAAATGGTGCTGGATCATCTGGTGATCCAGCGTATGGACACCACTGGCCGGACCGTTCTGGACAACAACTCTGGGCGATCCAAGTAAGTGATTGTGTCAGGAGGCAGAGGTGTCTGGTACAGCATGTGGCATAACCAGCTTCACCTGCTGGTATTTCCCAATATTTATTTGATAGGGTACAGGACAGAAGGCTAATAAATAATGGCAGCTTCCTCTGATTTGGCTTATGCAACTATTAATTTGGACACATAGGATAAAGATGATCAGAAATAAAAAGTTGTAATGCATTACCTGTTTTTCCTTCTGTCTTCCTCCCAGAGATCATCCTGGTCTGAGGGAACCTGCTGGTGGTGGTGGAACAGCTGCAGTTTGGCAGTGACCTCAGACTCTCCCCATTTCCCCCAAGTAGATAGAGGTTGTTCCCTTTACACTAGTTGTCTGGGCTAGAGCAGGAGGGAGATGAATAAAAAAAGCTTTTTATAGTGCAGCGTAGAAAACTTACTTCTTGCTTTAAATTAGCAAAAATTTTGGTATGGTTTTGTGCTGTAGCAGTGCTGACTTAACAGCTCAAAACACATTTTCCTTTCGTTTGTTCTTGCAGCTCAAATCCTTTCAACAAAGAGGAGCTGACAGCTATTCTAAAGTTTGGAGCTGAAGATCTCTTCAAGGAGCTTGAAGGGGAAGAGTCAGAGCCTCAGGTAGTTTGAAATTGAAATCACATGGCTGTTTGGAGTCCTCTGCAGGTCTGCATGGGGGATCGTGTGTGTTCGCTCTCTCTTTGTGCTTGCCCTGTGCATGAGAGCACGTTGGTGAATAGGGCATGTGTGAGTCCAGAGAAGCTGAAGAGAGCTCTGGGGTTGGGGAATTAGGGGTTGAGAAGAACCTTGTCATTTGGGGTTAAACAGTAATGGTCACCTAGAGAGGCTCCCGAGGATTCATTAGCTAGTTATAGCACAGCCTGCTGAAAGCTCCTCTCCCTGCCTCCTCTGAGCACCTCTTCAGCATCCTTTTTTGGTTGCTCTCATAGAGAGGCAGGAGTCAACACACTGAAGTCGAGTAGGTTGCGCTCTCCTCCCTCAGCGCAGCATTGCTTGACAGTTTGGTGTTGAGTGTTTTGACCAACTCTCTTAATGGGGGAAGCTCTGCCGAGGGAAACAGTCCACAGTTAACAGATCTCGCTGTCTGGAAATTTTCCCTGCTGCTCAGCCTTGATGTTCTTTTTCTTTTGTCTTATCACCCTTAATTGTACTCTTTTATACCACTGGAGATAGTTCATCCCTGCCCTTGGTGATAGCACCCTGCAGATATTTGCACTTTATTTAGCTAATATCAGCACAGTGTGTGTTTAGCTATCGCACCTCACGAGTCTGTTCTCTATCTCTTATTTCCTGCTGTGCTCGACACCCTCCGCTTTATCACTCTTTCTGACTGGTAGGAGATGGACATTGATGAGATTTTGCGTCTGGCTGAAACACGAGAGAATGAAGTGTCCACCAGTGCCACTGATGAGCTCCTCTCCCAGTTCAAGGTATGGACGCCCAGGCTCTGTAGTGGGGAGTGGGAATGTGGCTCCCCGCACCTTGCCACGCTGGTAAGGTCAGTAACACAGGACAAATCAGGCCCGGTGGGAGGTGACTTGTGCAAAGCAGTTTGCTGAGGGGTTGTCTGGGTTTGGTAGCTGGGGAGATATGTAGGTATTAATTTCATTTCAAGTAAGCGGTTTTGAAGGCTGTGAATAAAATGCAGAATTTACCAAATTTGGAAACAAAATCAATAACTTAGAGAGGCTCAGCAGTACTTTTTAAACTGCACATACTTTCTCAAAAGCTGTTAGCCCAAAAACGTGGTGGCAAGGAACCAGGAATGTAGTGACATAGGGATCAATTATAAAGTAGTTATGGAAATGTTGGCAGAATTCCTATGGGGAAGGAGTTGAGTCTTAGCAGACAGCTCTGGGGTATTCCTGCCAGGGGAGGGAATTTCTAAAAGTGTTCCTTTGCTTATAAAAGGTGGCCAACTTTGCAACCATGGAGGAGGAAGAGACAGAGCTGGATGAGCGGTCCCAGAAGGACTGGGATGATATCATTCCAGAGGAGCAGAGGAAAAAGGTGGAGGAGGAAGAAAGGCAGAAGGAATTGGAGGAAATCTACATGCTGCCTCGAATCCGGAGCTCGACTAAAAAGGTATGGCCCATCTCGAGGAGCTGAAAGGCAGAAGGCGAGAGCTGGCAAAGGCAACACTCAAGGGAAGCCTTCTTGCCATCTGAGTGCTGCTTTCCCTCCTCCAAAGTTGGTTAGGAGTAAAGCACAGAGGTAGCACCTTGACGTCTTGCTGGCATCATGCATTGGGCCCGTGGTTTGTAATGTAGTGTGAGGGCCCGTATTGGATTTGGTACGACTTATCTTGTCTTAGCAGACAAAATAAGAGAACCTGTAGTGAGCACAGGGCAAAATATCCAATTGTATGATGCAGATTTTACTGCAGTTTATGCCATTTTTTGGCTGTTTCTTTTGCTTGGGCTCTCTAGCTCCCTGGGCTGCTCTTGCCTAAATGTGGCTCTTGCAGGCAAAAGAGATGGTGTCTTCCCAAGTTCTTTTTTAGGTGGTGGGATCTACCACAATCCAACAGAAAGCAGACTGTGCAAGGAAACTCTTCTGGGATATGGGTCGTTAAGGGTTTATGAACTATTCTCTGGGATAAGCTGGGAAAACACATTAAAGTGAAAACATTTTAAAGGATAATTCATATCGGATGATTCCAGATTCATTTCTGAGGAATCCTGGTTGTCAAAACAGCTTAAGGGGCTGTGGCACAAAACCATGGTAATCGATGTGGTTTAATATATCTTACACCTTAGTAAATCAAAATGCAATTGTGAAACTGCTGGCTAGAAGGCTCTAAAGGGAGGATGACCACCAGAGCCTTAGCTAGCTGGAAACTGCAAGGGTGCGCATCCTCTCTGGGTTGATTACATGGGCTTCTGCATTTCCAGGAAAAGATGCCAAGGTGTTTTACAGTCTGAATGTGAAATAGTGTCAATGCATGGGAGGGATAGGAAAGGCTGGCAGATTAGCAGTTGTTAACTGTACTGCTGTTTTTCTGGTACATACAGGCTCAGACAAATGACAGTGAATCAGATGCAGAAACTAAGAGAAGGCTTCAGAGATCATCTGGATCAGAAAGCGAGACTGATGATACCGATGACGAGAAGAGACCAAAGCGCAGGGGGCGTCCTCGAAGTGTTAGAAAAGATACTGTGGAAGGATTTACTGATGCTGAAATCAGGAGGTCAGTGCTGAGCACAAGAGCCAGTTCAGAAAACAAATACAGAAATCCCATGCAGGTGGAGAAAACCCTAGATTAATCCAGGATGTGTTCACCTGTAAGCACGTCAGTGGTTTAGGTGGAGCTGGTTCACTGGGCCAGCTTTTGCACCTTTGTATAATTCATTTTGCTCCTAGCTGATCACCTTAACATTCAGGTCTATGCAAAATGGACTGGATTGTCTTTAGTCAGGCTGCAATGAAGCTGGTACCTTCCTAAAATTAATCCTTGTTGTAACTGCCCTTCCTGGGCCAGGTGGATTGAGATATTTCCATATTACATGTGAGGTCTTAGGTGCCATGAGATACAGAGCTAGAGAAGCCAAGGACTCTGGCCTTCCTGACATTTTTCTGGCAGTAGTCCTGCTGATTTAAGCTTTAAGTGAAAGGCAAGCTCTGGCAAAATAACCCCATGAGAAGCACTGGTCCCGTAGATCCCAGTGGTTGTGTATCCTCTTCTGCACTGTGTCCCTGAAGTCAGCCGGGGGCTGAATTCCAGAGCATTATTTTCTTCTCTCATCTTCTAACTCTTGAGCCTTTCCCAAAGATCTTTGTCTTCGGGATCTGCCCAGATGTTCAGCCAAAGATGGAAAAGAGGGGTACGTGAGTTTTCCTTGACACTCTCCCTGTGTCTGAGTTGATGTATTTTTAAAGAGGAGATGGTCATACTTTTCGGATTGTGGGAGCTGCCCCATATCCAGCCTGAAACCATAGAGAAGGCAGGAGGTGGTGTGATGTGAACTATAGCAGCCATTTAGGTTATTGTGATGTAGCTGAAAGAGCACAAGATGAAAATAAGGAGGGAAAAAATTAACTCATTTTAAAAATAATCTGTAGTTGAAGCCATTGGGTCTACTCCCAGCACAAGGCACTGTTCAATTGCAGCAATGGTGTCTGACTCTTGCCCTAAAGTTGTGTGTTAGCTATGGCAGTGTTTTTCACAATAAAAATAAGACATAAAAATAAATAGCAATCCTTGTCTGCAAACCTCTGTGATGGATTGCACCACACTTGGCTCTTCTGTGATGGGTTGTTATACTTACAGCCTAAGTGTTACAGTTACTAATGACATTGATTTAATGCCTCTTTTCTCCTTGGAAAAACGAAGTTAATAATTACCAACAGGGTGTGAGCCAATGCTTTCTTTCAATTTTTTTTTTTACACTACAGTTATGACTCCTTTTTTTTCCTTCATCTGTGAAACATCCAACATTCATAATAATGTTGGGTTCTTCTCCAGCCGAGGTCACAGAACTCTTTGTGAGGGCTAATGGATTAGGCTTCCCAGTCCTGAGTGATGCTTAGCTAATCAGTGTGGAATGCAAGGTTGATAATGTGGCAGGCTGTAATTAATATATTCAAGCGTATTTGTGATATTGGACCCATTTTTTATGGCAGTTGGTTTAGTTTCTGTTTTCTTTGGTTTTTTGCTTAGGTTTATCAAGGCTTACAAGAAGTTTGGACTCCCTCTTGAACGGTAAGTCCCAACATGGCCCTGCTCCAGAGGCTTATCACGGGGGGAAGTTGTGTTTCTAAGCACAGCCATACACACATTGCTATGGGTGTTTGATACAACCTCCACAGACAGCACAAAGCCTTGCGGTCGCGTGATCAGTAACCCAAGCGCTGCCTTACAGTCCCTCATGGTTCAGTTGATGGGCACTGATGAATGCTGGCCAAAAAGGAGGTAGAGCAGTAGTGACGCCAGGCTGTACACAGCATCATCCTGCATTTCCACTCTGCCTAGAAAGGAGAGGGAGCAATTGTCTGAACAGCAAATGCCACCCAAAACGCTTGCCAAGCTTCTCTGTACATATTAGTTTCAAGACTGAATTCAGAGCATCTTTCTCTCGCTGCCACATCCCTCTTGAAGGGAAGCGGGGAGAGGCACACACCGTTCTCGAGCGTGGGTCTGCAGAGCCCTGCACGAGCGCTGTGCCCCAGCATAAGTGGGGGAGGAAGGGAGGTGGGCACATGTGCTGGGTCCGGAAAACTGTAGCCCTTGCTGAGGTCTTAGAGCTGAGGCAGGGATCCCTGCATATATTGTATCAGAAATGACTGTTTTTTCAGCTGTTTGTACTTTCTGTTGTGAAACACAAGGCTTGCGTATGGGCCTTGACATCACTAACTTCAGCCAGGCGAAAGGGACAGCAGATGGCAGCTTTTGACCATCAAATGGAGTTAATATAGAACTGGGGAAGCATGAAGGAACACTGGACAGTCACAGAGGGGGCCTGTTGTGCCCAAGATACAGTTCTCACCTTTGCTTTAATACTAAAGAATCCAAAGGATTGGATCAGTTATGTTACATTAGCACTGTACTGCAGCTGTTAGACCTAAAAAGAGACTAGAACTGCGTTGTTTCCTGCATGAACTCCACTCGTGAAGGTTTTGTACGTTCATACGTATACAGCATTGACTACTAAAAGCTATGAAACCATTGCTCTGGGAGTGACTGGGAGCAGATATGCTCTATAAAATACAAAACTTGCAATTCTTTTTTCCCCTTTCTCAGGCTGGAGTGTATTGCCCGGGATGCTGAGCTGGTGGATAAGTCTGTGGCTGATCTGAAGCGATTAGGGGAACTCATCCACAACAGCTGTGTGTCAGCAATGCAAGAATACGAGGAGCAGCTGAAAGAAAATCCAGGTGAAGGTAAGCGAGAGGGTTGTGTGCTGCTGTTATGATGTTTGGGGGTGTTCTGTGGAGCTGGTGAGAAAACCGTTCCCTTGCTGGACAAGGAGCATGCCACATTGTGACTTAAAAGCAAAGAACAAGCACATACTTAAACCATCCCACCTCTGCCAGGCAGCTCTCGCCAGCAGAGAGAAACCCTTGGGTCTTCTGCTCAGACTGGAAAGTGCCATTTGGGTCTGTTGGCTTCTGCTGAACATGAGTTTTCGTGGGGAGAGGCTGAAATCATCAGCTTATTTAATGCTGGGCCACAAAGCAAAGCAGATCATATTTTAACAGCTCCTGGGACTGGGAATCAAACTGGTGCTGTGTACTCCATGGTAAAGCTGGATCCACAATTAGCGCTTCCCGGAGCTGGCATCATCAACCACTCTGTGTATGGCTTGTTCTGTGCTGTTGGTTTGGAGATACAGGGGTCTGGGCTGGATTTCCCACTGGGTTTCTGCCTATTGCAGCCGAACAAAACTACTGAAGCAACAGCTCCAGTGTACTTAGATGTGTTTTTAAGAAAATGATACTGGGAGGTGTTTGGATTACAGATCTAAGTGAGTTAGTGAAAGAAAACTTATATTTTGGGCCTGCCTTAGCATACAGCCTTATGTTTAAATAAGAGGTTGCGGGCAAGGTCTTGATCTCTGTGTGTCTAGACATTTTTACAGAGGCACTTCTTTCTGTAAGAGTTCTCTTAGTTGCTGTGTTTTATTGGTGAGCAGGGAAAGGACCTGGAAAAAGAAGAGGTCCTACTATCAAGATTTCTGGTGTCCAAGTCAATGTGAAATCCATCATCCAGCATGAAGAGGAGTTTGAAATGCTGCATAAATCCATTCCCACGGACCCAGAGGAAAGGAAGAAGTAAGTTTCTTTAAGTAGGCAATGCAGAAAGAGGCTCAGGGAATTTGGATTTTGTAGTGGAAAGAGAATGGCCTAGATATGTGGATTTTACTTAATCCTCCGCAGCATTAAAAGTAGCTCATGTTTGAAATGCCTTCAGGTACCGCCTGACGTGCCGTGTCAAAGCTGCCCATTTTGATGTAGACTGGGGAGTGGAGGAGGATTCTCGCTTGTTAGTGGGAATTTACGAGCATGGTTATGGAAACTGGGAGCTAATTAAAACAGATCCGGAACTGAAGTTATCTGATAAGGTAGGTCGCTTTGCTTGTTGCTTGCATTGGGTCCATTGCAGTGTTCATAGAGAACATGTTTGATTTACTCCAGAAACAGATGTTTACGTTTGTAATAACTCCAAAAATAATAATAAATAATAACGAGGAAAACAGTGACCTCCATGGAATGTTGCATGCTTGATGGAAAGCAGAGTTGTGTTGTTTGATTGGCAGTAAATTTTCTCTGAACAGTACCATATGAACCACTGAAATGATGCAGGAAGAAAATGGTAATGCTGACTTACGTGGTTACATGCACAGTATAGAGTGTGCATTGCATAATCGTGACTTGATATGTCCTTGAGCATCTCACAAGAAGCTGAGTCTGAATTTCTGTGTGGAGATAATTTTTCACAGATTTGACACTGCTTATGTCAAGACTGATCTGTGTTAGCTTTGAGGGTATAGTTACATGACTGGCTATGGCAGCAAAGCCAGCTGGAAAGCCTCCATCTAGTTCCTCTCTTCCTCAGTCATTCCCATAAGAACTGTTCATGGGGGCCATGTTGAAATGATCCAGGGTAAAAATAAGCCGCCATCCGTTGTGTCAGCATAATGGAAGGAGAGCGAACTGCAACACAAGGCTGAGGAACATCGGGACTCTCTGAACACCAGCTTTGCTGCCAATGTGCTGCGTTCCCCTGACATCCCCACTAGTGTTTTTAGCAAAGATCAGACTCTGGCTGAGAGGCCTCTTACATGAAGTTCAGAAAGGTATTTTACAATGGAAACAATTGCCTGAGACACACCACCTAATTTCCAATGAAGTAGGAAGGTAACCGTAGTTGGCAAGCTGAGATACTTCCTCCACAGAGTGGCACCTTGCAGCCTTGTTTTCCACTAAAAATTCTGCATCTCTATCATTGCTGTAGCAATGTCTCGGGTTACCAAAGCGGACCAGCCTACTGTGACAAGGCTGTCACAAACAAATCTCACGTGTCAAGGAGAGAGGATTCAGTTTTGCAATGCAAGGTGCCAAATATATTTTGCAAAGGTTTTGTTTTTTTTTTTTTCTTTTTGCATACTTACAAGAAAGATTGTAGAGAATCTAGAGAGCTGCGTGGGGGTCCTTTCACTTCTGCCAAAGGCGAAGGGGAGGGATGCTTGCTAGGAGCTCCGCTTTTGGCTAAAGTGAGAGAGTCTGTGTGGGAGTTGGAAGAAATGCTTGAACCTTCTTGTTCCCCCAGAAGGTGCAGCATCTCCAACCCTTTGTTGGGCCTGGAAGGACTGCTGCTAGTGTGTGCATCTCTTTTGTCAAGGTTTGATATATGCATGTGGGTGTGGTTTTTTTTTTTTCTTCTTTATCAAAGATCCTACCTGTTGAGACAGATAAGAAACCTCAGGGAAAACAGCTCCAGACCCGAGTTGATTATCTACTGAAACTGCTGAAGAAAGATCTGGACAAGAAAGAAAACATGAAGGATGGGGAAGAGGTGAGATATGGCTGCTTGGTTCTGGGGGTTTCAGGATGAGTGGTTGGCTGATGGTGGGAGACAGCCTGTGTTCCTAGGTCACTGAGCATTATCTACATGAAAGAATATGGACTTGTCTGTGGTCTGATTGCATTGTGATACTGAAATGATAATTAGTAAGGGACAAGTAATTAGTTATTACACTTACTGAAGGACTCAGCCTCATCAGGCTTCCTGCCACCCTGCAGGACCTGCAGCTGTTTGCAGGATGTTCAGGAGATGGGGTATGTCCCCAGGAATTAGCTGTAGCTATTTGCTTGCCCTGACTTGTTCTGTGTTTTCACCAGGGCAAGCTAAAGAAGAGGAAACCACGAGTAAAGAAAGAGAACAAGGCTCCCAAAGTCAAAGATGAGCATGGGAATGAACTCTCCTCTCCTCGGCACTCAGACAACCAGTCAGAAGAAGGTGAAGTCAAGGTGAGTCAACTTGGTGGATAGCAGCTTTTCCTTGAGCTATGTTGTTACTGCAGAAACTCACCTTGAGAAACACCCCTAGCAAACGCCCTGTGGAGTTGGGGGGCACTACAGAGTGCATTCCCACAGGAGATCAGCAAACTCCCCAAAACATATATACAGCTGTGGGGGTGAAAGAAGGACCTTTCCCACCCACTCTTTTAGGTTAGTGCTTTAAGTGTTTTGGGGGATCCTAGAATGGCCACACACATCCACATATTGACTTGGAGGAAAGGTTGTCTCAGGACAAAGTCTGTTGCCCTTATAAAGGAGAGAAAGAAGAATTGTTTCCCTCTCCTTTTCAGTACGTCAGCCAATGGTGAAGCTGGAGTTTACCAAGGTCATGCTGTTGCTTAGAAAACCTTCTGTCTTTGAGTGGTTTGGCTTGTAGTCTAAGACTTTTTGTTCATGTGCTGATCAGTATCTACCTTAGGGGCTGAGCATTCTGGAGCAGAGCTGGCATAGGAAAGCAGTGCTTATCTACAGTTTGCCAGCTAGTTACAGATTGGGACTCGTCTATTTTTTATACCCTTTTGTCAATGGTTGGGTGGATTGCAGCTGGTTAAGCAGGGCTTGCTGTCTGGTTGAAAAGGTGTGAGGGCAAAGTTGGATGGACCTCAAAAATTGCCTGTATTTCAAGGATGTAAGTTTTATGGAAGAAAGTGTACATGAGGTGAGGGACTCCAACTTTGACAGTGCTGTGACTGATTTTCTAGGAGGATGGCTTGGAAAAGAGCCCAGTGAAAAAGAAACAGAAGAAGAAAGAGAACAAAGAGAATAAGGAAAAACAGACAACCACTAAGAAAGAAAAGGAAAGCGATAAAGAGAAAAAGAAGACAAAAGACAAGAAAGAGAAGGTATGTGGTATTCTCAGGAGCAGTTTACGAGATAGGAAAGTCTCTGAGCAGAAGGGCTGGCTATGAGACCTATGAGTCATTAAAGGCCCTCTGTGAAGAGGCATCAATGAAGCACTGTGGGGTGAGGTATTATCCCTTTTTCAGCCCTCCTGCATACTTATTGTGAAGAATTGCAATAAAAAGTAGAAAAGGCAATATATCCAAAAGCTTGATGGAATGTGAGCAAAAAGGAAAAGATTTTGTCAGACTGCCTTTAAAGTACAGCTGTCCCCGTGGCAGTGATATGGCCAAATAGCTGATGTTAAGGAAGAAAGGGGGAAAGACCCTGGAGCACTCAGACCAAAGTTCTGTTCAGCTGTGATTTATCACAGGGTTGGCAGCTCCTTGTCTGTATTCCTCTCTAATTTAAACTCACTCCAAATAACCCAACTGTCCATACCATCAAGACTGTAAGTTGTCCTTGTCGCTATTCAGGAGTCACCAGAATGAGTGTTTCAACATCAGTGGTATGTTGTGGACTAAAATGTCCCTTGAATTTTGGGTACAACAGCCCTGAGGCTGGATTCAAATTGGAAGGGGAGGTAAAAGCTTCTATAATAATGACCTGAAGTACCTGTCCAAGGAACAGGTAGGTACTGCATGCCCAGTGTGTTTTGACACTGAGGTCATAAGTGCAGACCAAGACGCTTTGTTGCATATGTAGGGGAAAGTTTGCTTTCCAGTGATTTTTGGTATGACTTTGACTCTAAAGGGCTTTGACTGCAGAAAATCGTATAAGTCAAAATTTACACTAACAGGCCATGGGGTTGCTTTCCAGAGGGTCTAAGGACTAGTGACATCACATGAAGTTGCAGATCCTCATAGACATGAGACTACTCTGAGCTCTGCCCTTTGCAAGGGACGTATATTCTTTACCTTAACCTCTCTTCCAAGTCTTCAACATTGGTTTTGCTCTCCATGAGTATGAACATCGTATTCATGGCCAAAATGTTGGCTCTGATTTCTCTCTACTCCCTCAGGGATGACGTAAAGCTAAATAGAGGCATTGCAGCTAAACAGTTTGAGGTCTTGGGAGGAAAGTTGTAGGAGCGGTGCCCAGGGTTTAACAACTGCCAGAAACAATAGTGTGGAGGTTGTTAGTTGGATCACTTGGGATCCTGCAGTCTGGCTCATCATGTGATGTGTGTAATTTGTCCTTGTAAAGCCTAAAAGTGGTGAAGCCAAATCTGGAAGTAAAGGGAAGAGATCGCAAGGTCCCGTCCACATTACAGCAGGGAGCGAACCGATCCCCATTGGAGAAGACGAGGACGATGATCTGGACCAAGAAACATTCAGCATAGTGAGTATTTTCCTCAGGAGATGGGAGGGCAGTGGCAGAGAGCCCAGCAAGGCAGACAGGGTTTGCTTGCGCGTTATCCAAGGACGTGTTGTAGGTGTCAGGGTGCGAGCCCCCTCACAGTGCCCCACAGTGATTTCCTCTGGCCGGTCTGAGAGCATGGCAGAATAACCCTGTACCTGAGTTGTCCACCAGCCTCCTCTGTGCCTACCAGCTGGCTGCTGTAAATGGCACTTCAACTGGAAGTAACTTCAAAGCTCTTCCAGCTCCTGATTCTCACCAAGCAATTGCACTGTTAAAGGGTTCCGATAACCCTCTTCAAAATTCAGCTTTGCATGAGTGCACATCTTAATCCCCTCCCTCTGCCAGGGATGCCAGCCAGGGCAGAGGAGGACAGCATGTCGAGAGAGCATGCAGAGGGCTCTCTTCTTCAGCTGAGAAGTTCCCACCGCTCATTTGACAGCCCAGGATTACAGAAGACCCTGGAGCCTGTTTGCTGCAAGAGCTTGTTGTAAAATTAGCCTTTTAGTAAAAGTTGTCATGACAGACTCTCCTTGGCCTGACTTGCAAAGGGAAACACGGAAATATCAGTTTTTAAAAACGGCTCTCTAAATTAAAATCTGTGTACTCCCTGCAGGTCCTGTGTTATTTTTGTCCGTTTTTTTCTTTAACTTTCCCTCCGTGGTGCATGAAAGGTCCAGTCAGGCAGCAGAAACCTGTCTGATTTACTGTCTGTGCACAGTGTTGATGCACACAGCCAAAAAAGATGATGCTTTCATCTCATGTCTTCTAGTTTTGGTAAAAGCGATAGATTAAAGTGATCACAGATGGGGATGGACAGGGAGGCTATTGAATGAGCGCTCATTCAGCTGGGGCTGTTGGTTCAGCCTGTTGATGCTCGGTTACGCTTCCCTGCCTGCTGTGGGATCAGGGCGAGAGCAGATCGTGTGCGGTTACGGTTTGCAAAGCAAATTGTTCCCATCTGAAAGAGGGGGCAACGGAGATGGAGAGACTCTCATCTTTTTCTGATTATTTTCTGCAACATGTCTAACAAATTACTATTTTCATAGCTGATTTCTCCTTGCCTAATGGTCAGATAAAGTTAATATCTCATGCTAATGAACTTCTTCCAGCTCTGTCTGATTAATAAGGGAACAGTGTAGAGCCCTGTGCCAAATGAATCACTTTCTGCTCTCTGTTGCTTTTTCAAGTGCAAGGAAAGGATGAGACCAGTCAAAAAAGCACTGAAGCAACTCGATAAGCCTGATAAGGGACTGACGGTTCAAGAACAGCTGGAGCACACACGCAACTGCCTCCTAAAAATTGGGGACCGCATCTCTGAGTGCCTTAAAGCCTACACTGACCAGGATCATATCAAGCTATGGAGAAGGTGACGGATCATTTTGTTTCCTTTGGCTGGTCTATGATACTTAAAAATGGTAGTCGGAGGTTGCTGGCTTTTATGTGGATGAGTGTGCCATTTGCTGCTTATTTAACCTGTGAAATCTTGTGTTCTCTAGCCCACTCAGTCCACGACCAGTCTCAGGTGAGGGTTTTGTCTGCAAGTCATGCTGGTTTCATTTAAATTGATTTCAGAGCTAGTTTGGATAAACCAGTGCAAACCTCTTTATTTTACTTTGAAGAACTTGGTTCCAACTCTCCTGATCATCCTGTCCTGAGCTGGGTTGAGACTGTTTTCCAGAGAGGGTAGAACTGATGTTACGCTGCTTTGAAAGCAAATGCTAGTTAAACTGCTGATGTAGCAATTAACAGAAAATGTTCTTGTCCTTCTAGGAATCTATGGATATTTGTGTCAAAATTCACAGAATTTGATGCCAGAAAGCTGCACAAACTCTACAAGATGGCTCATAAGAAAAGGTCGCAGGAGGAGGAGGTGAGATCTGAAGTGCCTTCCCTCTGGTTGCTGTCTTTAAAACGTGTTGCACTTGAAGCGTCAATACTTTGTCTCTTATCGTGGGCTTTCTTTATTGTTGTTGACATTTCCTTAGCATCTAAACAGTCCTGGTTGTGTTTGCCTCCTCTTTCATGTGGAATTTCTCCTCTCACCTAACAACACTGGTCACTTCGTCCTGGCTGTTCTGTCTGTTGCTTGGTGTGGCGCATGGTGTTGAGTTGACTTTTTGAGTGAAAAGCCTGGGAGTGCTGCCCTGTAGAGATGGGATGTAGAAGCAGAGCTGCGTGGGGCAGAACTGCGCCTGTCCTCCACCACACTTGTACCGTTGCCATTCATATCACCCTTGGGCACGGTTGGTTCACAAAGCTCTCACGAAGCGGTGGGTGGCCCACAGCATGGGGAGTCTCCAGACAAATCCAGAGCCTGACAGACAAGGCCGTGGCTCACATAGTCTGAATCTTTTGGTGGAAGAGCAGTTGAGCTGTAACCCTCTCTTGCACCTTGCAGGAACAAAAGAAGAAGGAGGACATGTCCAGCATGAAGAAACCGTTCCGCCCAGAGCCTTCAGGCTCCAGCCGCGATTCTGTGATGTCCCAGTCTCACGTGCCTCACAATCCTCATTCCCAGAAGATCCACCTGCCCCCTTCCCACACCCAGCAGCAGATGCACGGGCACCCGCGTGACAACTACAGCCATCCAAACAAGAGACATTTCAGCAACACAGGTGAGTGCTGGCAAGCGCAAGGAGAAACTCTCCCTTCTAACCTAATGGCTGTTTGCTCTTGGACACAAATTTTTCTGGGACTTGAGGCTGGCCAGGTTTAAAGGTGATGGGATGGAACATATGTTATCACTGTACTTATTGCTGGACTAGAAAACATGATGATATAGTGATAAAAAGAGTATAAGAACAGGACAGAATAAGATTTGCTAGAATAATGATAAAGAAATTCAAAGAATAAAATTGGGCCCGCTTAGTTTAGAGAGGAGAAAGTTAAAGGGGCACAGCAATAGTTACAATTTTTTTGAGAATTCAGCAAAGTAATGGGCTTAAACTAAAGTACGAAAAACACTTACTGGTGCTTTCCTCATTGCAGACCGAGGAGAATGGCAGAGGGATCGAAAGTTCAGCTACGGTGGCAATAGCAACCAGATGTGGGGCGGGGAGCGGCACCACCAGTATGAGCAGCACTGGTACAAGGACCACCACTACGGGGATCGGCGATCTCGTGGAGAGCCCCACCGGAGCTCTGGGAACTACAGACCAAATAACCTCTCCCGCAAGAGGCCATACGAACAGTACAACAGTGACCGAGACCACAGAGGCCACCGAGACTATTACGACAGGTAATTCCCTTTCATGTCTGAAAGGCTGGGAGGAGTTTACAGCGATGCACCCGGCCGCGGTGGCCAGGCTTTCCTTGGGGAACTGATTTCCATCCATTCGTTTTCTCTCTGCAGGCACCACCACGATTCCAAGCGTCGACGATCCGATGAGTTCAGGCCTCAGAACTACCACCAGCAGGATTTCCGACGGATGTCTGATCACAGGCCACCCATGGGATACCATGGCCAAGGACCTTCGGACCACTACCGGTCCTTCCACACAGACAAATCGGGAGATTACAAACAGCCTCTCCCTCCACCTCACCCTGCAGTGTCGGACCCTCGCTCACCCCCCTCTCAGAAATCCCCCCACGATTCCAAGTCACCTCTCGATCACAGGTCACCTCTGGATAGGTCGTTAGAACAGAAAAACAATCCAGATTATAACTGGAACATTCGGAAAACATAAAGTGACTGAGAGGGGGAAAGCGCACGTCTGAAATACTTGGTTTGATGCAACAGTGGCTGGTTTTTCCAAGCCAGCAACCAGAAACTCTGAACATGCTGCTATCATCTTGCTGGGTCAAGGAGGATTTTGGGGGAGCAGGTGGAGGAAGATCTTTCCCTAGCTCTCGGTTCTGGTTTGGATTCCCGTTTCCTTTCCCCTCTTCTACCATTGAATGCTGGAACCAGCCTTGCTGCCTCATTCTTTTTTTTGTTTTTGTTTTCTCCAGTCCAATGGACCCAAGGGAATTTTCCCCAGCCAGTGTTTCCCCAAACCAAGAAGGCGGATCGATGCTGCTTAGGATTGTGTAGAAGGCTGTGTGCCTGCTCTGACTTGATGTTACGTGACAGATGCTGCTTTGGGATTGGGGATAAACTGGTTGGGCTGGGCTTTGTGTGTAACCAGCATAGGGCAATGGGAGGATATTCAAGGAGGGACAGGAGAGTCCCTCGGCAGCCGAGCTTGGTTGAAAAAGGGACTCGATGTCCCTGCAGAGTGACTCCAAAGGAGTTGGAGCCATGCTGGTGACAATCCATCGCTTTTCTGGCCACATTATCATTTCTCATGTCTCTATCCATTTCAAGAAACTGGCTCTGCTTTGAGTGCTGTTGTGTCCCCTTGCAACAGAAGAGGTGCGGAGCATCCTCCTCCCACCTCAGGGCTGGAACTGGCAAATCTTGACTCCGGGGGGCTTTGGGATATGTGAAAAAAAAGATAGACTTCTTAGCAAAGGCTTAGTTCACTTCTAACCAGTAGGAAAGAAATTGGGGTGAGAACAGTATTTCCCAGTGGACAGGGCTCAGAAATTCGTAACAAAACTCCTCTTCTCTTCTGACATGGACAGCTTGGATGGTCCAGGAGCTAATACAGATGCTGACTGGGAGCTGCAAGGTCAAAAGACAGCTCTGGGCATCTGGGGATCCTGAAGCTCCTAATCTCCCTGTCACTGAAGTGCTCTAGTCTTTGGGCAAGTCATTTCTCTCTGCGCTTCACGGAACAGTCATCACAAACTTTTACTGCAACCAAAGGATAAGGGATGGTAGAGCAGAGTTCCATAGGAATCCAGTGGACTGATGGCTGTTCAGCAAACGGTGACCTTCCTGCCACCGTTCCAGCTGTCAGCAGTAACTCTGAATTGCTAAAAGTACCTGCACTGAACGACCTTCTGTGTCTAAATTGGAAATGTTCCTGGGGACTTAGCACCTCCGTGAGCAGGGAGAGAATGAGGAATTCAGGCCTGGGTCCTTGAAAATCCTTGGAGCAAATGTCTTAAGAGCGTGGCAGAGGGAAGAGAGGAGTCTGCAGCCCAGCTCAGTGGACTTCAGAGCAAACACTCCTCTTAAGTATTTGAGCCGCAGTGTATGATGCAGAACAGTGTCCAGCCTGGAGACTGTGGTGTGGTGAGAGGGGCTGCGCACAGACTGCTGGCCAGAAGTAGCTGGGGTGATTTATTTTTCAGGTCCTAGGTCTTTGTTCGTAGAGTCACATCCCCGGAGACCACAAAGCTCTCCCAACAGGGCTGGCCAGAGCGTGGTGTCTGGGGATGCGTCATCTCCCAGAGCTCAGTATTAAAGACCAGGCTGTTCCAGACTCCTCCTTTTGGTGGGGAACAGAAGCTGGGCCTCCTATTAAGATGCCAGTATCTGACCCTAATAAGCTGTGATGTCCTTTCCCCGAAAGACTGAAGGGAGATGGGTGTTCAGGGCTGGCTTCCCGACTCCAGTCAGCGCCTTGGAAGGCGCAGACAAACCGACACTAATACCCCCATGTCCCCCTTCCACGCAGTGCATCCCTTGAAATCCGCTGCTGTCCCTCACTCCTTTCTGAGCCCGCTGCTTTAACGGGACACACGGGAAGTGTTTTGCTCCCCTTTTGTTTTTATTTTGCAAGATTTCCACCAAATGCAGGGCAATTTTGCTTCCTTAGGGGGGAACCGATTCGGGCAACGCCTTACTGCCCCGAGAAAGTGTTACGCTTGTGTTTACCTGTGCAGGAGGAGGTGAAGGCAAGTCTTCCACGGTCCCCCTTGGAGCTGCCGGGCGATGGGAGGTGTTGAGATAGCGTGTTTCCACTGCGTTTCTCACTAAGCTGTGATTGCAGGTGCGCTTGCTGTGATATTCAACAAAGAGGTCCTTTCTTTTCAGAGGTATTAGCTTTTAATGTGAAAATGGAAGAAACCTCAGAGAGGCAAAGAGAATTGCTCTTTTTGTTCACCAAGTGGTGCTATCGTGATGGAAAGTTTGTGCCATACACTTGTAGCAAAAGGCAATACTGGCCAGACCAGTGTTACGGTTGGCGCAGGAAAACTTTGAACCCCAGCAAGAGGCTTTTTCTGTGTCCAGACGTGGGGGTTTCTGCTCGTCTGGGGTTCTAGGTATGAGGTTGGTTGGGGTTTCCTTCTTGTGCAACAGCAAAAGCTTTACCCGTATCCACCGAAGAGCTGTCCCCGCTGTCACGTTAGCCTGATACTGAAGTCGCTTTGTTTTGTTCACTTGTGGTGGGTGGGTCTTCACTGGGTTTGGCTTTAACGAAGCTGGAGAACTAGATTTGGGAGAAAGTCCTCCCCGAGCACACACACACACACACACGCATGTGTTTTGTGTCCCCTCAACAGGGACCATAACCCGACACAGTCACTTGGATGTGAGTGGGATCAGAGGGGACAGGTCCACAGCCATAAACTTCACTGTGGTGTTTGTGTCGACATCTGATACAGCTCTTCCTTCCAAACCAGCTGCGGGATTCCCTCTAGCCTCTTTGCAGGAAAAAGTAGCAACTCGCTGGGTTTTTATTTTTAAAAAAAGAGTTTTTCAGCCTGACCCCTTTGGAAATGGTGTAAAGTTATGAATTCACACGATGGAAGTCCTGCAGACCAAAACCTGCTGTGGACAGGTGATGCGATGCCCAACCAAAGTGGATGCTTAACAGCTCTCTGAAGTCCTTAGGTGAACAGTTTAAGTGATCCACACAAAAATACTATTCTGCTTTCACCCGTTTCCTCCCGACCTCCACCTCCCCTCCGGGGAGAGAAGGACTCTTACTGTAAAAATGTGGACTTTTAAACCTGTTGACTAAAAACAGTAATTAATATTAATTTATATTTGTGAAAAAATGCCACTGTCCTAGTGATTTCTGATGTAAATATGTTGTTTATATAGTATGTATTAAATTTTCCTACATTGTAAAACTGCTGTACTTTTGATTCTTGTATATTAAAAAGTGTTACTGAGATTTTCAGAACCGCGCCAGCGTGGTGTGTCGGGGGGTCCTGCAGCCCCTCGGTACGGCGGCAGGTCTGGTGGAAGCACAGGGCGAGCGCCTAAAACCGGGGCTGTTACGGGATCACAGGGCCCTTTCCTGCCAGCCGCGGGCATGCCGGGATGGGTATTTTCACTGTGCAGGAATAAGCATGTTCTTCTCGGCTGTTTTACATAGTTTTGCAGTCTGCGGTGATAGAGACTTGGAAACCCCTTTGGATGGGAATTTCCACCCGATCAGGAGAAGCCGTGTATTTCCTCACCGTTTTCCACCAGGATTTTACTGGGATGGTACCGACGTTTATGTGTTTATCCAACCTCCGTCTTTTCCAGATCTCTGTGGGTGTGTAAACTTCTTTTTGACCCTTTCCAGGGAGAATTCCCCTTTTTCTAGAAGTGCTGCTCCCACTGCATCGGTGGCGTTCCCTGCTCCGAGGAGCTGAGCAGGACGTGCTCTGGCAGGACGTGCGTCTCCCCTCTCCCCAGGTGGGATGCGCGGGCATCCTGCGGGCTGCTATTTTTTGGTCTTTACCCTCCACCCGTTCACTCTGAGGCCCACACAGCAAGACGCGGTGCAGGGATTGAAGCCGTTCCTCCCGAGTTATAAGAGCTCATTGTAAAAAGGGCTTTTCACACCTGTAGCCGCTGTGTCCAGCCCTTCCCAGCCGCTCTGCTGCTGAGCCAAGTTTCAGCCAAGAGTGAAGTTTCACAGCTGACTTACGTGCCCCTGAAAAATGGATTTCCTAATGGAAAGAGTGACTGGCTGTTAGCCGTGGGGCTGCGGCAGGGAGAGGGGGCTCGGCTGGAGGGAGCCGCAGGGACTATGGGGAGCTGCTCCAGGTGTCCCTGCCTGGCGCACAGGGGTGTGAATCTACCTGAAGCAGGTGATCTTTTTAATTCAGCACTCACTCATCTTTTATCCAGGGATATCAAAGGAAAGCTGGAGAAGCAGGGGCCTGAGGAACCGGAGCAGTGGGGCAGGTAAGGATACGGGCACCCTGATGCCGGGGGACATCGGCACCGGCTCCCTGGCACTGCTCAGCCCGGCATCCCCCATATCCAACCCATACCCACAGCACCATGCTGCACACCGTTAAATCCTGAGGTCTCCTCAAGGCCGATGGGGAAATGACCCCTTGGCGTGCTGCAACCTCTCGCATCTCTGCAGGTCCAGTCGGTCCCACAGGAGCGTCTCCTCCATAAGGACATGGTCCATGCGGTGCTGTGGCCATTCCAGGGTGCTGGGCAGGGCTGGGGCTGGGCTGTGTCCACGTTGTGCAAGCTGGAGCCACGGTCACTGCCGCTGGCTTGTCTCGATGAGGGGACCCGTGATTGGCAAAGCCGTTGTGCAGCCGCAGGGAGCAGGACCTCCAGCCTTGCCTCACACCCACCCCAGTGAGGGGACGGGGAGGCCGAGAAGCCCCTGCTTTTTGCTTCACGCCGTGCCAGAGCGGACCCTCTAGAGGGCAGCCGGTTCCCAGCAAAAAGCCATTTTTTGGTGAACGATATTCTGCAGTTGTGGTTGTTCCCGGAGAGCCGGGTGTGAAGAGCGGCCGGGCGGCTGCCGTGTCCCCACTCCCCCCGAGTGGTGGGAGGCGAAGCTCAGAGCACCCAAGGCTCTGGCCTGAGGCCAGGGAATGGGCAGGCACAGCCAAAACGGGGCTTGAAACCATAGCTGAGACACCAGGCTGTGGCCCTTAAGCAGCCATCTACCACAGGATGATGTGCTCTAAACAGAGGGGTAGGATGGGACGGGACCTTGGCGGCCCCGGGGGCTGCCCGCAGCCAGGTCACCGGCTGTGGAGCGTGGCCTGGAGAGCAACTTGAACCTCTCAGAGATGCCATAGGGTCATTGCTGCCACCACTGCCCTGGTGTCCCTGCATGGCCTGTGCCTTCCCCATCACCTCCTAGGGAAGCTTCAGTGCCACACGTGATTAACGAGGATGGGAGCATCCCGGTCACTCAGGGGTCACCACCCCCTTACATCCAGCACTTTGCCCCACCAGGAGATGCAGGTGGGATGCTTTTGCTGCCCAAGGCTAGTGAGCAGGGGACCATCGGTGATGTCTTGGCATGGCAGCAAGCGAGGGAGACCCCCAGTCCCCCATGCTCTGGGCGTATGACTTTGTAGATTTGGCTAAAGCCGAGCTCTTGTGACCTGGTGCAAATGGTGGCAGAGGGAGCGGGTTTGGCTCTTTCCGAAAGCTGCTGGTTTGTCAGGGCTCTGAAGGAGGGGGAGGTCAGGTCTCAGATCTCTGGTGCTGGGTGTCTTTTCATGGATTTGCTCAAATAACGTGTGTTTTCAGTTGGTGCCAGTGTCCCACCCGGCCTCAGCATCTCCCTGGCCCCAGCTGCAGGGGCAAGGAGTCCTTCAGCTTTTCAAAAAAGGAGAATGAACAAAAAAAATTGCAGTTTTGGTTTCCCTCATTAGAGGGCAGTAACAGACCCGACCGGGGCCAAGAGCAATGCCCAAGAAAGGGGAGATCATCGGGGTGCACATCCCAGCAGCCGGGGTGAGCAGGGGAAGGGCGACGGTACCCGCTTGGCCTCTGTTGCTGCATGTCTCCTTTCCCAGCAAGGCTCAGCTCTAGTAGTTTATTATCTATATTTTCTCCCCCCCCCCCCCTTTTTATTTTTCTCATTTGGCTGTAGATAAATAAAACCCCAGAATGAAATTCTCAGGAGAATTTAGGACAGCTCTCAAAGGGTTACAGACGGAAAAAAAGCTGCTTTAGTGAATGCAGAAATGGGGCAGCATTCGCATCTGGAGCGGCGAACGGCACCATCCAACACACCAGGAACAAAATGAGACCCACTCATTTATTGTCAAAAAACCTCAAACTTTACTTGCGTTTCTCTCAATAAATAATTTACAGTATATACACGCGGTGACACTCCCGTGGGTCTCAACGCAGGGAGGAGGTGGGGGGGGCCTTCTCGTAACGCCCCCCCCCTTTGCCTACGTATTTTTTTTTGTTTCCAAGTATCGGGTCTTTCTTGGCCACACTTCACCTTTAACCAGAACTGGGTCAAACACAACCAAAATAAAGTGCTTCACTGTTTGCTTCTAAAATAGGGATACCCCAACCACCGTACGACAGCTGGCCACCACTGGAGTGCTCACCTGGACAGTGGGACTGAGCCACGCCATAAACAAATAGACTTTCCTTGGCTGGAAATTACCCCTAAACCACAGCGCATCGTGCCGTAGAGTGATCGCTTTGTAGGAAAGGGAGGTCTTAAGGGAAGTATTGACTTGTCGGCACGCTGTGGCTTGGCTAGCTAAGACTGCTTCCAAGAAGCACCGTGTCTTCAGAGGGATGCTTTGCCCAGCTGCTGTTATCTATGGGGTAACACAGCAAGAAACAAATGTTTCCTCTTACCCAGGGACAAATTTTGGCTTTCAAAACTTGCGTTTTGAATTTCTAGGGAAGACAAAACCTTGGTTCTTTCTAGAACAAAGGAAACAACAAGTCCAAATCAGCCTGGCTGAGCAATTAGTGCACTGGGAAACTAAACTGTCCTGTGCCGCGGTCCAGTGGTTGCTCTCCTCAGCGCCTCAAAGTGTGATATCCTTATTTCAAAATCTCCCTAAACAGAACACGTGGGGCACCAGCAAACAAAGCAAGGAGAAAAGTAGTAAACACATCTTTTTGTTTCTTTTCTTTCCTTAAACATTTAAAAACCAATTACATCTCTTCATCTGTACAGTCACACGAGATCAATGCCAGGGCTCTATATATTAAAGAGACAATATAAATTACATCCATTGACACAATTTTGCATTTCTCTGCTGCTTTACAAATGGAGCTCTAGAGCTGTTAGGACACAATGAATAGTCACGTCGAGTATTTACACCAGGCTGCCTCTTGGCACCAGTTCAGACTGCCAAACGTAGCCTGTTCCCACCTCTTTTGGTGCTAGCTTGTCTCATCACGCCCAGAGACCTCCCCTGAGAGCAGGAGGTGCCCCCCAGAGTCACATGTGTTTTGGGGCTTGTTTCTGGGAAATTCCCCCTGAGGAAAGGAGGGGAAACCCACCAGGAGGTCTCCAAGACCAAAGGTGGTCTTGCTGTTTGTTCAGTGAGCGATGAGGTGAACCACAGAGGAACGTGGAGAGGAGGAGATGGGCAGCACTATGTGGTGGGGGAAGGAGATTATCGATGGTTTCGAGGCAGGGAACAGACATTTGGAGGCAGTTGGGGGGTCCTCTGCCGCATTCCATCTCCTGGCTGGATTTCTAACATCGCCCCATTTCCGATTCAAGCCCAGAAGGACTTAAGGTGCAACTGGTCTGCAATGGGGTTGCAAGTCGTGGCCCCAGGAACGAGGAGCGGAGCAGAGACCTAGCAGCAAACAAACAGAGCGCAACGCTCCTGCTCCATCCCAGGGCCTGGCCGAGCCGCGGGCAGGCGAGTGGGTGCTGGAGGGAGGTGCGGATCGGGTCTCCCACTGAGCAGCCTCCCCGCTGCCAGTTTTAGGGGACTGGAGAGCAAATGGTGCGAGGAACTCATCCAACGCTGGGCAGAAGTTGCAGAAACTGCTTGAATACTGGCCAGGTTTCTCCCGTTGCCATCAAGAGTCCTCGGTGGGTCCGGGCAGAGACAAGGGAGCCAGGAATAAAACTACTGAGTGAATCAGCCGAATGAAGTGGCTAAAATAGGAGATGCCCTTTGAACCACAGCAAAAGCAAGCTGAGGCTTGAGGAACATGTCCTCCTTCTACCCAGATGACGACTGGCACCGGTGGCTGGGCAAGCATAGGACCATTCCCCACCATTTCGGCCCCTTGCAACACTTTCTGCAACAACGAGGCTGCAGGCAGAGCGGGACATGCCCAAAAAGCGGAGCACGGCCCCAGCGAGCAGAAAGCCCAGCCCTGTTGTGCTGGCCAGGCTTGGCCCCGTCTCGCTGCTCTACGCCCTCCTTGTGGGCTCTGCTCTCCGAAGACAAAGCCACGTTCGTGCACGCCAATGTCACAGTCACCACATGCATTTTCAGGACCTGGGGGAGCGCTTCAAGGAGGTGGGGGCTCCTCGGCACCCACACTACTGGGAGGAGGAGGAGGAGGAGAAGGGGAGGTGAGGAAGGTCCAGACAAGGAACAGTCCAGCAAAAACTCCTGACTGGCCCCATTGGTAACACGTTCCTCCCAGGCAAGAGCTGGAAAGGTGGAGGACCTCGTGCCAAAGAGAGGGGCTGAGGTTTGAGGACAACCCATGGGGCTCTGATATCCAACCTCCCGTTGTCCAGCACCACCATCTCATCCCTGGTTCCCTCCTGCTCCCCTCTCCCTGCTCTCCATGGTGTGAAGGAGCAAACCTCTATAACAAGCACAACCAACACTGACTCAAACACAGCAGTGCTACCCAGAGGGCAGGGCGGGTCCCCGAGGGAGCCGTGTTGCCCGGGGCCAGGTCCCGTGTCCTTTCATAGAGGTGCAGCTTGTCTTTGTTGGAGTGAAGCATCTTCACGTCCTCAAAGGCATAGTAAGCGGCCAGCATGAAGTTGACATCCCCCGTGGTGAGGAGGTCGAAGACGCAGGACTGAAAGTAGAGGTCCTCCACAGGCAGCTTTTCCCTGCACTTGGCCGTGGCCGTTTCATACGTGAAGGCCTCGGGGGGGGCCGGTAGGCTGGGCCCCTTCCTACGAGCACGACCCTCTGTGGCCTGAGCCGAGCGGATGGTCTGGAAGTCAATCTGTTGGTTGAGCGGACAACCACGGAGGCACAGGTAGAGGCCCTGACTGTCCCGGTCCTCCACAGCGTTGACCACCTCCTCTGGCATGCGCACGGCAAAGGTGAGGTACCGGCCCACCTGCCTCACCACGATGGTGGTGCCAATGTACTTTGCCTGGATCTCGATGTGTTGGCCCGACACCTTCTCAGTGATCTTCAGGCTGTTGGCTCCGTGCTTGTCCCCACCGTTCTTGGAGCCGTCGGCAAAGGCAGCGGGGAGCTCGTCCATCTCTGCCTGGTACACTTTCTGGTCTACACACTCCTGGAAGCTCTTGAAGATGATGGTGAGCTGTGGGGGAGGAAAGAAAGGAACAGGGTTACAACCAGCGATGACCACTCGAGAGCATACGGCCACCACCAGGAGCGGCATGGGAGGTGGAAGGGCTGTCTGCTCAGCCCAGCCGGCAGCTTGGCCTTCAGCTTGTGGGCAGGTGCTTTATCCTAGAGAAGTTGCCCCAAATTCAGGCACCCAGACGTGGCCATCCTGCTTCAGCACAGGGATGAGGACACCGTGTACGGAGTCAAGACCCGGAGGCTGGACTGAACGTACCACCTGGATCTGCGCTGTTATCTCCAGGCCCAACACAGGAGCTCCCTTCCAGCTGGAGCTGGCTGGAGTATCACTACTCGCAGGCTTGTGGCGGCATGCCCGCGCATGCAGCACTGTCTTGCCTCCAGGGCCTGGCAGATGGCAGAGGGGGACGAGCCCTGACTCACCTAGAGATGGTGGAACTTCTCCTCCAGCTCCCACAGCATTTACATCCCAAGGGCTGGACCTCTTCCTTTCCCTGGCCACTCCCAGACCAACAGAGTCTTCTCCTCTGGGCCCCAGAACACATCGTGCTCCATCTCAACCACGCAGACACACACGTGTTCAGCATGTTCAAGTGGGCAGGCACTTCTAGGGGTGATATGGGCGTAGACTGAGCCCAAGACGGCTCCCCACCCTTGGCTGGGCTCCAACACAGGTCCCTTGTGGAAGAAGGACCTCACAGCACTTGCTCTTCCCTTGCTGACCTGGCTTTGGGGGGGAAGGCTGGATGAGGAGGAGGAAGAGTAGAGTTTGCATGGGAGGAAGAGCAACTTGCTCTTCTTCCCACGCAAACTCTACGCTTCCTCTTTCACCTCTTGCAAACTTGCTCTTCCTCTTGCACCTCTTTCCCTGAGGGAGGAGCAGTAAGGGGGCCACTCCCCCCACGTAGCCTCCATGAAGGGGCAGACTGAGACCTGGCCAGAGCGGGACAGGGCTGGAGGAGAGATGATTCCAGCAGCTACATGACAGATACGCCCGAGGGCTGAGTATGAAGGGAAAAAATGACGCTCCCCAAGGTCCGGGCTGAGTACGGTGGTGGCTCCCAGCACCCCCTGCTCCCAGTGGTGCTGGCGAGGAGCCCAGAGCTGTCCAGAGCCCTGGCAATATCCCTCTCTCCCACCCACTCCTCTGCTGAGTGCCCAGATACTCCCAGCCCCATGGCAGCCCTGCTATCTCCTCCTCAACCATGCCATGAGGCACCACCGTGCCCTGGGTTTCAGGCTGCACTACCCCTCACATGGACCTCCTGCTACCTACTCTGGGTCCAGCCCTGCCTCTGGCTGGAGGAAGAAGGGTAGACCAGAGAACATCATGAAAAACACAATGAGCCCCATGGACCGAGAGGCTCCCATCCTTTCTAACAGCACATGGTCCTCTAGCAATAACCCAGTAATGCTTTCCACAGCTCATGCTGCAGAACTCATGACTAATCCCTCCTCACCACAAGCCCGTGAGGCAGATAATGGGTGAAAAGGCTCAATTAAGATGGTGATCCTGGGATCCAGCCTAGAAATTCCAGGTCCCTGGGGTCCTTAGAGACCACTTTCCTCAAGCAAGACTTCCTTGCAAGCTTCAGCAGGTTTTGATGTCTTTTGGTAGGTAAGGAGTTGAGAGCATCATTAAGTATCTTTAAGGAGGTTTCTTAAGGACAGGTCAAAACCAAAATGCCAGCTCCAGCTCAGACTAAAAAGCTCACATCCAGGGCTGAGAAGCAGTCCCCACACACAGGGAGAAGCAGATCTCCCAGGCACGGCCGGACAGGACATCTTCCAAAAGCAAGAGGATGCCTCCTGCTGAGCCTCCCTTTTTTTGGCACAAAAAGTGACCTGTTAGCTTTAGAGCTTGTGCACCACGGAGCAACATGACAGTTCATCAGCTCCAGGTCTCTCCTGAAGCTGAGGTCAGGTCACACAAGTCCTGCTGTATCACGGCAGCACATTTTCACTTGGGTTTTCTCAGCGTTTGCCCTGTACCCTCAGGATGTTTATTTAGGCTGTCGAAGCACCACCAGAACGGACTGTGCCCCACAAAAGGCCTTGACTCGGTTGCAAACCGATTACGAGCCTGGGCAGAGGGGAAGGCAGCGCGAGGAGCTCAGCTCCCTCCAGGCTTTTCCCTGCAAGCTGGAGCCTCCCTGGAGGGCAGTCCCAGCTTTGCCTGGATCTCGGGTGTCCACCAAAAGGTGCCACCATCATTCCCGATCTGGCTGTTCACAGCAACCTGGAGTCCCTCAGGTGGGAGCCCTCTTAATTTGCCATCCCCGACTTTGGCCGTGATTGCCCTCAGAGCTGCAGCATCTCAGCCTGCTAACCATGATGAGGCTGGACGTGCTCAGGAAGAAACCACAGGCTGTTTAAGCGAAGGTGGGGACAGAGGAAGGATGGGCATCTGACATTTTAAGGCCAAATGCTCCCGCTTGGTCTTACCCTCCCCAAGGACACGTGCAAACGGTGGATGAGAGAGATGGTGGAAAGAAAGGCTGTTCAGAAGCACCTCTGCCCTTGCCCAGCTCTGCTCATGGGGATGTGCCCGAGGCTCACCTTGCTTGTGGCAGTGGCTGCGGAGCCAGGCAGCACCGGCGTGTTGGTGACCTGGACGTTCAGGTAGTTATTGTCTATGAGCGGCCAAGCCCCTTGCACCTTGCAGGTTTGGAAAGTGTCTGTGAAAGTCCTGAGGTGGGGGTCCCCGAAGAGCCCGCAGTGGGTATAGTTGGGGGCAGCCGAGTGTTTGTGAAAGCTCTTCTCATAGTGGCAGATTTCGGGGCTGTCGGAACGCTCCTGGCTATCCCCGGGGGGCAAAGTCCGGAGGCGGGGCTGGGACGTGGGACCATCCTTGGAGCAGTTGTGTTGCACCATGAGATCGTCTATGCCATGCACGGCAGAGTGGTAGGCCAGGTCACCCCTGCAGGTACGGGCGGTGCGGCGGGTGCAGTGCGCGTAGGCGCGCAGCGCCGTGCAAAATTCGGGTGCCTCCTCCGTGCCCAGGTGGTGGGAGCCTGACGTGGCTGCCCAGAACTCAGAGTTGCACTTGAGGATCTTGCATGGAGATGTCACTGCAGGAGGGGAGGAAAACACAAGGTGGTCAATGCTTGCATGCCTGTGTGTGGGACATCCAACTCTACCCCCACCAAGAGGTTGGTGTCCTCCTCCTGCAGCCCAAACTCATGACATTGGCTCTACCGCGTGATGGGGCCTTGCTCACCAGACATGACCCTCTCACATGACCCAACTCTCATGCATCAAAGCCAAAGAAACCAACAGGATCTGCCCCAATTTAAGCCAAGAAGGGAAAGAGCATCCAGCCTTTAGATGACTGCACCTGGAGGGGAAAACCAGGGTGGGGAAGAATGGGACGTATTCATTAGTAGCGATAAGGCAGGATCATTAATGTGGGGGGAGATGCAATGGGTTTTTAATGTCTTTTTAGGGTTTGACATTCAAAGCTCTGTGCTGCATGAATTACTGTGCGTTTGTTTCCAGACCGAGCTCTACCAGGGCAAAAATCTGTCTGCCTTCCATTTCCTCCTCCGCAGGCATGGGGAAACCCAGCCCGGCATGACCGCTGTGCCCCAGACACATGCCGATGTGCAGAGGTAAGAGCGGGATCTGTGCCGTGACCAACCCTGCGCAGCAGAGCCAGCGGCCACCCCACCATCCTCGGGGCTGCAGCGGTGCCGGGAGCGGCGCTTGCCCGTGTCCCTGTGCCCCCGGAAAGAAGCAGGAGCCAAAAAAGCTCTTTCTTGCCTGCCCCGGGAGCCCGTTCCCCGCCACGGCTCGCTGAGAGAGAACAAGAGGCGGAGGAGAAAAACCGGCACGGCAGGGTGCGGGGATGCCAGCCGAGCCCCCGCCTCCCCTTCGCACCCGCCTGGCGTTGCCCACGCGGCGGCGAAGGCAAAGGCAGCAGGGCCTTCGCCGGGCTCAGCCGGAGCCCCGGTGCTTGCTGGCAAGGCGGAGGAAGGCAAAGAAAATTCAGATCCTCTTTTTTTCCCCCTCCAACGTCTGCTCCCTGGGGCAGCGTGGCTTCCCTGGAGCAGACTTGAAAGCAGCTGTGCCAAAAGCACATGGCCATCATTGAACATCGCACAGACGCTGCTCCACCCGTGCCAGTTGGGAGTCTTGCTGGGTGAACCCAGCTTAAAATTCACGGTGTTTTCCTTCCTCTCCTCTTAATCGACCCCCTCGGAGGGCTTGGAGACAGGATGGGCTCAGGCACAAAAGACAGCAGAAGGACGAGAAGAAAAGCCCCACCGTTTCCAGATGCTTTCGTGGTGCCTCTCGCAGGCGTACACGTATATTCCTGTCTCGGGGTTTGTTTAGAAGAAGGCTGGCAAGGCATCTGTGCCAAAACCATTTCAGATTTGTTTAAAAAGAAAGTTACAAACCCCAGTATTGTTTCAGGGAAAACAGTATGTTTTAGTTTTAAACATTGCAGTGCTGGAAACCTAAACATAGTTGGTGCTGGAAAATCAGAAAGGGAGACCAAGGCTATAAAACACTAAGCAGTCCAGCTTTAAGAAACAAGCCTGTCTCCTCTCCCTTTCCAAGAAGAGTGAAGTGCAAATAGGAAATGGTGACAGGTTCCTCACAGTTTTAAAATTCATGTTGAATAAACTCAGATGCTAGCAACAGCACCGAGAACCCAGGGGCTGTTTTGTCTTGGCAGCATCCCATTTAAACCTGCGAGAGGCACTGCGGAAAGCCTTTAACTCATCATCGACCAGAGGTGACTTGATAACAAGCTTTTGACACATTTCTGCTAAGCCATCTGCATTACGGGTCCAATTTAAAAATATTTATTATTTCATGTCCCTTTCTTTTCAGCCCCAAGAGTGTGGTTTTCCACCAAAAACACTTTGCTTATCAGCGGGCTTCCCATGACAGGCACTGGCTTACAATGGAGTGTACCTCTCGGTGTTTCTCCTAGATGAGAGACGTGATGCAAATGATCAAATGATTCCCGGCTCCCCAACGCTGCCCGCCTTGGCTCTGCAGGCTATACATTCGAACACGGCTGTTGCAATATTGCTATAGCTAGCGCAGTGCCTAATCTCAGAGGGAGAAGTAAGGGATGGTATTTAATGCAGGCACATGGTAGCACGGTTGCAGTGACAAGCAAGCGAGTTTGCTGGCTTGGGGAGTGCAAGCAGGGCGAGATGCTCGTGGTGCAGGTGTGGGTTTACCAGTGCGGAAAATAAGGAAAATGCATCTCGCTCCCTCTGATGAGAGCCTGCGAGCACAGCTTTGCAGATCCCCCAGGACCCTCCCAGCGGAACGCAAGAGTCAAAAAAGCATGCAGGAATGTGACCAGTGCCACCATTGCCCGTTATCCCAAACAGTTGTGGCGTCAGGCAATTAAAATCATTGCTCTCCTAGTAGTTATGCTAATGTACAGCTTGAGGATGCCTTGAGGTTGCATGCGGCCGAACACGCTGTCGCTGCAGACAGACTTGCCAGCACAGCCCTGGGAGGAGCTGGAGGACACGTCCCTGGACATGCAGGACCCACACACCCCACTTCACCTGACAGCTCGGTAAGGCAACTGCGCAAAGCACCCCATCCAGCGAGCAGCTTGCAGAGCCCAGGCTGCTCCAGATCCTCAGCCACTGTGTAGACGGGATTTTTTTAGTAGGAATAAAGCCGTTGCCTGTTGCTCCTTAAGGACACACTTCATTCACTTGGATCAGGAGACGCAGGCGTGAGCTGTGGCAGCCTACGGACAGAGCCGGCTGCTGCACAACAGCCCCCCGACGCTCAGTGCTAAATGCATCCCCGTGCCGAGCATCCCTTGCAGCCGCACCGCCCCAGGGTCACGCATGACTTTATAAGGTACTGAGTTTAAAAAGAAAAAAAACCAAAAAAACCAACAAAACCAAGGGCAGGGAAGCCCATCTCCTTCCTCCCTGGGCCTGAAGGGGGAGCGTTCTTCTTTAAGATGTTATCGCTCCGGTTTTGGCACCCGTCCCCTTTTCGCTGTTTCGCTCAGGGCCCCATATAAGGCCAGATTTCCAAAGCCAGGTGCCGCAGCGGCAGGGGCGGTGTGCGAGCGGGGCCGCACGCCCTCCCCGGCCGCTCACGCCTGGGCTTTCCCATAAATGCTTTTCCAACCGCACCGGTGGCCAGCGGGTTTGGCAAACCCCCTCGTGCTGCTGGGGAGGGACCACGGCCGATAAAGGCTGCAGAGGAGAGCAGACACAACCTTCTCCCCCCCACACGATAAGCACGCCTTGCCTTGTCCCCTCTGGCAGCAGCTTTGGCACAGCGGTGAAGGCTCATTTGTACCCGGGCCAAGAAACGATGTTTATTCAATTTCGCATAATCTATTTTCCATCGACTCACAATGGATCTGTTTTTCAACCACAGATGACTTAGCACGGAAACAAACTCCTTTCAAGCAGGAACCCAGCGAGGCTCTCCTGGGATCTGCGTGACACTCCCAGGTCTGGGTGATGCCACCACCCTTGTCCATCGCAAAGGGTCCTTCATCGTGGGGATGAGCAACTTCAACCCCTGGTAGCCCAGCCACCTCCCAACCTCCCCATCACCTTCTCCTTTCAAGGGCTTGGCGCCACTCAAACCAGGGACAAAATTCCCTTTGGTATCTTGAAACCAATGATGTTGGAAAGTTTAAAGCCAGAAGAAATCATTAAATCACCTGAACTAAGACAGCCCCGCCGTGGTCAGCCTGGTGCCCCATGTTTGTTCAGGTATACCTCCCATGAGGACTTCTGCGGTCTGCGCAGTCTGAAAAGCCACCCCTTTCCTCGGCGGGCTGTTTCAGGAGTTTATCACCTTTACAAAACGCGGGTCTTGGTTCTAAGTGGATTTTATCTGACTTCATTGTAAGGACATAAAAAGAACCACCGATTTTCTCCAAAGCAGTAAAAGGTCCGTTAGTAACCAGTATGTTTCCCACAAAGATATTTACACACTGCAATCAAGTCACTTGTCAATCCTCTAGATAAGCTGAACGGTTTGCGCTTTTAAGTTCTCACTGGAAGGTGTTTGCCCAGCCCCACCATCAGACCTCCTTCCTGCAAAACCTCCCACCCCCACGGGCGATACCGACGCAGGACACACGCTCGCCCCTCTCCCGAGGTCACCCCTTTCAGCGGGCACCAAGCTGTGCTCTTTGGCCATGACCTTTTCCAGAGCTCCTGGTTTGCAAAGCACCGGTCCATCCTGCAAGCACCCCATGGCCTCCCCGCCCCAGGAGCTCCCACATACTCGTGCGTGGGGTATCGCACGACCCGGGTCCCACTGCTCTGCTCTCGTTATTGGTACGTTATATTACACGCTGTTAAATTAAGTGTTCAAACATATCATATGCACGTGTCCAACTTTAACAGCCTTTTAATTATCAGTGCCCCCTATTTTCCCTTCAGCTGGTGTCAGGTGACCTGGATTTCATTTACCCAAATCACGCTTTTTCAGAAAACTAGCACAAAAGCAACAATTCTTCTGTTCTGTAATTTCTCTAGCAAAGAGAATTACTGGAAATTAATTTCAGTAAGCAAAAGCCAATTATTTTAAGACTCCTGCATGGTGCATGTTAACCAGACCTGTTAATTTTTAAGTGTTCACTGCTAGGAGATGTTGTTTAATATCCTTTTGGTTACTAACGGGCTGGAAAGTATTTCATCACCCACATGTGATGCAAATACATCATCCCGCGTCTTTCCAAATATATGGATTGAAGTGTAGATGTGCAAGCCTCACACATGCAGTAAAAGGCTTTTTCGAAGAACACAGTAAAACGTAATTACCTTTGGCCTCAGATCTGAGCACCTAGACTTAGGCTCCTAAACACATATTTATTTAAGTAATCTAAATAAACATGTTTATGCTGACACCTCAATAGGAAAGGCACGATTCTCAGAGGTGCTAAATACCAGCAACATCTACCAGCTACAAGGAGATGTGGGCCGCTCAGCTCCTGGGTGGACAGCAGTCACCACCAGCACCAAAATGACCCCAAGAGTTAAAAGAAAAAAAACCACGTTGCTCCTCAAATGGCTGACAGGAGCCCTTCCAGCAAGATTTCGGGAGTCCAAAGCAAAACCAGAGGGGATGAACGACATCAGCCCTTTGCACCCAGCCCCTCGCGCTGTCCCTGTCCCAACGGGGAAGTCCACATGAGCCACCCCACGTGCTGACCATGCTGGACCCACGTCGTGGTGCCCGCAAGGGCTGCGAGGCCAACACGCATCAGCCGGTGCCTCGTCATGCCAGGGAGAGAAATGAGCCCGTCGGTGCCATCGGCAGCCCAGATGGATGGGGTGTCCTGGGCAGGGGCAGCTCTCCCGCAGCCCCAAAGGGCACCGAGGGGCGAGGAAGACCCAAGGGCCACATGACCCAAGCTTGGTGAAAGGATTTGTGGGCCATAGCAGTGCTGGGCTCTTCCAGCGACCTCCTTTGAACTGTTAATCAAGCACAATCTTGCAGAATAATAGCCTGGTTATTATTGCCTTGTTTGCATAACAAAGAGGCCCAATAAAACTGATTTGACTGTGCTCAGAGGGGGTGCGAAAGATCAGCCCTGAGAAAAGAGCTGCAGGAATGCAGCAAACTGCTCCAAAGCCTCAACCCAGGAAGAAAGACAATGCAATTTGCCATCAAGAAAAGCCCAATAGACCAATAAATTACCCATGTGCAAAGGGATTAGATCAGGTTTCAGTTGCACTGAAGTGGGGGGAGGAGGACCAGGAGGAGGGAACTGAAGGAGAAAAATAAACCTGACTCTCTTAAAGCGCTGGAGCTCATATTTTGCAAGGGCGTGCATGGGGAGGTTGGCTCCAAGGGGCCACCTTCCACGCTGGGGCCTGGGTTTTGTGCTCTCTTCCACTGGCAAAAGCAGCAGATGCGTTAAATCCAGGCAAAGGCCGTGCTGATAGAGTCACTCTAGATGTAGCCAAGAGCACACCTCAATCCAGGCAGCTTCTTTTAACCCAGTCCTTGTCTTGCTCAAGAGGATGCTGGGGAAAGGCTTTCCAGTTAAGTCAAAAGAGGGACACAGGAGGAGGTTTCTCGTTTCAACCTGTGTCAATCACTAAAGCATCTGGAGGACCTGCAACGGCCAACTCCCTTTTGTCCTCAGCGCCGAGTTCATGGCCCCCCATCTCTCCTCTCCTGGCGTCGTGGAGACACGGGGCAAGCACGGGCAGGAAAAAAGCAGAGTCAGTGTCTTCACCGGCTACGGCACGAACCATTGGATGCTGCCGAAGGAGCCCTTGATCGTTCCTGTCATTTAGTCAGCTCTTTTGGCCCAGAGAGTCGGCTTACCGCTGACCCGGCATGCTTAGCGGGGACGAATGTGTCTCTCCCCAGCCTCCCCGGCCAGCATTGCTCCTCCACGCTCACCTCGACATCCCCACGCAGGGAGAAGGGTGAGCAGACACCATCGGAGAGGGCATCAACCATGCAGCTCATAGCCAGAGCCATGAGCCGCTGACGATGCTGCTCTGAGAATTACCGGCAAATCTTGGGAAGTTCGGGAAGCACGATGGGCTGGAAGGAGGAATCAGCGTTTACAGCCAAAGCAGCAACAGAGTTGCAGACTTTGCTCTTAAAACTTCATCCTGGGATTCAGGCTTCGGCATTGCCTTTGCTGCAACTGTTGAGCTTTCCCTAGCTCGGAGGAAGGAGCGCTGGGGGATGGTTCGGAGGATGCCGGTTTTGCTCCACGGACGCATATCGCGAGCTGGTGGATGGAGGAGGAGGAGGAGGGAGGGAGGGAAGCGATTTCCTCCGATTCTCCATCTGCAGAAGGGCGCTAACGAAGCTGGCTCCTTGCCACAGCATGCCGCAGGCTGGAAAGCGGTGCTGGAGCTGCACACCTGGGCTTTCCCAGCTGGGGAGCGCCCAGCCGCTTTCACCAACAGTTCTCAAGAGGTGGAAAATCTCCGTGAGGGGAGTGGTCCATTTTACAGATGAAAACGCTGAGGATGTGAAGGGTTTCACCCAAGACAAGCCCGGTGGGAAAAGAGGTGGACTCGCTCTCTCACCCCCTGCATGAAGCATCACCCTCTTCTTCCTCCCCCGGCCAACACCACTCATGTCCCCATCCCTCTGAAGCAGCGGTTCCCGGACAAGGCCACCTCCACCAGCCATCCCCATCGCCGAGTGTTTCAGGTTTCCAGCAGACATCGCTCTCCCCACGCTGAAGCTGTTTTCCCAGGGTGCCTTTGAAGGCACGGCTGCCACCCACCAGCGCCCGGGGGCCCCCCAGGTGTGGCAGCGGGTCCCTCGCCCTCCTCCCCCTCGCCCGGGCCGCGGCGGGGCTGGCAGGGAAACGCTTTCTGCTCACAGGTGTGGATTCCCTCTAGGAATAATCATCCCCGCCGTGCTCTTGTGAAATTTCAACCCTTCAAACGCAGAGGTAAATGAGACACGAAACGAGGAGATGGAGAAAAGCCCGGAGCACATAAATCTGGATGAGGCAAATTTATACAATTAAACGCCTGCCAAAAAATTGCGGCATCTCAGTCGGAGGCGTTGGTTTGCACGCAGGGCGTGGGGTGGCAGCTGCCCGGCTGGCAGGCAGCAGCCCCACGAGCCCACCGAAAACCCAGGCGGGCACCTCACTGATGCTGGAGCCGCACCCAGGGACATGCAGGGATCTAGTGGATCCCTCCTGCGGGCTGGGCTCCCACCCAGCACCAGACTCGCTCTCCATTGCTTGCACCCCATGGAAGCCACAATGTCTGCTCCTCCTTCACAGCCACAGACCTTCAGAGGTTTCTTTATTTTTAAATGCATTTGATTGCTGGCCCCCCTGGGCTCAGGTTTTAATTTTAAGAGAAAAAGTAACTTTCTAACTGGAACCCACCCCTCCCAGTCCTGCTGTTCTGCACCCTCCCATCCCCAGCACGGTGATGCTTTCACAAAGAGCAAAGCCTGGAGCCAGGATCCATCCCTAAACCGTCCTGCCACATGTCCTCGTCATCTCAGAAAGGGCCGGCTGGAGTGTGTCATACGGCAAGAAAAAAAGGTAGCTTGTCCGAAAACCAGAACGCCGTAGATCATTACTAGGGCTTTGGGGACCAAAGTCAACAGCTGTCCAGGAAGGAGAGGAAACCGAGGGAGGAGAAAATACTTTGGGCTCAAGTGAAGCTTGCTCTCTGCCTGACCCATAAAAACCCCGTATGTGCAGGGATAGCTCTGCTTGCTGGGAATTAAATGGCCAAACTCCCCTGGATGCTCCCGCAGTGGAAAGCGGGACTTGACACCCTTCTGGTGCTCCACCCTGAAGGACTTAGTGTTCTCGCATCTGCAGGGACACCGGCCTCCGGCTGCCCCGCGCACCACGGCCGGGCCGTTAGACAGAGCAGCTCAGTCTGCGCCTACGAGGGCTGCGTGTGTGTAGGAGCCAGCTTGTTCTCCGCAGTAAGAGCCCGATGACTTCATCAAGGGGATGGCATCTGGTTTTGCAGTTGGCCATAATTCAATTCTCCCCCTTGCTGCAGGAATTTCAGCTGGTGAAGCAGTGATTTACTCAGCCGGGCTGCACTTGAGTGCAAAGCAATCTTGAGGCTACAATCGAACGCCCTGTTATTTTGAGAGCTCACGGACAAGGGAATAAATATCCTCTTCTTTTCATCCCAGTGGTTGCCAAGAGCAGGGTACAAAGCTTTTTAAAGGCATTTAGGGGCACTCCTCTTACAAGTGCGCTCCGGGTGCTGTGCCCGGCCAGGCAGGGCTCCTGAGCTGCAGCATCAAGACAGGATTTGCCAGGACAGCCAGAAAAAGGCCAGGGCACCCCCTCACCTGCCCCACCACAGCTGCCACCTCTGAGCATCCCCCATCCTCCCCGAAAACCCTTCCCCCTCGCCCCAGCACACATCACTCCTGGCTTACGGCAGCTCTGAGTTCATCCCGGCCCCCTCCGAACCACCCGGGACCCCGATGCTCTTTTGGTCCTGGGTTCCCACACTCCCCCTTATTCCAAGTTTAGTGTCTGCTCCAGTGGGAAAAGCAAATCAAACCCAATCAAACCCATCCAGCTGGGCCAAACCCCCCTCGTCTTTGACCTTCTTTGCTGTCCCACTAATGCTCATCCCTTGGGAGCTGTAGGACTCGGCTGGGGGGTCCCCTGAAGGACTGATGAGCCGAGGAGGGGCTCGCTCGGGCCGCGCACCGCCCTGCCAGAGCCTACGGTTGCTTTATGGGATGTGCCCATCAGGGAGCCAAAAGAGAGACCGCAAAACTCATTGTCACTGGGGCCTGATCCAGCGCTGCAGCCCGGCTCTCCGGGGACAGCAGGTTGGCGCAGAGACCGAGCGGAGCCCCCAGGTTAGGAAGTTTTTATGGCTGCCCAGCCCTGTGAGGACTTTCACGTGCACATCCGACTCGGCGCAGCTGTTTGGGCCACAAAGAAGGAAACCTCAGCTGCTGCCATTATAAACCCAAAGTCACTCTTAATATTCCCCCATTCCCAGCAACCAAGGACTGGGAATTTCAGGATTTTCGATGGAAAAAAGCAACATATCCACCCCATCTGCATTAAAAACAAGGCGCCTCCTTCCAGCCCCACAAGGAGCCTTGCTGGCAATCGCAGAGAACTCCCTGTTCCAAGTACGAGACCGGCTCCAAGCGAGCAACAAAACAGGGAAGCCAAAATATTTCCAGGTTTACGTTTGAATCCCTCCCTTCTTCTCTGCCCTGACAACATCCCGCACAGGCGTGTTCTGTCCCTGCCGCCACCTTCCCCGGCCCCCGGCCCGGCTCCCCGTTCACTGCGTTGGGGAGGTGTTGTTTTAACAGCCTCTAAGCCCCCCTTCTCAATTTCGGCTTAATGCTGCGATCACGTCCCTCCCTGCCGCTGAGACAAAAGCCATTTATCAACCGATCTGATACACCTCCAGTAGGCACGGATCCTCATCTGGAATCAACCGCATTGCCCAGATGGACCAAGGGCAGAAAATTCCAATTTTTTTTTGGAGGCAGGAGTGTATTACAGCCAAAACAGCAAAGCTGAAGACAATCAGGGAAAGCCAAAGCAAACCAGAGTACGAGGGGGAGAGCAAAGCTTGACATCTGGGGCAAAACACCCAGGGCCAGATTTTGAAAGTACAAAAGGGTACAAAAGGATTTGCAAGAAAACTCAGCACAGCCCATACTGGGAAGCACAGGCGGGGGTCAGCCGAGCACCCCGGGATATCAGGGTCCCAGCCAGGAGGGGACAGCAGCCATGAGCATCCGACGCTGGGACTTGGCACAAGCCCTGAGCAGGACTTCTGCCAGGGAAACTGTCAGCAGTGGCCTGCTCTGCCCAAACCTCCTTCCCCAGCTGCCCCACGCTCAGAGGTCACCCTGACCCACGCAGGGGGGACCCACGCAGGGGAGACCCAGCCCAAGGATGCTTGACGGCGGGGGCCGCCCAGGAGGCAGCAGGGTGAAGCCATCGGTGTGAGAGCAACACAAGCGGGAATCCAGCCCGGGGTGTGCGCGTAGCGGGGGGGTTTAAGCAAATAAATAAATAGGGCAGGACTCGGCGAGGCACTGATCCGACACGCCGAGCGCCCACTTGGGCAGCCTCCAGCGGGCCTGCTCACCCGGGGCTCTCAGGAGGGGTGCGAAGCTTCCTCGGGGCTGGGAACCTGCTGGGAACCCACAAATTCCCAGGAAGCACAGGGGAAAAAGGGGCAAAGGGTATGCCAGGGAATAAATCCCCCCCCTTTTTCCTACCTTCCCACCCCAAAAGCTTTCAACGAAAGCCCCCGGCGTGCTCTCAGCTCTGTGCACGGGGAGCACCGTCTCCGCCTGCGCCCCGCTCCCGCGGGCTCCGGATCGCCTCGTTCTGCCAGTTCTTTGCACCTTATTTGACTGCTGAAGGGAGAATCAAACAAAGCAGCCAGCCAGATCTCCTATCAAGTTCTTTCTTGCACCGTAAATCTCACAGCCTCAACGCTTTGCAACTCAAACGCTCCGAAAAGGGCGTTAAGCAACACATATGGGAGCCGCTCCAGAGTTTCCAGAAAAAAAACAAGGGGTTCAGCTTCCAGCCTGCTGGGAAGTCCCCTGGGAGAAGTGGGGTCCGGAGGGACACCTCAATGCTAAGGGCAGCGCTGAAAAGGCTCGCCTTCCTGCAATAGGGCTAAGAGGGCAAAGGGGGGAGGAAGGGCGTAAAGCAGTTATTTATTTATTTACTACATGTGTGTGCAAGACTGCTTCACCTACGGTTATGCAAAAGAAAGGCAGAGGCGATTTAAAAATTAATAAATTTAAAAAAAAAAAAAGGGAAAGTTTTACTAAACTAAAAAGATAAACGGGGAGATTTAAGCGTTAGGGCTTTTCTTTCTCCCTCCTGCTTTCTCTCCTTTTTTTCCCCCCCTTTGCAAGTGAAAAAAAAAAAAAAGGAGGTAAAGAAACTGGAGAGTTTTGGAAGGAACAAATCCGCCTCTGTGGACTGGGTTTCCCCTCCCCCAACAAAAACAAGCACTCAGGGCTTGAAGGAATTTGCAGGCAGAGATCTGCCAAAAACATTGTGAAAAACTATGGGGGATTCATTGGAAACAGATGGCGTTTTCAGCTGTAATTCTGAAATTCTCTCCTTTTCTGACACAATACAAACAAACTGGGGATGGGGGAGGCAGAGACCAGCGATAGGTGCGAGCGGCCGGGGGTGCGCGGGGAAGGGCCGGCGGGCGAGGGCTCGGCCGCGGGAGCCGATGCTTGCGGGACCATTTGGTTGCCATCCCGCCCTCGGACAGCCCAACAGCTCCCGGCTCGGCCGGGGCAAGTTTTCCAACGAAATAATAGTACTGAGCCCAAAAAACCCCAGCCCGAGGCCGGGGAAGGGGGGCGGCGGGGACAAGGGGGAGCCCGTTCCGTGCCGCCCGCGCATCCTCCGCCGCCCGCCGCGCTGCCTGGCCCAGGTGAGCCCCGGGGCCGTGCCCCCCGCTCCGTGGGGCCGTGCAACACACTCCCCCCCCCTCCCCGGACACCCGACCTTCCCGCAATCACAAAGCAACGACCGTCCTTTACCCCCTCTGCAACCTCCCTCTGGCTTTTCCCTTCCCGGTGGGCTCGGAGCGGGGGGACCCCCCTGCACTCAAGGGGAGAAATTTGGCATCTGGGGCGTTAATGTGTGGGTCGCCCCCCCCTTTCCTTTCAAGGCACAGAGCACACCCGGGAACGGGAGAACAACGTAACCTGCCTGACGCTGTCAGAAACAACCCCCGGCTGCCTTCGCCCGGGATTGCTTTGATTTCGACCATCTCCTTCCTTGTGGGATGAGGCAGCGGGGAGACAAAGAAGATGAGGTCAAGGAAAAACACCCACCGCAACTGCCTGGGGAAAAGGGAATGGGGACACACACCCCCTCCAAAACTGAGCCCCACTTGCTTATTTTAAACATGTGGTAAACTGCTGCAAAGAGAGGGGGAGAGAAAGAGGCCCAGAGACAGGGGGAACTGAGGCGGCTATCCAAGGGCTGCGAGAAATACAGGAAAAAAATTCTTCAAAATAAAGAGGCTGTTCCTTACCTGAAGGGAAGATGCAGAGAAAGACAGGGAGGATTTGGAAAAGTCCCAGGGCTGTGGATCCTGCCCCTCTCCCCATACCCATCCATCCAGCTCGAGCTTTAACCACTATCCTCTCCCTGGAAGAAGAGTTTAAAAAGGGAAAAGAAAAAAAAAAAAAAAAAGGAGAAGGGAAGAGAGGAAGAGAAGAACAAAAGGGAAAAATAAATCAACCGAAAGAAAGAATTGGGAAAAAAAACCAAAATCAAAAGCCCCACATGGCTCCGCGGAGCGATGCAGGGACGGGCGGCCCCAGCTCCGGGCTCCGGTGGCCTCCGCACTGAAAGATTACACAGACTTTTTCTCCTCCTCCTCCTCTCCTTCCCCTCCCATTACAAAACAGCCCAAACCATCAATCATCCCGGCTGCCTTCCAATGTCTGCATCCTCTCCCTGCGCCTCCTCCACTCCGGAGCGCGGCCGCCCGCCTCCCCGGCCATGCTCCTCCGGCGGCGTGGAAGGGGCGGAGGAAGGAGCGCAGTGCACCGCAGCCATGGGAGGGAGAGGGGAAGAAAGAGCCTGGGAGACCCGGACAAGGGGGTTATTGCTGTGGATCGAGCCACCAAACCCTCCCGTGCCCTGTGGGGATGGGGGTCGGGGCAGCGGAGGCGGGGGTCCCACGCAGGATGGGCTGTGGGAAGGGCTCTTCAGATTTTGCCCCGTCTCCCTGCCGTCATGCATCGCAGCTCGGTTGCAATTTGGGAGAGGGGCCTCCTCCCACCCCATCGGGGTCTCGACACCCAGCGTGCCCTCCTGCCTCTCTCCCATGGGCCTAACAAGAGCGCTTTCGATTTCCCCAAAATTAAGCAATTTGGGGTAAAGGGGCCGTTGTACACAGAGGGGGGAAACTGAGGCAGGGAGATGCCAGGCAGCTCGTGCGGGGCAGGGATTGCAAGAGCCATGCTGCGACCCAAGGCCCACTGGGGCATGGCCCCCCCCCGGCACAAGGAGCTCCTCCACACCGCCCCACTGCGTGGTAGGTGTGAGCGTTTCACAACCTTTCCAGGTCATTCACCCGCACCGGCACTGGCAACGATGAAGTAAGCCCAGATGACTCAGAAACAGCAAGTCTCATAGATCCTTATCATTAGCCCAACTCTTCTTGGTGACGACTGTCAGGGGTCCCGGAATCTAGCTGCCAGCCCGCTGAGGACTGATGGAGAGGACTAACATGTACCTACGCTCTCTCAGGGCCTCCAGCACAGCCTCGTCTGCACCACCAGGCCATGTATAGACCTGGATGTTTCAGCTCTCGCTGCAGGAAAGTCTCACCAGTTCTGTTGGTACCGTTGTTCTGGGGGTCTCACCTTGTAAGCACCCCTTAGAGACCCTTTGGCAGCCCCTGGGCAGATGGCAGTCTGGGAGCACCTTCCCTGCTCACGGACCATGTAGATGGAGCAGCAGCTCGAAGCACACAGGGATTTGCCTTCTGGACTTCAAAATCCTGCTCTTTTCCACCTCCTGCGATGCCACAGCACGAGGAGGTGAGCAGATTGGATCTGCAGCCCCACCATCCCAGGGATCTGCTCCACCCAGGAGAGGGCTAGGCCAGGAGGGAGGCATCCCCTTAACAGCCCACTTGGATTTATTTAAAATTTCTCTTGAAGGGTGTTTTAGCTGCAGCGAACTAAGACAACTTCACTTCTAAATGAGAGTGCCCACGGGTGTAATACACTTTAATTAATATGCTTTAACTTCTCTGTTTTACATCATTAGCCCTCCTTTGACTGAGTGCCCCCTTGCCATCCTAATGTTTCATCTCCTTTCTCTTGAGGATCTTGTACAAAGAATAAAAGGATGCTGGTTGTTTTACACAACCCTTCTCCCAACTCTGTAAATGCCCTTTAACAACAGGTCTTTCCTCCTGCAGCTTGGTATAGGCCTGGGATGCTCCTTGACTTTGCTTTTAGTTGTCCTTGGAAACACCCTTCTCTTCCGCCTCACAAACACCCTTAAGGTGTGATGTTTTGGAGTGATGGTAGCTTAAAGTCTCCAATGTGATCTCCTCCCTGTCGCAGATTGAATCTGTGATACAACAAATATCCCATGGAAGGTGAGGTGAGGAAGAGGAGATGGGAGTAAATACCCAAGCAGCAAAGATATCTATTAACACCTATGTAGTTCTCCTTGAGGGGTTTGAGCCCCCTTGCCTCCAAATGGAGGAGGAGCTTCACTGGGGCTTTATCCAGGCTGCAAGAGGAATTAAAATGCTGAAGCTTTTCCATCTGGGACCCAGATGGGATCCAAAAATCCTAAGGCCTTGCCTGCTTGACCGGAGATCTGTCTTGGTCCTGATCCTCCTACAGCTGCACTCAGATGATGTCCACTAAAGTCAGAAGGAGCTCTGTGTACAGAAGAGCTGCCAGATCGGGCTGAGCTGGGCAGGAGATGAAAGCTGGCAGGCCGGATCCAGACCTGTAGCAAAGGCAGTGTGGGAGGAACGCCTACTCGAAGCACCTCTTTGTGGGGGATGTCAAACAGGGGCAAATATGTCCAAACCCTGCCAGCTGCTGCTACCACCCAAGAAGAAATGCGTGCTGATGGGATGTGTAGGCAGCTGGAGCTGGAAGGGGCATGGGGAGGCTGGAAGGAGCCTGGGGGGAGGAGGAAGAGGGTCCACGAGCTGGGGAGAGCCCAGGTGGGGGGAGAGAACTAGGGGATGGGGTTTCAGACCCCAAATCCCTTCCTCTTGCTCTCACCCTGTCCTCTTGCAATGCAACTTTTGTTTTTATTTCCATCTGAAAAACATCACTTCTGCTATTAAGCCGGCTGATGACATATAGCATGATCTATTTATTTTTAACTCAAAAACCCATCTGAATTATGAACTTTTAAAATCCAGCTGCTAAATAGCTGCTGTGAGGCTGGTTTGATTTTTGACCTGAAGAGCCACTTTGGTATTACCGTTCTGTGGCAAGCTGACACATTGCAACCATAGACTGGAATCCAGTTTGAGGCATTGTTTTTAAAATAAGACTCTTGTTGGAGCTTCTGCCTTTGATGTAGGGAAAACTGTGCTGCCATAAAGCAACGGTCCGATGCCCCTGACTCCAGTTTGTAAAAATTTCTCCTTGATTTTGCTCAGTTGCATCATGCATTGCAAATGGGATTGCTGTTTTTGGCACCGATCAAAGCAGCGGATTTCGCTGGAGAAAACAACAGATGTGTCCAAACCGTAACTGCAGAGCAGGAAAAGGCCCCAAATAAGGTGTGTTTCTGAAATCCTGCTCCCCCTTCCACGTTTTTGGAATAACTTTCACCTTTCTTATTAGCTGAATCAAAGATCTGGACTTTAAATCACCTACTGAAATGCAAGTTATGTGAAATTTGGATCTCTGCCTTGCTTAACGGGGATATCTAGGCTTGGAAACACGGAGTGACTGTGTTTTCCCCTGCTTCTTTATTTCTTGAAGCCCGGCCGGGGCTCCCCGTTTAGGCCACGCCGAGCCCAATGCTCTTTGCAAACAGCATGTGGGAAACCACCCACCGCTAAAATGCAAACACCTCTGAGGCACAGCGGAGTTACGCTGTGCAGCGGCTCAGCTCCGGGGGCAAAGGCACCTCCGTGGTCATCTACACGTTGATTCTCGTGTTTGGTGTCGTTACGGAGGGGGTGACGTGCAAGGTACGGCAGGTATGTGCAGGATGAGCAGGAAGATTCCCAGTTCCCAGGGGAAACTCAGCTGGCATCGCTCGTCTGAATTTTACTTTTCTCTGCCCTGCGTCACACCGTGCATGGCTGCGGGCTTCAGTGGGGCTGAATGAATTAGTGGTGTCTAATTTGAACCCTAAGGTTTACAGATGATACCTCCCCTTACAGCCTTCCTAATGGAATTATTCACTACCTGTAATTATATGGCTAAAATAGTAAACATGGGTATTTCTGAGGACTGTAACTAGTAGTTAGAGGAATGGATGTCAGGGCTCCTGGTCTGCTCCTGACTCTCCCATGAACTTTCTGTGTGGCCACTCTCCACGCAACTATCTCCGCACGGCTTCAGCACGTGCCTTTGCCTGCTCTGCCTCGGGACAAGGTGTTCAATGAACGCTGCTCGTGGCCTGGCTGGGATAAGCCGTGATCACCCGTGCAGGAAGCTAATCCTGAAAGGTTCGGCAATGATATGTGTTCGGAGTGAGCAGCAAAAAGGAAATCGCTCCTTAAAGGAGGAAAAAAGGAAGCTTGGAGTGGAACCCTGCAAACTGTTGTCTGGAGAGGTTTGACAACTGATTCCAAAATGGTCGTGGAAGTAAAACCAAACACCTGTGCTCTGAACAGTTCCCTTATTAAAGAAAAAACCTCTGAAGAAGAAGAAAACATAAAAAAACCCCTTCTCTTTCTGCAGTAACAGCCACACCTCTCATGTTTGCAATACTGGAAAACACTGCATTTCATTTGAAAGACCCTCCTTTTACTCATCATTCAATTTTTTTATCATTTTACAGTTTGCCTGGCTGACATCATGAGCAGACGCTCTCCCTGAGCTATAGACCTCAAAGCTGCCGAATACGCATCTAAACCCCCTTCCCTACTAACCCGTAGGTTACTAACCTACCAACCCTACTAACACCACTTGGTAAAGCAGCTGGCAGAGAAAGTGTCCCACCAAGGTCTCGCTAGTGCCCTGCACTCAACTTTCCCGGTGACGGAATGGGGCAGGCGGAGGTGACAGCACGGAGCTGGGCTTTGCAGATCGACCCGCTCCTGCCTAGCGAAGTGCAGAGGATTTGCTGTTTTAGCTAATCCACCTCCCCACAGCTGCCCCTGCGAACATTAGACTCGCCAATCTGGCTGTGTAAAAAGAGGCCAGTGGGTTGAAGGTGGAATGAAATACAGCTTTGTAACACCAATAAATAAAATAGTAAGAATGCTTTGTTGACCTGCATCTTTGCAGCCACAGATTAACTGATTAACAGCAGCCCCAACTGAAGTCGTCGTGCGTATCCCTGCTGTGGGCTCTCTCTTCGAAATGCCTGCTCCAAGCTCACAGCCATGAAAGTCACCTTAAATGCTCGCCAGGTTGGACAAGGGGAAGGGAAGATGGGCTGGTGGAAAACTTCCAGCCTCACCCATGACAGAAAGCAAAACAAGCAGGGATATTTTCAGGCAAATAGAGTTCATCACGTCAACTTTTTTTGACTGGTGGCATTCATTCGTGTCTCTCCCTTTCCCTTGCTTGCAAAGCCCTGTGGGGTGAGGCCTGACTCCTACACATGGGAGCATGTAACCATCCCTTGTTCGGCAGTGTTTGGAGGGCTGGCTGGAATTCACCATCTGTATATTTAGTTCTCTGCAGGGCGCTGGTCTTCCTGGCCCAGTCTCCCCTTTGGGGTAAATATCAAGCACTATCTCTTCAGTATATCTTCTTCACATCTGGGCTCCCCTCTAAAAAAAATAAAAGGTGGGCTGGGAGGTTCCCAAGACCAAGCTTGAATGGCCAAATGTCAGCTCAGCAGAAAAGATGGATAAATCTGAACTGCCAAAAAATAAACAGCACAGAAGAATCGCAGAGAACTGCGTGTTTATCAGCAGAGACAGAAACCAGTCTGTGTAACGCAACAGTCATTCTCTGCTGCTTTTAAAAACGACTGGTATCTTGAGAAAGGACAAACATAGCTCCCTAATTCCTCCCCCTCTAACCAACCTGACCTTAGCTTAGGTCAGCTAAGGACATCTCCTGGATCTCATTTAAAGGTGGGAGATGGCATCGAGTGTTTGCAAATCTACATCTTCAGCCCTTTGAGAAAGGGGTGTTTGAAGGATCCTATGGAAAAAGCTCTGTGAAACCCAACCACCTTTCCCAGATCCCCTTCTGTCAATTCCTGACAGTAATGGCCAGAAACACAACCCATCACAGGACACCTTTCCTGCATGGAACACTAAGTGACAGTGCCATCAGCTGATTTAAAACTTTTTCCTGAATATCTGAGAAAGAGACATTCCTTCTTCTGGAAGAAAAAAAAAACCCAAACAGCTTTACTCCAGCACCTCTATAGGTATTTCGGCAAATGAAACTGGGAGTTTATGTGGAGGAGGAGCAGCTCAGACGGTGGCAGCGGCAGTCCTCCCAGGTGTGCTCGGCTCGGGGCTGAGCTGGGGCTGGGAGTGGGCCTAGGGCTGGGGCTGGAGTGGGTGCTGGGGCTGGGCTGGGCCTAGGGCTGGGGTTGGGACTAGGGCTGGGACCAGGGTTGGGTTGAGACTAGGGCTGAGCTGGGACTAGGGCTGGGCTGGGACTAGGACTGGGACCAGGGTTGGCTGAGACTAGGGCTGGGCTGGGACTAGGGCTGGGGCGGGGGCGGGGGCGGGGGCTGGGACTGGGACTGGGACAGGGGCTGGGACTGACATTAGGACTGGGACTGGGACTGGGCGGAGGCTGGGCTGGGAGCAGGGGTGGGACCAGGGCTGGGCTGGGACTAGGGCTGGGCTGGGGCTGCGGCCCCGCTGGGTGGTGCTGTTATCCCTGCGCCGTCTGCAAAAGTATCCAGTTTATAAAATAAATGCAACCCAACGCCGCCTTAAACCACATGACATAACAGCAGCTTGCGAGCTCCCATTAAAATCTCAATTTGGGGAAATTGATTCTACCTCTGAGCAATTGCGATGCAATTACTCCAACAGGCAGCAATCAAGAATCACATCAAAACAACACCAAACTTTCATCTCCTGCCTTGCAACCACCACCACAACAAAAAGCACCTGTCTTGCAAACACAGCCCGGTTTCCTTAAATGTATATAATATTTAGAAAGGGCAACGTGCAGGTCCCAAGAGTGGAAGAAAGCCTCGACAGGGGCTGCTCCGGCTTGGTGCCTCTGAAATGTCCTGACTGGGGGCTATATTCTACCCCTGCCCCCCGGCTCCTGGCTGAGGTTATGGGCTATTTACGGACTCTTCATCAGGAGCAAAGTCTCCCCCCGGCCAGCCATGCTCCAGCTGCCCATCCTCTCCCTGCGCACGGATGTGGCCGTCCCTGCCCATGTCCCACATCTGTCCAGCTGTCACACCCCCCCTTCTTTCCCTCGGAGCTTCGAAACACCCCAGCGCTTTGCAACCACGGGAGTTCAGGGAAAGCTTTGTGTCTCTGCAAACGAAGCGCTCCGGTCTCGATAATCATGATCAGCCCCGTGATGAGCTATCCAACGGGAAGGGGAAAATATTGGCGAGGATATTTTCAGTTCTCATCAGTGGTCTGCAAGGAATTACTCGACTGACTTAGCCCAGCAGGATGCATTTTTAGTGGCAACCATCAGAAGGAAGGATAAATGAATAACCGCATGCACGCCAAGCTAGTATCAAGCCGGACAGAGGGAGCGAGTTGGGCAGAGAAAATGGGAAGAATCGAGGTTTCTTATCAAAACGGCTCGGGAAGGAGGAGGCAGCCGGAGACCGGGAGCGACAGCCTCAACAGGTCCCGCGGAGGAAGGGCCATGCAGGGAGCCGGGGCAGCATGCGGCCGGGGGGGCCCCGCGCAGCCCCCCGCCCCCGCTTACCTTAGCGGCCGCATCAGCCTCTCCAGCCCGCCGCGGGGGTCGGTGCAGGGAGCGGCGGCTTATTTTTTTCCAGGAGGGAGAGAGAAAACAAAAAATAAAACCAAATAAAAGAAAACTAAATAAAAGAAAATCGTAAAAAACCCAAGGGCAGAAGTGGCGGTGGCGGGGGGGGGGGGCGGGAAAGGCCAGCCGCAGAGCGCGGGCAGCCCCCCCTGCCCTGCGCAGGGCAGCCCCGCCGGGGTGCAGCGCGGCCTCGCTCAGCGGGACGCGGGGAGCCGCATCGCCCTCCCGGAGCATGTGAGAGGCGGCGGAGGAGATAGAGCCAGATAGGGAGGTCCCCTCCCTCCCTCTTTCTTCCCTCCCTCCTTCCCTCCGCACACGCTGAGCAGCGTCGTTAACATGCAGCGGCGGAGGGAGGGCAGGCGCAGCCCCCGGCCAGGCGGAGGGGGAGCTGGGGGGGGGTCCCCGCTGCAAAACCCCCCTACCCCCGGCACCCCTTCTGGCTGCGCAAGCAGCCAGGGCTGGGGGAGGTGGAGTGGGGCTTGCGGGGTACATCCCCTCCCCGAGGGATGGGGATGCTCCACCTGCAGCGGGAGGGTATGGAGGGCAAGCGGGGTTTGGGGGGCACCCCCTCTCCAGCGACTGGGGCATGAATAGGCGTGGAGAGCATCTTTGCGTTGACGGGGGATTGTGGCAAGGACTGGGGTCGGAAGCGGGGAGCGGGAAGCGGACCCTCTGCAGGGCTGTGTTCATGCAATGGGGAAGGAATGGAGACCCCAGGCTGCCCTAACAGCCCCTCGGTGTAGCCCCCCTGCCCCAGCTATCCCAGCACTCAGCATTGCCTGGAGTTGGGCGGTGTGGCAGCCCCCCCTCCAGCCTCCCCCACCATCGGGGTGAGCACCCCCCTCCCATAAAGGCCTAGGGGACTGATTTTGGCATGCATGGGTACCAGGGTGCCTGCTTTTCTGCCGCTGTGATGGGAAAGCTCTGGGTGCAAGGCTCTGCCAGCCAGAGTGTCAGACACACAATTAATTACTGCAGCCCCAGAGCCACAAACACGCTAAATATGCTGTCGCCGTAGTGCGTGGATAATAGCAGCCCTTTGCAAAGTGTTTCTTTCTCCCCTTTGTTTTTTTTTTTTTTTCCAGTGCAAGAGACAATTGCAGAGAGCACACAGCAGCTCTCGGCTGCTTGATTAAGTCAGCAGTGAAGACAAAATGTGCCTGTGCAGCTTAGGCTTAAGGAGGGATTTGAGTGTGTGTTAGGTACAAATTAGAAAATGGATGTGATTTAATCACAACAAATCTAAACAGCCCTGCTACGGAAACCCTGCCATCAAAGAGGTCTTTTTCTTACATGTGGATACTACGGGTGTATAGTCCTGACAAAGGAATAACGTGTTTGGGGATGAATTGTTAAAGCAGGAACAGAGAAAAGACTGGGGAAAGCCTGATGTATACCAGATAAGTTATCAGCTATAGAAGGAGCAGCTTCCTTCCGTAATAATTATTTGCAAATCAGTTCACAGTTCTGGATACTGTGGTGTCTGGATATTATAGTACAGACAGAGCCGCTTCTGTCAGGCCTGGGATGCTGCACAGACAGGAAACCAGGCACAAACCGTGCCTGAGAGAAGGTAAACTGCTCGTTCAGAGAAGCCCAAGTGAACGCAGCAGACAAAGAGGAGGAGGGGAGAAGTGATCGCAAGCCCAGGCCTTCCTGCAGGTGTGCACAGTGGGTCGGGCTCAAGTCCCAGGCTGTAAAATACCGTACGCTGGAGCGTTACTAATCTGAGCACTTGGGGACTGTGCCACCACTGTTCGGGGGGGGGTCGCCACCTCAAACATATGGTCTTTGGTTGTACTGTGGAAGTGCTTCCCTGAGAAGACAAAGCACAAGACAGAAGAAATGCTAATGCACAGGGTGCTGGAAGTGCCTTGGTAACAGTGGCAGAGCATCGCGGCGGCAGCAAATTGGTGCTGAGCCTGGTTCCTGTTGGGAACCGGGCGCCCCGAAGCAGGGAGGCGCCGACCAAAGCACAGCCGAGCAAAGCCCAGCCGCACGCGCGGGAGCTCTCAGAAGTCTCCGCCGGCCACTTCCCCCAGCTCTTATCAGCGTGCCGTTAATCTTTGGCATCGCAACAGGAGTTGGCACCTACAGTTTCAAGTGCAAGGTGCATGTCTTTGACCTTGCCATTTCCGCCATAAACACCCAGCAAGGTGTAGCACGTAGGTGTAGGTGTAACGGCACCCCTCCACGGGCACCCTTCCGCATGAGCTTCGCCCCCAGGGTGAGAGCAACACCCAGCTAACAGGGCATTAGCGTAGATGCAGCAGATAACTGTGGATCATGGGAGAAGAGAAGGACTCAATGGAGAATGGACTATTGGCCTTTTAGATAGGCTCCAAGAGCAGTGGTATAAATTTGCTCCCGGTGTGTAAAGTACAGCCAGGTGAAAGTTAAATCCAGAATATTCAGATTTCCCTTTTCTTTGCTTGTCCTGGGAATCCCCAATTTAGTGGGTGTGACCAGTTTCACGTACTTGTACTGAAGATGAATTTGCCTGCTTGGCCACAAAACAGACAAAGCAAATAGTGCCAGTACACTTTGTCCTTTCAGAATGATTAAGACAACACAACTGAGTAGGCAGTTAAAGGAGGAGCTTGGCCGTGGGAGAAGAGGGATGGTAGTGCAAGATCCATCATCAGCAGGCAGGTGGCTGTCCTGAGGAGCAGGAGGGTTCAGATGATCTGGGGAGTGTTGATGGGTTGGGGCACGTGGCAGAGATCACTCCACAGCTCACTGAAGATGATGGAAGTCATCTTCAAGGGTTTGTGGGCATCACCAGGTTGAGATGCAGGGGCAATGGAGATTATCAGACACATGAGCTTTTCATTTGCCATTTTCATCCATGCACAAGAGTCGCCTAAACATATTATTTTGAAGGCATTTTCCACGCTGCAGCTATCTTCCTTGACCTCTAAAAGATCTGGCTAATCCTGATCTCAAGATGAAAGATTGCTACCTCACGGGCCATGAACACCCGTCCGTGAGATTAGGCTCTGAATTATTAATACAATCAATGACTACCTCTTTTCATCCTGGAAGAGGCACAAAGGAAAGCTACGGGGGCCCTGAAAGGGAGGGAGGGAGGATATTCGAGCAAAGGGGGAAAAGTCACCAGTGGAAACTGGTTTTCTTTGGGTGGAAATGCCTCCTGTGTCTGTTTTCTTTTGGAGGCAGGAACAATGGCACCATTCAGGAGGTGACGACCCAGCTGTGTTGGTAGGGCTGATGGTGGCACCGAGAAACCCCCCGTGGGGACCATGTGTCTGGGGAAGGACACCCTTCCTTCCAGCCCCTTTCCTCTATTCAGTGCATCATGGGCTAAACCAAAACGGGGTCCCCGAGAGCCTAAACTGCAGAGCATAAGGATGTGGAACCATCGAGGAAAGGCTGGGAAGCAGAGAGATGTGTTTGTTTATCCTCCCAGTGCCACCAAGCTACCGACACCTACGCTATGTTACCCACGCAAGGAGCTGAGACCTGACCCCCCAGGCGGGTGATGGAGCCTATGTTTTGTGGGGTGCATTTAACTCTCTATGGGGTTTCTTCACCATGGGGAGGACATCTATGTCTCCAGACTGGAGCCCGGCAGTGAACCAGTGCGGGATGGACTGCAAAGCGGCGCGTTTTCTGCCTGGAGCGAGGCAGCCCTTCCTTTCCCCTCTCCCCTGTGAAGGCTTCAGTGTGGAGGTGCTGTCAACGCGTGCTGCTAGGTCTCTGCTCTGATCTTTACACTTGTCCTTGGCTTGGGCCTGACCCACCTTTTTGGGACATTTCCGTGAAATTGGTTCCTTTCTGCTCCTTTCCCTGTTGCATTTGGGAGGAGGGTACCGTGGCCCCATCCTGATCAAGGAGCAGGGAAAAGGCACAACTCCCCAGTTCTGAGCCCCATGTAGGAAATGAAGCCAACTGGAAACCAAAAATAAAATACTATCTTCACTCCATTTTTCAAGAGGTTAAAAAAAAAAAGCTATTGTGCTAATAGAGCTATTCTTTCTGGGTAGATAATGCAAAGCATTGCTTCAGAGCTGGCCAAAATGTCTGAGAAACATTTTTTCCCTCATTTTCATTAAAGTTCATATCAACATTGCAAATAAGATAAGAAAAGAAGTGTACAGTTACAATTATGTAGTGCTTTGTGATCACAAACAGATTCTGTAATCCCTACTCAGGGGGTTTTAGAGCTGAATTTAGCTTATTTCAGAGCATAAAGTTGAGCTCAGCCAAGACTGCTCTCCTACTCCGTATGATCCTCATCTGCGCTCTGGTCACACGAGAGACCCGTGGCAAGCCAGGCTGCACAGCCAAGCAAAATCTCACAGATGCATCAGCTGCCCTGGCTGGGGACCAAGCCTCCTTTTTTCCTATGCAGCCATTTATTAATATTCTTTTATCTATTACTTTTAAATTGGCGCTTGCTTTAAGCATCAAAACCCGATATCGGTTCAACTGCAGCCTGAGCAGTAAATGCACACATGGCTACTGAGAAACACTAGAAGTCCTTTCTGTTGCCAGGTATTGCTAGAGGAAATATTTAAGCCTTGGTTCAACAGAGGATTTATAATTCTGCCACGCCAGGAGTTCACCGCTGCTGAAAAGCTGCATGTGGGCACATCGCTTCTCTGCCAGAGTCCCCGGTGAAAAATGCAAAGATACCGTGGAAAAGGCTGTTGAGCTTCACATCTCTGGGTACGAGCCTGCCAGCGGCTGCAGCCAAGGAGTCCTCCTCGCCGTGGCTAAGAGTGAGTATTTATGGGCTCTGACCTGGTCAAGTGTCCTGTCCTGAGTGGGGCCGTGGTCCATGGGCAAAGGCAGGATCCTGACCAGGTGGAAATATCCCTCCTCCCTCGCCTGTGCTTCTAAACCATCTGACCTCAAGGTATTTGCAGCAGGCATGGGAGTAATCCCTTGGGTTCAATGTGGCCATCCCATGCTTGAATTTAGGCACAAGTTGAAATACCTGGCTGAGTGGGGGCCTTAGCGTAACATTTACAGTAGAGCAGCCCCTGTCAGTTATATGGACTCAGAGGAGCGATGCAATCCACAGGAAACATTAAATTCAGTGCCAGGCTTCGCACAGATAAAGCTATAGAGACAGAGAGACGGACAGGAGTCAAGTGCATCTGGGCTTCTGGGGAGCAACCCCAGCTGCTCATGGCTTCGGCTGTCATTCCTCGACTTTACATCACAAGATGGAAAGAGCAAAGGATACAAGGTCAGCGGCAAGAGGATGCCCCCTCAGCAAAAATAGTCCCTCACTGTGGTACAGAGCTCTACCTCCATTTCCAGGCAGCTGTTAGATTAGAGAAACATTTTTGTATCATTATATCTCCTAGAGCAATCTGCATAGAGTAGCTTGGGGAGGCATTTGGGTTTTATGTGAATTTAGGTTGCAGTTTGCAAAAGTGCTTTGTTGCTAAAATGCTGATTAGGTTTCCTGCAGAGACTGCATTAGAGGCAAGTCTGGCTAGGAGGTCCATAAAACGTAACCTGCCAAACAGTTTGGAGAACCTAAGCCTCCCTAGATAATTCAGTCCCATTAGGTGCCTCAGGCAAGACACCAGCCTGTGTAGTCTTCCGTTCAGAAGGCTACATCTGAAGAGAGAGTGTTGGGGAAAAATTAAATTCAATTGGAAAATTCAGTTAAGGATTTTGGTTCTGGAGAGATGGTGTTAAGTTCAGTCTCAATCACGTCCAGAGTTGATGACTTAAATCTAGAAATAAAGAATAATGAAGTTTGGAGCTCCATAAAGCAAAGGAGTCGCGTGGAGGAGTTCAGTGCCAGCAAAATGGCATGAAGACACTGAAGAAGCATTAAATGATTAATACTCTTGGGTGAAGGCATCTAAGACCCTTCTTCTCCAAAGCAGCGTGCAGCCCGCCCCGGCAGAGAGGTTAGTCCAGCATCCCCCTCCCCGCCAGCCCAGCATGGAGCCCCACCATGCACGGCTGCGATGTCCCCCTCCCTGGGACCAGCCACCCTCCCCTTGCCGTTGCCGGTGGCTCGCTATCACTCGCTGCTCTGCTCCAGCACCTCCTTGCCGGGGGAATACAAATTGGGCAGCACTGAAGCATATGGAGGGGAAGAATGCTCAGCTGTGAATTTCGGGACGGGTATTATACAAACCCAGCCACCAGCACATCACCTTTTCAAAGGCTTTAAATCCGCTACAAATTGCTTCTGAATGACAATGGGAATTTCTCGCCCTTCACAAAGCCCCCCATATTAGCATCTTTATTGGAATAAACTAGCTAATTTCTCCAATTGGAGGGCTGGTCTGGAGAATCCCTAATTCCAGTTAGAGGGATATTCATCAGCACCCCGATGATGACGGGGCAGCAGGGAAGGCTGCTGTCTAGTCCGGCGAGTGGCTCGCCACCTGCCCAAGTCCGGAGCAGAGACAAAGAGAAGGGGAGCGCTCAGTCCCCGGGGCCAGCAGCAAAGCAGGACATCGCAGGGACCGAGGGGTCCTTTTAATCCTCAATTTGTTCTTTGTGGCATTTGGTAATTCCCAGGCACAGGGGGCTGAACGTGCGCTTGCAGGAATAATGATAAATCTGTGCCCTTCGCTATCATTCGGGTCCCTGTATGACAAATATACCTACGGCTAAGCCAGGCTGACTGAGTGCAGCTGGACTGAAACACACATGGACTAGAAGGAGATACGGTCTGTCTGTCTATCCATCCTGAACAACTGTATGGCAGTTTGTCATTAGGTTCAGCATTTATCTTGTAAAATGGGATTTCTCCAAACCACGGGCTGATGCCTTGCAGTTGGCAGCGTTGCAAAGAAGAAATTTCTTCCTTGTTGCTAGCGATAAATTCCACAAAGAAAAAGGAAAAAAGAAGAGAAAAGCCAAACTCCATGAATATAAATATCCCAAATCTAAAACTTGATGATCTTGCAATTAAGCAGAGCTCATTTCTCACTATGTATTGAAAATGTGAAGACTTGGGAGGGCTTTTCTTAGATGTATGCTCCCCGGAGCAGGGTTTATTTGAGCATTCACAGTGCAGCACTGTCCTGGCTCGTAGCTGGGAAGGCTCAGGACTAATAACCCCAAGCTATAGCCCCGGTACCAGCCATGCTGCAGCAACTGCAGGGTTATCAGAGGGAGCAAGGGCGATGTGCCTTTGTGCCTATAACAGGTATCGTTCATCTCTGATCTGTTTGGCCAGAAGCGGCTCAGATCAGTTGGATTCGGTGGCTCTGACTGTCAGCAGGACAGTATTTCCCCTTCATTTGTTTATGATAAACTCTCGGATTTAACCCATGGGGCATGGTTGTCCAGGAGCACTGAAGTCTCCATGGTGTCACTTGGAGGGGACAGGTCCTTTGGATTTTCTTCTCTTACAAGGTCATACCCGGTGGAGGAATTCTGAAAATGTCTCATCTCCGTGCTGAACAAACACAGCCCGAAGGCAGAGCGGGGCTAGTTTTGACACAGTCTGTCTAATCATCAGAACAGCGAAAGGCCTCCCAGACGTGCGACATTGGAGGCAAAGCTGGCGACTTGAGTCGTTATAACTGCTCTGTCTCTCCCTGTCTGCTGGGTACCAGGCAAGGCAGCAAGCCCATGTCAGGTTGCCGTCTCCACGCTTCCCCCATCGATAAATATTGGCTCAGCCTCTCCCCGTGGGGGTGCCTGAGAGCAGCTCGCTGCCCTTCGTGCCGAGCACCAACCGCCCAGCCTGACAAGCCCGTTCCTGATCTCCCTCTCACCTCCTCTGAGGGTTAATGGAAACAGGAGATGGGCTGCCGAAATGCCAGTAAACAAGGCTCAGCTGCTGGCGGGGGAGAGGGTCAAAGGATAAAAATGAGGACAAGTCTGTACACGGCCCCGGCGGCTGCTGCTGCCACCTGCCCCAGCCCCAGGATGGAAATTGCTGCTTGGTTCTCCTTTCCTGCCATTGAAGGTGTCACCCTTTCTCTAGACTGTGCTTGTTTGGGCTAAAAAATGATTCATTCTATTTGTTAGAGGGTTTCTTCTCCCCTAGACAAGTGGCTTATGAAGCTCTCATGGATGCAGGTTGTCTCCTTCTGGGTTTTTTCTGAGACGGAGGCACAAGGGTTCCTGCTGAGGAAGGGATTTGGCCCATGTGCATTTGCTGTCCATCACCCAAACCGCCGGGCCACCTTCGGTCCTGGTGCGACACATATTACACAGGCAGCCTGTGGGGTCTGAACCATGGTGCTTAGTGATCATGAATGATCCCTGCTATGGACTTATTTACGGTGGACAAATTATATTTGAGACTTCATCAACCACTGATAGGCAGCCAGTGCTGGGGTGGGTTGTGGGAGCCTTGGTAAGATTATAGGCTTTCCTATCCCTTGCAAGTGCTCCTATCCCAAGTATCAACCATCTTTCAGCAGTGCTCTGGTGATGGGATTAACGTGCATTAGGAGTTTTTGTTCTCATCTCTCCCAGGGAGGATCAAATGCAGTGAAGTATCTCATTTTGCTGGTTGCTCTTTGAAAAATGTGTGGTATGTGTTAACGTTAGAAAGGCAAGGTCAAAGGAACAGGACCGTAGGACACAGGGTTGGAAAAACCCTTTTAGGACACGGAGTTCGGTCCATGTTATCGTAGTTCTGTTTGCACTGCTTTAAAAGTAGCGCAGTTGTTTACCCTTCTAGGACACGTGCTGCGAGGCTGTTCCTGGATCACGACTGTTTTCTGTGAAGAAATGTGGAAGAAAAGCTGTGGGTCTTGTGTCGCTTGTTCTTCAACAAGGACCAAACCCTGTACCAACTCAGCGCAAGCTCTGCCTCCTGCACCCACAGGAATTATCCTTCCTGGGGAGGTTTCCACTCTATCCAAGGAACACAAGTTGTTGCTGATATTTATCCCAGAGTTTTACGTCGGCCATTTAGGCTGGAGGAACATGAACTTGAGTTTGAGCAGAAATCAGCACTGAATGAAGACCAACTTCAATTTGTAGGAGACAACTATGGATGGTTTAGGAAGGATGTTGAGAGTATCATATCCAGCTGAAAGAAGCATCGGTGCGGGCAAGTTTAAACACCAAAAGCCATTTAGCTAGCATGAATATATGAAGTATGTTGCCACTGGCATCAGATACAGCTGTTAACTAAGCCCTTTGATGGACAAACGGTCCCAAGTGACATCTCTACCAACTACCTCCTGCACACTTGGATCTCCACTGATCTGTGACCCATTTCTTGCATGGGGCCGATATCCGCAGCCTGACCCTCTTGAGCTCAGAGTCATCTCAGCCTGAAACTGTTCCTCATGTGGAGGCAGCAGTGTTTTTAGGTCAACTTGGGGATAGTTTATGCTATGGTACTTCTAGTTTGGTACGTATAGTATGGAGAGCTCTGGAGAAGTCCCCTTGTAATGGTGCCTCACATATTGCTTTTCTTGGCTTTTCCCTCCTCAAATTCATCCTCTTTCCTGGATTGCAGTAGTGCTGGGGTGGATCGGTATCCAAAGAGTGTTGCACCTTCCTTCAAGCAGATGTCACTTAGCAGTGACTAGAGGTGACCACTGAGTGGATTTGGGTCATGCACCTGCTGTATGGCTTGAAGCGAGTCCCACACTGAGTGATGCAAATGGGAGGGTTATAAAACCTTTCAGGAAACAGATTTACAAAGACAGGAGTCGTTTTACAAGCAGTGGAGTGAAATTAGTGGTAGCAATGGCAGAAAGACTGTTTTTGTGGTGAAGAAAACATTGTGTGGACAATGCCAATACAGCTCGACCAGCTTCCTGCAAGACTCTTCTGAGCAGTTTGTTTCACTTTGGCTGTTGGCACCATCTCCCAGACATATTCTGTTCACAAGTGATTTTAGCTGAGTTTTCAAAAGCCAGGCCTCCAAACTTGGCGTTGTTGCTGAATCAGATTTGCCAGAAATGCCTGGACTCAAACCTTACTGTGGAGCTCTCTCCAAACTGTCCTGGACCAGAACTGATGTCCCACCCAAGTCAGCAACCATAGATGGAACAAGAATGGCAGTGGATGAAGTGCCACGGTGGTATTGGATGGTGTCTTGGCTGCTGGGGTGGGAAGACACAGGTTATGTTTTATGAGGGATGAGTCTTCTTTCCCCGTGGCATGAGTGTTGTTGGCTCCAGCTCCATCATACTGAAGGTTTTAAAGGTCTGATTGCACACTGGATACCTGACAGACAACCCTGGGCATGGACATTGGGCAGACCCTTCTCCAGCACTTCTTATAACAGTGATGCACTTCGTATGTCTTTTATGCTCTTCACGCCCACAGAGCCCCAGCTATGCTGTGGGATTAAAATTAACCGGGGTGGACAGTTCTGCGGGGGGATGTGACCTGCAATTGGGGCAAGCCAGCAAACTGCACAGGGCTTTAAGGGATGAAATGCAGGAGCTAAAATGAGAGGCTGGTATTGTGGGGATGGAGTACAGTCCCCCCAAAACCTTGAAGGCAGATGAGGCAATGAAGGGAAACTACTCACACCAGCATTTGTTAGGACGCTGTGATTAGCAGCCATGACTCTGCTCATGGGAGATTTCCATTTACAAAGTTAATAATGCACCGGCAGGAGGGAGCAGGGAACCAAAAGCTGGATTTTTCAACTGTTAATTATCAAGGTCACATTGCGTTTATTTGGATTTTACTGCTGTTGCGTTTTAATTTCATTGCAGTTGTGTTTGTTAGGATATAGCTGGTATGAGCACGGATGAGCACTGAGAGAATTCCCCCTGCAGAACGTGCTGTTTTTCCGAACAGGCAGTTCATGCATTGCTTGTTCATAGCAGCATATTTCTGGAAGACAAGCAATTTTCTTCCCTTTAAAAGGACTTGGGGAAAAAGGACCATCATTTCCAGGCAGAAATTTTTCTGAGGAGGATATTTTTGTGCCTGGCTAAGGACAGACACGAAAAGGTCAAAGAAAATTAAAATCACATGCTCAGAACATTTCAGGGCAGGTGTTTTTCCTAAGCCAGAATTCAATCTTTGGAGGGTACATCCCAGGATTTATGCTCCTCGTAACATTTCACCTGTTGCACTAGTACTGGAGGGCAAATGATTTCATAACCCTAGGCAGCCTGGTTTCCCTGGACCCAACTCAATAACTTTGCTTTAAACTCATTGCAATTTTTGCAGCTAGAATGAAGCCTCAGACAAGCGCTCCGGTCTGGCTGCTCATCGCTGCATTTCACTTGGCATGTAGGCTATGGATGAGGAATGCACAGAATTTCCTTTTCCACCCTGTCAGATCCTCTGTCTTGAGCCTGGCCCAGCCCCAAGAGCACAACGGATGCAGCTGGAGAAGGGCAGGTCCAATCTTGCTGCTAAGCTCCAGTGACACTTAACCTTCTCTGCTGTGTGATCAGCCAGCAGCTGGAGGTGGATGCTAATAAGTGGCCGAGCATCAGCTGCTGCCTGTTGAAATGGGTCGTTCATGAAGGAAGAGGAGTTTATTTCCCAGGCTGGAGGAGGTGATGGAGGCTGGGGCTCTTGTGGGAGAAGGAGGTGGCCTTGAATCTGAATGAAGGTGGTTTCCTGATCTCGCATCTTGATTTCCCCATTGGTGTTGGTCTACTTGAGCAGGTAGTGGACTGTAGACTTTCCCTCTGCCCACTAAAGATTGCTGCCAGCAGTCTTGTCCCAGTGTGAAAACTGACTGCAACTAATTGTAATTTCGTAGTGTCAGCAGTAGATGGGAATCAATAGGGAGCTTTGAGCTATCAAATAATGAGACCAGTTAATCCCTTGTGTTGCTCCAGGAAAGGCGTTAGGGAGGAACGTTAGCTCTCTGGGGCAAACTGTCTTCTCAGTGACACCTATGCTCCGTGAGACAATGAGGCTTTCCCACAGGTCTGTTAGCTTGGCCTTGGCTGCAGTGGGGACTGTAAACATAGGATCAAATTCTGTCTTATCTCATCCCTAAAAATTATTTTTCTTGGCCTGGAATAGAACACCAACTGGCTTCTTTCCTAAAGCAGCTGTACAGCAAAGATGGGATTGAATGAACCTCTTTCCCTTGAGCTTAGGAACAACTTAAGATGGGTAGAAAACTGCTATTGCATCACTGATACAGAAATAACCATAATTCACACCATGTAGAAAGATACCAGAGTCTGATTACTAACAGTGATGGCTGTATTGGTCAAAACTATCTTTACTGCATCAGGAAACAAGTTTTATGCTAAGGATGCTGCTAAGAAATTAAGAAGAGGGTTTGGTTTTGTTTGGGGTTTTTTTGTTGTTGTTTTGGTTTTTTTGTTTGTTTGTTTTTGTGGGATCATCCCCGTAAACAGTGTATAAATTGCTGGAAGAAAGTCAGACTTCAAAAGGCATTAGAAAATATTCCTCTTCCACCCCAGACTATAGATTTCCTTTATTGGAAGAACAGTGCCTTGAAAACAGCCTGTAATGAAATTTGCTGTTTAATTAGTCTTCATTTTATTTATGTATTTAATTTTGCTGGAATGGTTAAAGACTACTCAGGTTGAGGGAATTTCCTTTTTTTTCTTCTGCGTATTTCCTTGTCTTAGAATTTTTAGGACTGTCAAATGTTCTCTTCTGATTTTGCTAGGAGGTCTTCCTTGGCTGTGTAGAGGCAGGTTTGCCTAATAATGTTTATTAACTTAACCAAAATATTAACAAAGACCTCTTTTAAACAAAGTGCTGGCTAGGCACTGGAATGAAATAACTGTTAACACAACCTACGAGTTTAAACTAGAAAGGAGCTTTCCTCAATCATTCAGCTTTGTTCCTAATGGTGCCATTATTTTGCTATTCAGTAATCGTACAAAGCTCAATTCTCACTTGAATTTTTCACATCAAAAATCAAAGAGAAATCAAAAGTAATTTCTGGAGAGAAGTTTTTCAGGCTTCTCTCTCCAGCAAAAAGGAATCTAATCTTAATTCTCCTACGTATCGCTGTCTCTGGCCTCTTGGCCAATTATGTTGGGTTGGATTTAGTTTAACCCAAAGCAATCATCAGGTCACGGCAACTCTGGAAACAATTTTTTTTTTTTTTTTTGAACTGAACTATTTTGTTCTTGTCTCTTCCCCCCAGTCGCTATAAAGCAAAAAGCTTCAGTTGTCTTTTCTCCAGAGACAGCAGCAGCAGCATGCAGAACAAGTGCTGTGCTAATGAAATCCTGTCTTGGTTTAATCTAAGCAGGGATTTCAGTTAAACTCCATTTGTTCAGTGACCCCCCAGCACAGAAGTGCCCTGGGGACGGCTCAGGCTATAGGACAGTCCTGGAGAGATCGAGTCTGGGGGCTGAACCCAAGCAGTGGTATCCCAGTGCCGGTGTTATCCCCAGCTCCCCATGCTTTGCTGGCTATGGCGGGGATAGAGCGGAGGGGAAAACGTGACTCTGGTCTCCTCTGTATCACCAGGAATAGCTTTGTAACGTGAACAGCCACCGCAGCAATGCCTTGTCACCCTCCTCCCTGTGCTGGGGGTGCTGAGCAGGTGACGGGGAGGAGGAGGGGTGCTGCCCCGTTGGGCTGCCATCCTGCCGCTTGGCAGAGCATCCCGGGACCCCGAGCAGCTCGCGCAGGTTGTGCGTGCCGTGCCGTCTCGTCTGCAGCAGGCAGGTAAGAGCACAGCCCCACCTTACCATGCGCGGTGCGGACAATTCCCTCCCAGACTCTGAAGGATATTACAGTGATGCAGGATGTACAAAATGGACAGCGTTTGAAGTGTTTCCTTATAGGATAATCAGAGGAAGTCGTTGTATTAAATATCCATTTGTGTCATTAGCCTTTTATTTGGTGCTTTGTCCAGACATCCTGTTTGCTTCCCCTTTGAAGTAATGAATATATTTCCTGTGTGCCGGGTCCGATCCAAAGCTCCCACGTAAAAGCAAGGCACCGAGCTGAGATCAGCCATGTACTCGGTGGGGAAAGACATCTCCAGACTTGCCTTGTGTGAGGAGTTTTGGGATAAAACTAGAGCGGTGTGTATTGGTTGCCCTTAAAACTACACTCCTTGGGCCACCCTGTCCAGAGGTTACAGCTACCTGCTCCCTGTGGTATAGGGGAGAAGTTTCTGGCAGTTGAGACCTCACCCTGTTGTGGTGGGACATTATGGCAACATCACTATGTCGTCCTGACCGGTTCAGAGATCTGGTCCAGCTCCCAGGGTGCACAGAGCAAATGCTGAACCATAATTCTGTATATTAGGAGGTATCAGGTGCAAAGAACTGGGAACTCTCCATCTTTGAACCTGGGAAGTAACATCCCTCTCCCTTCCTCCTTCCAGTTCTCGCTAAGAAAGTTCCTACTGCCTTTCATACAGTGTCCAGCTACTTGTTTGCACTAATTGCTTCATGCCTGCTACCTTAGTCATCCTCAGGGGTTGAAGCTGGGATCTCCACAGCTAGCAGCAAAAGCCGCTGTTTCTAAATCTGTATCTGGGAAAAGAGATGGAGGCTTTGTATATGGGGCCTGGAGGTGGAGGCATGACATACGCTAATGAGTAGATTATAGCCACATCCAAGGTACACATTAAATACCATGAGGAATGCTGTGCCAGCATGTGGGATCCTGCCCCAAGAAACAGCTGGAGGAGCTGCATAACCCCTTCAAATGCTTCTTCACCCTTGACTGAGGTGGGGAGGGCAAGAGGGAGGGTAACCAACTATTTCTGTCTATCAAACAAGTGCTAGCCTCTTTTGCTGCCAGGTTGGGAAGGGTTAATCAGGGAAGCATAGCCCCTAAGGACCGGGACTGTTGTTCCATGCAGATTGGCTTGTTCTTGTTTCTTCTATTGATCGCAATCACTCAGAGCTGTGCCTGTAACAAACTGCCTTAAATCATTGCAATCATAATAAGCACACCTTGGTAAATAATGCATGAGATGTCCGTAAGCCTATATTCATTAGAAGGAAGGCACATATAGAGCGTGGTAATCATCTGGGCTTGAGTGGGGGCTTGGCCAGTTGGATTGAGATGTAGTAGCTGCTAGGGATCAGCCCTGAACTGAGTTGGGTTTCAGGCAGGCTCCCCAGCCCCTCAAGATGTTGGAAATATAGACAGGCTCCTTTTCACGTTCATGAATTTTGCACGAGATGTTTAAAATGCCTCCAAGGTTCGCAGCATAATACAGGTTGAGCGGAAGTGGGCTTGTGGCAAGTCTCCAAATAGCATAATAGCAAGGCATCACAATTAATAGTATTTAATATATCTAAATGACAACAAAACACATAGTGGGTAACAAGTTTTGCTGTGAAAGCCTCATAGCCAAGTTAATGGCCTGGATATTAGAAGCCTTTGTTTTAAAATGCAAATTAAAAATGCTTAGTTTTCCATTTGTCTTGAGGAGCAGAGTGGTGTTAAATTGTGGAGCTTCTTTAAGGCAAATTTGTCTGCTCAGGCAGGGGGTTGGTGTAGTCCTTGGCCAGACCCCACAGCAGGGCAGGCTCAGGTGCTGTAGCCTTCATTAGAAGGTTCCCAGGGCAAATTGCAGGGAAAATTAGTTAGGCAGTAATTTCCACCTCCCTTTCATCCTAGGGAGATGATTTTTTTTTTTTTTTTTTTTTTTTTGTTAAATGACAGTGATAAGGACAGTTTGGCTTTTGTATAGTTAGAGGAGATGGAAGTGGAGGCAGAAACATTCCTGGTTATATCAGACAGCTGTGGATGGTGATGGGTCATTTCACTCCATTATGGTTTCTGGCAAGTGAGTATTAAAGGGTGTGTGAGGGCATCGTTTCTCAGCAATGACTTCATTTAGCTGTCTAAACAAACAGCCGTTCCTCACCAGGTGCAAAGGGCCTTGTATTTGTTTTTTCCTCCATGAAGGGAAAAGAAACACCTAAAGTGAAAATAGCACCGGTGGATTGTATCTGCCTGACAGCCCTGGTGGTCTCTACCTCCCGCAAAAGAGCGGTGATGTGAGCCACGGCAGGGAAAACTCGCTCGTCCATGCCCAGCCCCGATGGGGTGCCTTCATGGCCAGATGAGTGGGTTCAAAAGCCTGGGCCCCCAAACTCACAGACCCTCGGTTCACACTGGTCGGCTCTAGGTTGTCTGTATCCGTGCAGGTCTGCTGAGTCGTACCCACAGTGGGTTGAGTGAGTAAGGTCTGAGCTTGCACAGGGCATGAAGGTCTTGTGGGAGCAGTTGCGGAGCCCCTGGAGGTATGTACTGGTGGGAGAGCTAAACCTCTGGTGTGCTTGATCTGTCTGAGATTGACTGGCTCCTCCTAAAACACAAGTGTGGGAACTGATCTTGTGGATGGTGGCTGAGTCTGGCCTCGAGAACAGGTCAGGAGACAAAGCTGGCTGGTAACTCAATTACGCAGCCCACTTCTAGCTGTCCTCCTGCACCCCATCCTTCTCTGGTGCAGCTACTTGCATCTGAATGCTTACCCTCGGCATGCATCAAACCTCAGTGATCCTGCTTTTCTTGAAGTCAGGAAGCAGAAAATTTGGAAGTGCCGGGAAGTCTGCTGTCCCTGGAAGGAGATGTCCTCTTTCAGAGTGCCAGGGGATCAGCTGGTTTGGAAGAGCATCTCCGCTTCACTTCTTTCTGAACCAAACCAGAGCATTTTATAGACGCAAACAATTTAAACTTACTTCAGATCCCTAAGTAGGCCACATCTTAGATAAATTTAAAAACCTAGCTCTCCTGTTGGCAGCCACATCCTAAACTTTCATTAAACTGTTCTACCTTCATCTCTAAAGCTGGTTTTTTTCTTTGTCCTTGATACTCTTCCTGGAAGGCTGTTGCAGAAACTCACAGCTGGTGGTTATGGTTAAATGTAAGGAAGAATAGTAAAACTTTTCCTCTCTAAAGATACATTTCTGAGTGTCAAGCTCAGTCTTATCTCCAGGAACAGTCTGAAGAGCTTGAGATGATTTTTGGGTCCTGGGTTTTTTCCAGAATCAATTCTTTTTGCTTCTTTCTAGTGTAATTAAAGAAATAAATCCCTCAGCAGCTCAGCTCCCCATAGAGGAGAGCCCCCCAAAGAAAAGTGATGATTCTAGCTATTTTACAGTTAAACTATAATTTTTTGGTTTTGTACTTTTAGCTGCATCGTCTGTCACAGAAGCAGAATGACAAAGAGAGAAAGGGTCAGTAAATTTTAAGCTGGCCCAGTTAGACTGGAGAAGAAGGATCACCTAACCCGAGGGAAAGCAGATAAATGGGAAAACGTTACCCAGCCTGCCTTCACCTTCACACTACGCTGCCTCGGATGCTGCTTGCCTTTGCAATGCTGACAAGAGATGTGGTGGTTTGTAGCCATCAGTCTACTACCTGTCCTGTCAATGTCCCCTGGAAGGGGAGCCCCAGTATGGGCACCTATGCGGGGACATGGGTGCTGGAGCTGAGCGTGGTGTGTAACACAGCTCTGCTGGCCTGGCTGCTCGGGGAGGCAGCTTTGCCCTGCAGAGGGTGGTTAGAGCCCATCAGATTCGCTTTCTTTGGTAACCTGAGCCAGGATTTGAGCCGAGGCCTCCAAAGGTGAAAGGCTAATACGCTCGCCTCCCTCCCTGCCACTGAGCCCCCTTTGCTTTGTCGAGGCGATGCACTAACTTTGGGAAATCGCTCCTGCAACCCATAAATGATGAATGAAACGAGAAAGCCCTGCTCGGTGCGCAGGGATAATGTGCTGGCTGCTGGGCTGTTTGCTCTCCGATATTCAGCAAACAGGCTGCAAAGAAAGCTCAGCAAGATCCTGGACAAAAGGAGAGGATAATCAACTGAAAAACTCACTGGGTTCAATTATGGTCTGGAATTTAATCCCGGTAGGTTTGGTAGGGCTTGCCCTCCAAGCATTTGCCCCCCAGACAAAATCCATCTCACAAGTAGGTTTCTCGGAGGTCGCAGGACAGCGTGCAGAGGTATTAAGCTCATAAAGGGTTTCTTATTCACAGAAAGCCCTATAGATACCACAGAAGCTTGTACAGATTACTTCTGGGTGAGGCCATAATGCTGGAAGTGAAAGGGGCTGGGATGTTCTTGCGCCTGGGAAATCCAGGCTGCAAAGAAGAGAGGGGTGGTTAAAGCCCATAAATAGTTCTCAACTAATGAAATTGCTGGGTGGGGAAAAGGGGAAAATAGCTCCTTTTTAAAGTAGATGAGGCAAACATGCCTCCCAACATATTTTCTCCTCGTAAAACTCAGTCTGGGTTTCTAGGTAACTAGTGGAGATACCCCAGGGAGAAGTTTCTAAGGGTTTCCCACAGTTGCTGGATTTGAATGACCAATTGAGAGTGCTGAATATCAACCTTATCTCGCACAGAGCATCCTTTCCGCTTACCCCATCCCACCTCTCCTGAGGCTCACTCGTGTATGAAGCAAACCTGAAAGCCTGGGGGTCCTTCACACTGGGAGACCCACTGTCGGGATCCAACGTTCACCAAGTGCAAGACTAGGAGGTACCATTATTGTACAATCTAGTCCGATCTCCTGGCTGTCTCTGCTTAAATCCCAATTTTGCTCTCTCTGTCTGATTGTCATCCTGGATTCCTGGGGCTGCCCATCCTCTTGCAGAGTCATCTCCCTTAGATGGCTTGTTCACCTGCTGGATGGGGATTCAGAGGCTGATGGGCATTCATAAGGTACTGATCCTCCTCCAGATCTTGCTGTTTCTTTATTTTATTTCTAAATATTTTTATTTTATTTCTAAGCAGCTGTTACTTTCTGGAGCTCAAACTCTCTGCTGGTCTCAGGTTCACCTACAGCTCTGCCTATGGCCTTGCTGTGCTTTGTAATAGTGAGTCAAATTACTTATCAAAGGCACAGAGAGGTTCAGGTGTTGGGATGGATTTTTTTCCTTGCTGGCCGTGCTTTGCTCGCAGGACCGGGCTGTGCCTGCAAACATTGGGGGGTTAAGCAAGGAAAAGGGCTCCTCCTTCCTTCCACTGTGAGGGATGGAGCTGGGAGTGAGCAGTGGCCCTATTAAGATTACTTTGAATATTTCTCCCTGACTCTTTAAGATAGTTAGGTTTACCCTAATTATTATTGCACTGGAGATAAGCATTTGGATCCCAGGTAAGCCTTGATATGAGCAGAGGTATTACAATGAAATCAAACTGAATGAACATTCGATTTACAGGAGCCTTTTTCCATACTGGCTCCCTGTCTTTACTGGGATTCAGACCAGTTAATCCAGTGTGTGAATGATTATCTGGTACAGTGCTGCAGTCCAAAACAGTACAGGGTTCCTGCCAGTCGTAAAGCGAATCTCAAGTCCAGGGAAGCCTTGAATGGCAAAGTGGGGAATCCAAGTGGGTTAAATGCACTAGTGCTGTTTTGTGCACAAGGACAACTTAAGTCTAGGTAACAAATTTTATGTGTTAGTCAGTGCTGTTAAAAAGCAGCTATGGAGAAAGTAAACAGCCAGCTGATTATCCCTGCAATATAAGCGGGCCTCAGGATGGAGAAGCTGCAGGTACTTTTCCTGTTTGCAGCCAGTGCTGTGATGAGCAGGCAGGGATGCTGAAGGCACAATAGCACAGAGATCGTTTATAATTGTGATTGAATTTAATATTACTCTTACGTCCATGCAAACTGGTGGCCACACGCATGAAGGTGCAGGGCAGTGCCTGTATCCTCCCCACTGTGCAGAGGAAGGCGAGCCGCTGGTGTGTGCGGAAAGGATAAGTTCAAAGGAAGGGAACAGCACGTGCCTGCTTCCAGAGGGTCAAGCCTGCGCAGGCAGGACGGCTGAATACGGCTGCGATGAAACCTGGTTATAAGTGCATTAAAAGGGGGTGTCTTTCTGCAGATGCAGAGGTCGGGTGTGACTGTCTGCAAAGGCTGAGAAAACTCTCAACATCTTAGGATTAATTAACACAGGCTGCCACAAGAGCAGCTTGTGTTTGCAGAGTAGAAGGAGCTGTAAATGAAACACAACAATCTGTGCGGCTGACAAGTGAAGAGAAGAGATTGTCTTATTAATCAAAGTCTGGAAAAGATTGTCCAGCGAACTAGTTTCAGACCAGTCTTGTCAGGCCTGGGACTAGCCAGTCCCTGTTGCTGGCAGAGACGTTCGGCAATCCCACTAGTTGCTCTTGCCTTTGCAATGTGCCATTTGCTGTAGCTGTTCTCCTGGGTCTTGCTCCCCATCGTGTTGTCCTAACGGCCAATTTCTGCTACCCAACATGGCTGTCCTTGTCCCTGCTCCCAACCAACCCGCCCTACCATACAAGGCTGGCCTTCATTGTACAGGGTCCCCCCAAAAAAGCCTGGAAGTTTGCAGGATGGTCCGGTGTGACTGAGCCTTTCCCTGACCTCGCTCTTGCTTTGGTACACCTGCCCTGTCTCTAGCTTCTTGACTCTTGGCATCCCTGAGCATCCCTCTAGCCCAGGCTTGCGGTTTAGTACAGTCCCAGCTTTCTCCGTTTCCTAATATCTGCTCCAAAACCAGTTCTAGTTGGGCTCTAACCACATCGGCTACCTGCATCCTTTTCTAGCTTAACTGATAGTTTGAAGCCCACAGGAGCTGCTAATGTCTGTTCTCCCGTGAGGAGAGGACTATATGTTCTGTACATCCCTCCTGCCCTCAAGCCATTGTTTTATCTTCAGATCTATTTTATTCCCCTTACTAGACACTCTTTGGGAGGACAGATATAAATTAAAAGCAAATTATGCCACCTGATACCATCAGTCAAACAGATACCTATCTCTGCCCACATACCCTGAATAAATGAAACCACCATCGTATCTGACTACAGACTATGGAAAAGCTGAGTCTGAAGGTCAAAACGCCCAGACACTGTATCCATCATGCATTTGGGCAGATTTTGAATAGTGCTGCATCAAGCAACTGCCTTTCCCTTCGTGGTCGTGCTTGGAAACGCTGGCAGTTTCAGGTGACAGCTATTGGATCAAAAAGCAGAAGCGGTGGCACGGAATTCCCTTTGGAGGAAAGACGGATGATGTGCGTTTCTGTTCGCTGTACCGAGTACCTGATGCCGTCTGGGATCTGCTTCCCGTTACAGGGAATATTCTCCCCTGTAGCCACTGCTGCAGGTGCACAGACCGTTGGAGAGTGCCGACAGCCAGGCGAGGAGGTCCGGATGATGGGGTGCAGGACATCCATTCCTCCCTTACTGCGGGAAGGGGGTGCACGACACCACTTTTCTTTGCATTAACGCCAGGTACGTAACCCTCTGGCTCCCCAGGAGCTCGGTTCCACCCGTGCTGGAAATCAGGGTTGGCTGCATCTCATTTCCAACCACCTTTTGACCAGCGAGAGATCTGGTGTCTCTGGAACCATCCAACACCGTGCGCTCCAGCCAGCCACCCCCTCCTCCCAGCTGCAGTTCACCATCACCTGTGTAAATGCGGCTCCCCGTTAAGTCCGTGCTTGCAAAGCTTTAAAAGACTCCAGACACTGAAACCCGACTGCTCGGGGCTGTGCTGCAGCCAGCTGGGTGCTGTTTATTGCCCCAAAAGCGCTCTCTAATTGCAGGAGCTGGCGAGGCAGCGCTGACCGAAGGGCTCGGCTGCAGGCTCCTGTTTCATCGGAGGCGGCTGAGCGCAGCAATTCTTCTCTCCCGCTTTCTTCCACACGAGGATTTTGTGTCTTGGGATGAGATGCAGGTCTGGCTGCTCAGTGTGAGCTCTCAAAGCTTGTGTGAGAGCCCACGTCCCCCCCTTCCTCTCTGCCTGCCTTTTCCTTGCGGGTGGTGTGGGGCTAATCCCACCCTGACGGGAGGGATGCTCCAGCTGGTGTCCATAAAGGAGATCCTCCATCTTGTGCTTCTGTCCTGTTCTCTACAGAGCTGAAGAGTTAAATTTTCCTCTGAAAACCCACTGTTCCTTTGGAGAAGGGTGAGGCCAGGCCTGTCCTGAAGCTGAATGCTCTCCCGTGGTGGAAGGTGAGACATAAAATTGGGCAACTGGGAGAGCTAATGGAAAATAAGAGGGAGCTCATGGGTTCAGCTTGAGGGTCCCATAGAGCAGACACAGGTGTCCTTGGGCTGGGGACAGCCTCCTGCATGGTCTGCCCCTCCGTCGGTACCTGCTAAGCTTCTCCATTCCCGATTTAGTTGGTTATGCACCGAGAAGCCGTCTTTGTCGCATGTCACCATTTCTGGAGACGGCGTTCCCTTCCTCACATTTGCTTCTACGGCTGTGCCGTAGGAGCAGGAGGGTATTTCTTCTGCTTGCTTGAGAAAAGCATCCAAGCTACTGTCTCCTTCATATGGCTGAAGAGTGCTGACGGATACAGTGGGTGGGAAATGCCCAGATTTTCTTTAAATCACCAAATTCTCTGCTTTCAGTGACATCCAGATAGCACCGCAGTAACTGTCTGTGCAACTTTGAGGCACCCTCTGTCCAGAGCTCAAACAAACCTGTTGCATTTCAGGTTGGCTGGATAACTTCTCCAGCGACAAGCTCAGCCCACAAATAAGGCTTGAAGGACGTTACTGCATTTCCCAAGAGCGCCCGGCTTTTGAAATGCCATTTCCCCTGATATTAGGAGTTCTGGAAGCTGAAATCAGCCAGAAGATCAGTATCTTTAACCGTATTGTGAGGACTTCTTTTGGGAAAAGGCATCTGTATAATGAATTGTCATAGGTGCATGAATGAAGTGTTGAAAATCAGCTGAGGGGCAAAGTGTATGGGAGAGGGTGTGTCTCCGGGTGTGCTGAAAGGAAATGTTATCTCTAAATTGCTCATTAAAAACTTCATTTTAATGTTCTGATTCAGATCCTGTTTATTCCAGTGCAATCAGGAGTAGCTCCCCCGAAGCAAAGCCCGTGCCCGGCGATACGGCAGTACCAGCCGGAGGGGTTGCAGCAGGAGGAACGTGAGAGCAGAGTCAAGCCCCACATTTTGAACTCCTTATCGCTTTGGAGCACACAGCGGTTTTAACTTGACCTCAAGAAAAACCCCATTTGAGGGAATTTCTCTGTTAATCAACAAGGCGGGGGATCAATATTCTTTGGTCTACCTGGCTTTGACCATCAGCTGGTCAGTCCTGGGTCTGCTGTTCTCGAGATCCAGGAACACTTGGCAGATTTTCGACGCTGTTCATGAGTAGTCATTCAAACACTGTTCAAAACCCTCATCTAATAAGCTAGTAGCAAAGCAGCTTCCAGAGCTGTACTCTATTCCAGCAGCTCCCTTTGCCAGCTAGAAATTACGCTATTTTCCAATTTCATTATTACCTCTGTTTTTTATTATAGCATCATTAGAGTGAGAAAACTGGAAAGGAAGTGGGGATTGTATAATGCAGGAAATAGTGAATTAATACCTCTACCATATGATGGAATGGTGCAGAGCTGTGACAGTGTCAGGAAAATATAGTGGAAATAAGGATCACGCTGGCTGGATGAGGACGAGACTTCCCCGCTTGCTCTGCGGAGTATTAACTTGCAAAAAGCATTATTTCTCAGAAGATGCAAGATCTGCGTTTTCTTTTCGCATGTACGTGTGCCTGCTTGTGAATAAAACCATCACAGGGATATGGAATATAGAGGGGGGAAAAAAAAAAAGACTTTTCTGGTACATAGATGGGCTTTAGCACATCAGCAAAAGAAAGTTGATTTATTGCCTGAGAAGTCATGTCAGGGCATTTTAAGGGGCTACGTACGATGATAACAAAGAATTGTCTATTCCTTACCATGTGGTTCTCCAGTGCTAAATCCTGAGAAGTGTTTATTAGCTCTTGAGCATTTATAACTACCGGCTTCAGTGGGCTGGGGTCTGAATAGGAAAGTGCAGCTCATGACAGCCAGGAATGTGGAGGGGTTTGTCTTTTATATTCTGAAAGGGTAGGCAGCACTAAATAGTGAAAAACTCTTTTTCTTTCTTTCTTCTTTTTTTTCCTGCCACTTTTCAAATGACATCTATATTTTCAGGCTTGCTGACCTTATGCTAACATACACAAATCAGACAAATAACCCGTTATTTACTGTGCACCCTAAAATTTCTGGCAGAGCATGGATATTCCGTTGTTATAATACATGGAAATGGCATTGCTCGCAGTTTCTGCGGATGCTTAGATAAAAGCCTTTGTAAAATGTATCCCTTAAAACCCCATTTTGTTTGTAGTAACACCAGAAGGTAATTAAATACAGGTATGTATCTTTTCTTATTTTGATGCTGTCTTTTGAGAAGTTAAGTGATTAGGGTAAACAACTCCACAGCAGAAACTGTACGTATCCGTTGTGCAGTTGTCAGATCTCAACAAATGTGCTTTTAATAACAGCTTGTTATTCAGTTTGCTGGGTTGCAGGTTTTAGAAACAACTTCTTATTTATGTATCTTCTAATCATTTCGAATGCCTGACAGCGCCGCAATAAAGATGCCTCTTAGCTGAGTAAATGTCTTCAAAGGAGCTGCAGGCAAACACAAATATGGGTTGGAAAGCCTCAATGGGCAGGGAACTATGAATTTTAAAGTATAAAATCCGAATTGTACATTTCTAGAGCCTCTTGAAGCTTTAAACTCTTTACAGCCTGTTGAGAGCAGAATGATCTCTGACTTCCTGCGAGGAGGCCGGCGGCGGGGTGGAGAGATGCAGCTGCTTCACCGGCGCGGAGCAGCTGGGCAAGGCTGGGAGGGATGCGAAGAAGCATTTTGCATCACCTGAAAATGCAAGGAGGAGGTGGAAGGAAGCCGGTGGCGGTGACCTAACCTGCGATGAGTCCCTGGAAAGGCAACGGCTCTTGGGCACGTTCCTGCTGCGACTGTAGACATCGGTGCGGCAGGCTGGGACGACCCCCAGCAATGCTTTGATGGTCCAAGAGTTATGTAGGAAAATTATGGGATGTGAAATAAAATACTAGGCGATCGATGAAAAACATACATTTATTGAGATGTAACAGTCAATTGCGTGGCTGTTAAACAGCTATAACTATGTATTAAATAATCAGTTCAGCTGGTATTTATTTAATATAATCGCAGCCTATTAAACCTGAATTAAGTACAGAGTTAAGTGTCTCTGGGACACACAGCTGAAAATGGTGCCAGGAACATTTTATGTTGCCTGAAACCCTTTGTGGAAAACTCCCACAAACACAGGCTTTGCAAAACTGTCCTTCGCTTGACGGGGGAAACACAGTATGAGATTTTTAATTTTGACCTGAGCTGCGGCAGAGTTATCTAGCAACTTTTACCTAGACCGAGGCTTAATGTAGGTGCGTAATTTCTGTAGGTCAAAAATACCTGACTGACTTTTTGGAACTGTTCCTTTACAGATTTTTTTTTAGGGTTTATTTTGCTTTACTTGCACATCTTTGCTCCCCTGATTGCCTGACACTTATGCAGTTATTCACACCAGCCCAAAGTGAGTCCAAAGTAAACTTAAAATGCTGCTAAATCAACACGGAGTTTGCTCTGACCTGGCTGGGCTTACAAATGGGAGATGTGAATAAGGAACAATTCTCACTCTGGAAATGCGAGGTCAGAGGACCCAAGGGGACGTATAGTCCTCAACTCCCAACAACTTCTCATTTTCTTTCTACCAGCTTATGGAGGTTTGTGCCCTGGCTCACGGGCATGGGCCCTCGGCGTGGTTTACTCGATGTGTGTTCAAGTGCTGCTCTGAAGGGTACTGGTGCCAAACACCTTGGAGCTAGCACACGCTAATACCTGGGATGAAACTCGTATCTGTTACTTGGTGAAATTGCTGCCGTTGATGTTCTCGGTTTGGGTCGAAGTATTTCTATTTTTGCTTACTTTGTGCCTCTTCTTTCTCCTTTTCAGTGACAAATGAAACCAAGCAAAGACTCTTGACTTTCAAAATAAATATCCAGAGTGAATGCCACATAAACTGCATATGGTGTGCATTATAGATTTATTTTCATGAAAGCTTGCAAAGAAAAGCTGCTGAAGTCAGGGCAGACCCTCACTCATTAGCCCTCAATACCAGGGCTGTCTGCGGTATTTTACGTGCATATTATGCGTTTCTTTTACTGGGCTTTGTGTCTTTCCCCAGCTTCCTAAGCCAATATGTCATTTCACCATTCCCGGGGTGTGGGAGTACTGTGGAGAGCCGATGGCAATTTATTCTCCCCATCAGAGATGACTCCGATAGTGGCAAATACAAGCGGAGAGGAGGCGAGTGAACCCACGCGGGGTGTGATCCTGCCTGCCAAAGTCTCTCCTGTCTTGCAGCGGGGGCAGAAACAAGCTGGGATTGCGCTAACCGGGCAAATCCCAGTTCCTGTGGAACCTGAATGCCTCTGTGAAATGAATGCTGCCGCCGCCATCCCCGTTCCCCTCCCTCCAGCTAATTAGCCCGCGTTTAACACCCAGACAAAACCCTGCTGCACCTGCACTGCCCTGGGAAGCACAATGCTGAGGCAGCCAACAAAGCGGCATGGCAGGGACCCCAACGCGCTGAAAGCCCTGCCATCCCTTGCAAGCACTACTTTGAAAAAGGATGATAGAAAAGGGGGAAGAAAAAAAAAAAAGAGGAGGAGGAGATTCACTCGCTTGGAGTTTTTCACTATTGGAGAGAATGGGTGAAAGCCCCACAAAAGCGGCTTAATAAAGAGGAGAGGGAGAACAAGGCGAGAGGGGAAGTGCAGGGCAGGCTGAAAGGAAGGAGGGCTTTCCAGGTTGTATTGTCCCCTTCGCCCTCCAGAGATCCTTAGTCAATGTCTCAAAAGCCGTCGATGACATCAAGTTGATTGGTTTTGCTGCAGCCGTTAAAAGTAGCGGCTGGAGAATCGATGCGTCCATCTTCGGCACAGGACCCACTTGTTAGGAGGACAAAATGAGTCTCATTCTTGGGCACTACAAAGGGGCGAGCTCTGCTTTGATGTGGTGATGGATGGCCCCTTCACCTGTTTCTTCCCTTGGGAGGAACTGTGCGATGCATTTTCATCCAGCGCTCTGGCCAAGTTCTTCCTAGAAATAGCTGCAGTTCAGCAATAGGTGAAATTATTTATTTTTGAAAAAATACAAAAAAGTCTTTAATGAGAAGAATACACATAATTTTCTACTTCCCATCCAAAAAGGGTAGCATTATTCTTCCCCGCCCTATACACATATGAAAGGAAACCTTATGTAAAACCTGTGGTTTTACAGCCACGTTGGATGACAATTTGGCTCACATTTAGGACATGACTTTTAGAACGTTTGCCATAAATAGAGGTTAAGTCTCAGATGTGCCACACAGGGGGATTCAGGGTCCCAGGCTGATCGCTCTGCAGTTGACGTAAGCAGCCTCAGGAGAGAGCAAAGCGGGGTACATGGCTCAGTCACCTGCAAGATGACCCGAATTGCTACGATTGTTTGTGTGGTAGATAAGCTGTGCTACAGGAGGGAAACTGGAGACTGGATGGTTAAATGACTTTCCTGAGACTGCTGGAAGAGTAACTGTTGAGGATGGCTATAGATCTCAGGAAATTCTTATTTCCAGGCCAGTGTGGCCATATCTTTAGTCATCTTTTCTTGTTATTTTTTGTACAGGATGGAAAAAGTGGAGCCCATGAAGCCCAGTCGAGGTCACAGGTCCGTTGTGCAAGGTGCTGTATTTCTCCTTGCCTGAGTTAGCTCTCCCTGATTCACCATTTGGTGCAAAGTTCCTGAGAGGGTTCTTACTGGAGAGAGTCTGTTCCTTGTGAATGAGCTCTCTGACTTAATAATTCACCGTTGTTTGTGCTTAGGAGGTCTGGGACACCCCAAGCACATCCACATCACCTTCACAGCATCCCCAGGAACACCAAGGCATCGCGGACATGGGTGGGTTGTTCATGACTGACCAGTGATGCTGATGCCCGTGTGGGACTGCAGGACAAATGGTCAATTAGGAGATTGCTCATAAAAGCAGTAGTAACAGTCATTACAGGCTTCAGGCATAACGTGGTTGATCTCGAAACATGAGCAGAATACATTCAGGCTTAAATAGGAGGGTGATCAGGTCAGTCCCAACAAGAGTCCCTAGGAGTCTAATACGCTGGACATAAATTAGTATCATCAGTTCAAACACCTTGAAAATTGGAAGTAAATTACTTCAGACACTTAAGACAGATGGTATCCATGCACCAGGCAGAGCCAGAAAGCCCATTTCTCAGGGCAACACCAGTTCCTCCCTCTCCTGTGAGCTGGACCGCAGCAGTGAGATGGTGGGACTTTTGCTTGATGCTGATGTGAATTCCCTGAACCTCCTGGAACAGCAGACGAGAGAAGGGGAAAAGAAAGTGATTTGCGCCTGGGAACAGAAGATTTTTCTGGAAGTACTGCTTCAGTTTTATCCAGAACACGAGCGGCAGAGAGAAAAACTAATTCACTAACCCAGTCTCCCGCTGCGTCCTCCTACAGTGATATAAATATGGCTGGAAAATGTCTGTACTGTTTATTACTTTGAAGTCAAATGTGCACCGGTTATTTTCAGAAACATGGGAGAAGAAATGCTTTCTGGCTGGCTTTGAGTTGCTAGGTCGTCTGAAAAATTTCCCTTTCCCTGTCCCTCTGCTTTTATATACATATGGAAATGCAGACACGGATATTTTAATGTATATATTACAACTAGACCAAAGGTTGGTGTGCTGTTTGGAGATGTGTGGCATAGAAATAAATCACTGAGGAGAGCGAGGAAGGAACATGTCCTGCTCCCTGGCAGCTTTGGTTTGCTCAGGGCTGCACAACCGAGCAAGACACAGCTCCTGAACAAACAGGCAGGCAGGTGGATGCAGATCAAACCCTACGGGCAAAAAGACCATCCACCGTTTTCCTCTGGGTTTGACAGGGGATTTAAAGTGTGTTTAGGGAGTAGCTGGAGGGGGTTCAGCTCAACGCTGACAGCTTCAAGTCGGGAGAGGACTCGTGGCAAGGAGAGAGGAGGGCTGGTTTCTCCACTCCCCAGGGCTACGTGGTTGAACAGGGGCTGCAGTCTTGGGGGACCCTGTGGAGGAGGCTGCTGTGGAAGTGGTGGAGGAGAGGACATAGAGGACAAGTGGGCCAGCTCCCTGCCTCACCCAACTGCGTGAAAGTGTCCCAAGACACCAGCTCCAAACAACCAACCAAAGTGAATCAAGACTTTAAAGAAAGCACAAGGTTAAAGAAGATTATCGAGCTCTTTTGTTTCCCGCCTCTCGGGTTGCTCTTATTTGCTTTCTGACCCTTGTGATTAGATAAAACAAAAAAAGCCCCTGAAAAGGTGACTTAGGTCTGCTTAGGGCCATGAAAAGTGCAGGTGCTGTTCTCACAAACAATGAGACATTGGACCTAGCACATAGCAGAAGGCACCAGGGGCTGATCCCCCACCTGATGCCACCAAGAGCAAGCTAGCTCTGTTTGGGGGCACCCCACACTTTCCAAATCTCTGCCTTTCCCTCAGAAAGCTGGTGTTGTCCTGTCTGTGACATGGGGGCAAGGCTAATTGCATAGCTCGAATGCTAGGAGAACGGCTACATGCAAAGCTCGCTGAGAACATGGCCTGCTCATTACACTCATTATCATTACCCGTGCCTTTCCAGACACGCGATGGATGGACAGCCACGTGGCCTTGAGAGGGTTTTGTGCACTGATAGAGAGGAGAGATGTAATGGGGAGAAGGGCAGGGCCTGGGGTTGTCTTAATTGAGTGTTAATGGGTCCCAACTGGGAGACAGGCTCAGCTGGGTGCCAATACCCTAATTGATAAGAAGCGCTGATTGGATCCTTGGAGGAAGCTGGTTCCTCACTGAACTTACTAAGGGGAGGCTGCAAAAGGAAATAGCTGTTGCTTGAAAGGGGAAAGGTTTTGGTTTTGTTTTGGGGTTTTTTTGTTGTTGTTTTTTGTTGTTGTTGTTTTGGGGTTGTTTTTTTTTTGGTCATTATGATTTGAAAATTTGCTGTGAAACAAGTGGAACGATTGAAAACCAAAACCAAACCAAGAGAGCTGTATGTGGTGGGGAATGAGACTGCAGTGGAGCAAACAAAAATGCTTAGAAGAAAGTTTCCCAGGGCAGGTAGGAGAAGGGAGCCTTGGCAGGGCTTCCTGGTGGGTGTCTACGTGTTCAACTACTTGTAAGGAAAAACCAGAGCTGCGTCTTTCTCCTTCTGCTGTGGCGCTTCCCCGGCAAGCGAGCGGGGCTGGGAGGGGAGAGGGTGGAAGCTATGGGCCGTAGGGAAGGTGGTGGTGTGGCTCTGGCTCCCTCCTTGCTTGGTCGCAGCTACGGGATGCAGAGCGGTCTGTATGGCTTGCAGGGGCTGGTGTGTGCTGGCAGGTAGGGTCCCCAGAGGCCTGCGGTAAGATATGGCTCGTCTATATGTTAGGATGAGGATGCCTATTTGAGCTTGGGATAGCGCTGTACTTGCTGCTGTACAAAGTATTGGGCTCTGTGTCAGTGTTGCGTGGAGAAGTGGGGTCGGGGAGAGCAGCTTTTCTTCTCTGTGTCTCTGAGGATGCTGGTAATACTGATGTGAATGACAGGTTTTGCCTTAAAATAAGATGGTTTCCTTCCTCCTGGGACCTGGTTATTACAGCTTTTGCTCACAGTCGGAATAGATGGGTCCAAAGGAAATAGGAACTTCTGGCTGTCTTTGAGTCTGTCAGAGTTAAGCCTTTGCAAATAAGAAGGAAACTGAGGCACGGGGAGGTTGTGCACCAAATGCAATCCAGCAAGTCTAAATTAGCCCCATTCTGCCAGATAAATCAAGACTGTACCCACATGAGCACATCTTCTGGTGGAGACTTTGCTGTTTATTTTGCTTTTGTTTTGCTGAAAATTTTTCTTTTGCTTGCCAAATTGATCCGTGGCCCTGACTCTCTATTGAGAGATGGTACCTTCGGTGTCTCAGTTGGACCCTTTAAATCCTTCACACAAAGGGTTTTCCTTTCCTGTAGGAGGAAGGATTGCAGCAGGCATTGTACAGCCTTGCTTCAGTGCCAGGCACTGGTAATAACCTCATTAGAGGATCCCCTCTTCCCCTCTCTTTTTTCCTCTAGGACCATAAAGCACTTGCAGATGTGAAGGCAGCTTCCAAGCATGGCTCACCTGCTCTTTGCAGTGCTTGGTCTTGATGCAGCTCCAGGGAGCTCTTTAAAAAGCCCTTGTAAAAGTATCAAAGGGATGATTGGATGTTTTTGTTACGGTGGATGTGATTCGGTTTTCTGGCCCAGGCTTTGTTGCATTGTTAAAGCTTCATTCTTCTATGAGCAGCTAAGGTACCAAAGGTCTAGTTTGCCCAGCACCCTGCCTTTGAGGCTGTAGTTTCATAATTATTAGTACTGGCTTTGTGCGTTGGGCCAGTCAGTGATACATCTGATCTGGATCACCTGTTGGCATGTACAGGACTTGCACTGGTTTTACACTCGTATGCCAAGGAAGTAGGCATGTAGGGAGTCAGATGATATTTGGTGCAACACAGACACCTCATCTGTCAAAATTAATCCACCAACATTTTTGGAGCTGGAAGAATGAGGCTTTATTGGAATGGTACTCTACACCATTTTTTGTCACGTCTTTGAGCTATAACTGGGGCAACAAATGCTGGACTTGATGCATTTTTTTGAATCATAGCCTTAGATGGTCAATATTAAATGCTTTGGGAAAGAGGATCAGAAGGGGGCAAATAAGGAGTGATTCTCCTCATACTGTTCTCTCAGATGCTGTTACCCAAACAAGACTGGCCGTAACCATATGAATTTTATCTGCCTCTGCCGGTGAAAAAGGAAAAGTACAAGAGAGACATCAAGGAAACCAGCACAGTCTCATCCCCGGGCGTGCGCTGCTTTGCTGACTTACCAGCTTTTAAATTGCTGACAAATGACAAGCTCCTGTAACGATCCAGTTCAGAGGGTACCTTCTTGGAGAAACACAGGGATGCTCCTGGCAGGGTCATTACTGGAAGTCGTTAATCACTGATTTGATATTCAAAGCTGATGGCGAAGTCAAAGCAGGTCAGCATGCTAATGGTCATCAGTGGTGGCAACGACCAATTTCCACAGAATTATTGTCAGCACAGGCAGCAATAAGCAGCTCAGAAAAGGCAATCTTTTATTTTTAAATGGGAACCGGTATGGGGTGGGCTGTAGGGGCAGAATGAACTGCTGCCTGACAGGAGGCAGATTTGCTTCTAATTGGGAGAGGCGAGCAGTCAGGAGAGATGCAGCTGGAACTCCAGGGGCAAGCAACATTTCCCAGCTGAGACCATCTGCTGTCATTTTTGACTGAGAAATTAAGGTAATGCTTCTGGTTAGCATGAGGGAGCTGGCGTGCATCATGGGTGAGCATCGGTTGGGGGTTGGTGGTCTGTCCTAGAGACTGGAGAGCTGTCCTTCCTCGACTGCCTGCTCCAGTGTGGGAGTCGAGCAGAGCTGTGTGTTGCCCAGTTTAAAGGTGGAAGATAAATGCCAGGAGCTCTCGAAGTCATTGCTCAGCCCTTGCCTGGGAGCACACTGGTCGGGAAGACTACAAAATGCTCTTTTGTATCCAGTACTGCTGTTTTCTGGCAGCCCTAAAGACACCCCAGGAACAACTAAGGCAGGTTCATGGTGTGTTTTCCCCTAGTCCCACACAGTGGTATGGAGGTACCATCTGGAGCCCAACTGGTGTGAACTGTTGGTTTGCTAACATGGACAATTTGCTGTGGACCCTCTTGTTTGTGTCTGGTAGTTTCCTGCTCTGTTAAAGCAGCTGAGTCAGTTTTCCATGAATGTGAGTTTAAAAGTATTTTGATATTTAGTTTTATTTTTGAAACACCTTGGTGAGTGGATTTGCCTCAAAAATTTTCATTTGCTTTCTTTAAAAGAGAAATGAGAGCACTGGTTCTCACCAGGAGCCAGAAGTGGTGCTGCCCAGTTATGGTTCTCCAGCTTGCACTTGCTCCTGCACTCGTGGGTGAGGAGCTGCTGTGCTGACGGCTGTGCAAAATCGGAACAAAAAGACTGTCCCTGCGCTATAAATCTCCCCGTCTAACTCCATCCTGTTATCTCAGACATATTTCTTTGGGAAAGAAAGATTCCAGTATCACGTTAGGGATTACTCATTACTCTGAATTATTGACTCAGGGTATGTGAAGCTGAGACATCTTGAAATTATTTCTCTACAAAAGCATATGCGGTGTGAGAACAATATCTCTGGAAATGGAGAGAGCAGGACAACAAGCGCTGTTTGATCACGCTGACCTTTGCCGAAGGCGGGTTTCCATCTGGGGATGAGGCAGGAGCTTCATCAGCCTTCACTTCTCTGCCCCTGTGCTCAAGTGGCCTTTAGCTGGTGCAAGTTTTACTGAAATGGACACACATGTACTAGGAATTGGACTTGAGACCAGCAATTAATTTCACATAATACCTTTGTTGTCCCTGACTTGGACCAGATTTGAACTAGTGACCTGGAGATGAAAGTCACCATAGTCCCTTAATAGTCCCCCGAGGCAGGCAGCCTTCTTGCTGGCTGTGCTAAAAAACCATGGCCAGGCTATTTCCCTGCCTCCCTCAAGTTTAACCCTCTCCCACCCCCCTTCCTTCTCCCCACCTCCTCCAGCTCTCCTTTGCCTGCTGGGCATGACCAGGATAAAAGGAAGAGCAATGAGAGCCATATGTGAAGCCTTTTAACCCCTCTGCAATGGCCTGTGGTGAGTCTGGTTGGGGGGTGAGTTGTGCAAGTCCTGGGGTCCTCTGGGTTGCTTGAGCCTCCAGACACGGCTTTGAGAGGGGACTGCATCAAGTGGAAATGTACCTGCTGGAAAAGAAATGGGAGAGTTCGGGAGTCAAAAACCTGTAACTGGCATCCAGGTGTAGAGCACAGGGCTCTCCCTGGTTCCCCCCGTTCTTCATCTGATCCTCATCCAGTCTTTATCCTGCTCTAGTCCCCTGCATCTCCCCATGTGGAGGCAATGGTTGGTGGGATGGGTTGGAGAGCAAATTCCCAGCATCTGTGGTGTTGCAAACACAAGGAATTACCCTTTTCCATAACAGTATCTTCAGTCCTCTTCCTAATGGAGACTAGGAAAGCCCCTCAGGCCAATCCTCTTCCTAATGGAGACTAGGAAAGCCCCTCAGGCCAATCCTCTTCCTAATGGAGACTAGGAAAGCCCCTCAGGCCTTGCATCTTTCAGACAAGATACAAGATCATCCATTTTCCTGTCATCTGTGTTGCTGAGCCATAAACCCGGCACTCCAGAAGCCAGTGTAATACTGACATGCCCTCAGATGGGGAGGTAAATAAAGGTTGGGTTTCACTCTTTAGCCAAGGGGTTTATAGCTGAAGCTATTTTGCCTTGAGGACCTTCAGAAATATTACTTGAAATCTATTTCTAAAAGGGGATTAGCCAAACCTGAACGTATTCCTGAACAGCTCCAACTGAACGGAGCAGGCTGGGAGTGCCTGTTTGCATGTCACTTACCTGGACTTGTCTTTGGCCTGTCTCCCTGCCTCCTCTGGATGTCCCAGGGCTCCTTGTCTGACCCTGACTTTGCAGGGGAAAGGCAGGAGTCTGATGCCCTAACTGAAATCCAGGCTGGGTAAGGAGTGAATGGAGACTGTTCCCATCTGATGGCCAAGCAATGCGTGCCCTTGTGAAGTATCAGTAGCTGTCATCCTGTTCCCACCAAGGCCTCCTTTGCTATGAGAAGTAACCCCTCAGCTCTGGTGAGTGGTCTTGCTTCCACTTGCAGCATTTTGGGCTGCATCTTCACTGGTGAGAGCTGGTTCTGCTAAGTGCCAAGTCTTGTAGCTGTGGTTGCGTGGTGGGGTTCTCTGAGGTATGTTTTATGAAGCCTAAACTCCATGTGAGAGGAAGGAAAAGTGAACTACATCCTAGGAAAACATCTCATTTTGGTGCTACCCAGGAAGTGTCTTGCTGTGGTCTGGTGAACACCAAGAAGTGGCGGGCGTGCTTTGGCAGCAGAAGGCGGCAGTGAGGTTTGCGCTGCAGAAAACTCCCACCCTGGAATGCAAAGGATTTTATGGGCACTAATAAATTAAACCTCATGTGTTGGCTCTAAAAATGCAGTGGTAATGAACCAGCCTGAATTTACAGATAAAGGGAACGGAGCACAGAGTAATGTGCTCATTTCTGAGATTGCAGGACCATCCAGCAGTATGGGTGGGATGATACCTAGGAGCCCATCTCTCCTGCACAATGGCCTTTCCTTCAGGCTCTTGCTCCTCACCACAACATACCCAAATATTCTCTTCCAAAATCCTCCCTCTGATTTTCATCTAGCAGTACATGGGGTACTTGTTAGTTGTCTTTGACAGGTTCCTCAGAAAACCAGGCTTATTGTCATTAGCCTGGCATTCTCTATCCAGAGGAATGCCTCTCCACTTGGGGAAAAAAGAAGTTCTGGAAGTTAGGAAAATGCTGAAAACTCCACATGTCCCACTCTGTTCTCCAGAGCTGTGGCTGCTCAGCAATCCCCGCTTCCAGGGCTGGCTGCCAAATTAGTGACATGAGTTTGTTAGGAGGGGGAACACGTTTCTGCAGGTCCCATGCTGAGGAGTGTGCGGGCAGGCGGGAGCTCTGCAAGGCCTTCCACGTCTCCCCACCAGCTGACACGGAAACAGGAGAGGCACCCTTTCCCTAGCTAATTTTCTTTTTTCCTCAGCCCTCTCCCTCTTTCGCAGATGTCTTAAGGACCTTAAAAAGTCTCTTGCATGTGGGCTCTTGGCCCTGATGAAGCAGAAGCTGCCTGCAGGCAGAACAACCCCCTCTTGGACAGCTGGATGAAGACATCACTCATCAAGCATCAGCCCTCTCCAGGTAACAAATCTCTTGCTCCTGCTTTGCAGGAATGTCTGCAGTCACACGCTCGCACCTGAGGCTGTCAGCCTTCAAAGCCCCTTCTGCCCCGCACCCCCTGCTCTCCCGGGCTGACCCCCCTCCCCGCTCCCCCGGGAAGAGCCTGAACGGGCTCCAGTCCCAGCCAAGCACCTCCCAGCTGTCAGGGCGGTGAGGAAATCTCAGCACAGGGCAAAAAGGAATCAGGTCCTGTAGGAAGGGAACAAACTTCCACTTCCATGCTGGAAGGGGTTATTGGGATCCAGCACTGCCCTCCTCCTCGAGCTGCTCTGCAGGTTCCCTGCAAAACCCCTTCTCCTTCCTGCCTCCTCCCATCCACCCAACCTGGCTGCTCCACTCAGCCCCCATTGCTACCTGTGCCTTCTAATCTCCCCTACTATATAACAATGGTATTAATAATAATGAACACTTTACACGAATCTTTTTTTCCCCTGGGGGTCACAAAGTGAAATGGGAGAGCGTGAGAAAGGATTTACGTGGATGTGAAGGACGTTAGTTCAGGAGGTTGGTCCTGGTCAGTGAATTAGTGTCCCTTAGTGTCTTGCCACAGGGAGGTGATGAGATGACAACTCGGTCATCCTGCTGTCATGCAGGAGAAAAAAATGCAAGGGTATTCGGCAGGAGGAGTGAGGGCTGGCAGTCCTGAGAGGGACCATGTCTGCCTTACGTTGTGTAACAACAGGAGATGGGACCAGCTATGAAGGCTGTGGCTGAGCTGTCTGTTTAGAAATAGGTTTGGGGTTTAGGTCCATGTCCAGTGAATTTTAGGTAGTCTGCTCCATCCAGGGATCGGGCAAAGAGGTCATATTCCCTTTGTGTAACAACATGAAGTGCAGTAACAAGGAGTATATTTTGCCTTAGAAATTGTGTTGCAGTAGATCAGATGATTGACTTGTTAAGCTTTCTGGCTGTCAGTAGGGTTTTCACTTTGCATGTTGTCAAAAGCAAAATTTCCGAGTACCGTATCTGCCTTGTGCACTGTGCTGTACATGGGGAATGGGGTCTTTGAAGCACTATTATGTTTTTTTTTTGCTAGAGAAGCCTCTCCTTGGAACAACAGGAAATATTTCTGCAGTCCTTGCCATGTGTCCCAAAGCCTGAATTGCCTCTAGCGCATGGGGAAGGTGCTGAAAATAGCAGCATGCAGACCTTCCTTGGAAAGAAAAAAAAAAAAAAAAAAAAAAAATTAAATGGACACATGGTAGGCACCAGGAGAGAGGCAGCGATGGAGCCCTTCCAGGGAAAACAACCCTCCATTATGGGTCACAGCGTAAACACAGATGTCTTGAATTGTAAGTAGCCGGAGGAAGCAGAGCAGAGCCATCGCGTGGTTTGCAGGAGGGAGTTTGCCTCGCGGGCAGGCCTGCCGGGATGTTGGCCGCAGTGTGAGACAGCAGAGCCCCAATTGGAAATTAGCTCTGGGGACGGCTCGGCAGCCCTGCCTGGGACTCGCCAATCGTTCTGGCCCCTCAGCTGCCCAGGAGCAGGTCCCAGGTTGGCTTTCACCCTGTCCTGCAGCCTGGGAGCTCTCTGCCTCCACCTTTGCCTCCCGGCTCACTGCACAGAGAATAGTTTTGATTTTTGGCTTGAACTTCTGGTAGGGATGGGGAATCGATGGCACAGAAAAAAAAAGCAAGCAACTTGGCCAAAGTCATGCCTCATGCATGTTTTTATCAGAGTGAAGAATCAAGACTTGATCTCCCATATATCACTGGGCAATCCCACCTTTGCTCACAGCCTTAAACTTTGAGAAAGAAGATCCTTAAAATAAATCAAAGTTAGCGAGGGTAAGAATTGGGAATGTGTCCTGAGGAGAGGAACTATCCTTCCCAGACAAACCTGAGTCCTGCCACCAGGCTAATCTCTGCTGCGGGAAAAATTGTTTATTTCAGTGACTTAGATATGAAAAATAAAAGGAAGGAACAATCAACAATGATTAAAAAAAAAAAAAAATCAGTGACAAATAGCTGACACTTATTCACTTCTGGGTGAGCAGTCAGGGAGGAGCCCCGTGATGGGGTGTGTAAGTGCATGGCAGCAGTCCTCCCTCCTGTGCTCTTGTGAGCTCCTGGCTCTGAGGGCTTGGCCAGCTGAAGACTGTCCAGCCCTTTTTCACAAGTTCTCCATTCATATTGCTTGCATCCTTTCTAGTGACTGAGAAGGGAAAATAAAACTTGAAAAATAAAGGTGAGAGATATTACAAGGGCATCATCCTTTTATTAAGCGTGTACTTGGAGATCTCTTAGCGAGGTTTCCTTTTGAAGCCGAGTTTGACTGTATTTGTTATGGAAGGGAACCACGAGTTGCAGCTGCAAAAGTGCTGTGCAATGAGACATGGAGCAGCTCAGCTCACTGCAGCAAAAAGGGACCTGGATTCTGACCTCACCCGGACTGCAGGCAGTTGCAGGAGGAATCAAAAGTAAATCTGGGCTTGTTGCCATGAATAATATGATGTCTTTACATCCTGACCTAATTGTATTAATTCTTCATGGCAAATATCATATGGAAGTGGCTGTTTAGTACCTCGCAATGAAAGTAGTATTGGCCATCTGGTGCTCTTGGCTTGGAAGGAAAAAAAAAAAAATCAAGATGAAACAAAACTGAAAAACATAAGTCTTTCAAATAATGAATTAGTTGGATTCATTAAATTTCAGCTCAGATTTGTCTCTACTGACACTTGCGCATGGGCAGGGCTTGCGGCGGCTGCGTGTATCTAGGAGGAAAGTGGCCCCTCCACGCTGACAATGAGCAGTGAATTGTGGTTATGCTGCAAGTAAGGCTCCATAAGAACAGTGGTGTCAGCTCTGTTTTACCTGACTTATTGTCAGGTTTCCCTTTGTTCTGGGCAACTCTATGTTAAGTTTCTGAGTTCTTACCCAGGGAGTGCAGCTCGTTTATAGGCAAAATTAAAGTCAACCTCTTTTTTCTTCCATGAGTTAAAGCAGACAGGGAAACTGATCTTTTTCTTTTGTCTTACCTAAGCTTGGAAAAAGCATCTGAGCCTGGTCTGGCAAGGCAGTCGTATAAATCCTTTCCTTTAAACTCTGCTCACATCTGGCTGCACAATGACAGGCAGCTCAGAGACAAAAGACCTGTCTGAGCTTTTGCTCTTGATTATTTTTTTCTTTTTTTTTCCTCCCCCAGTCCTGGGAAAAGGTGGTGTGAGAGAATGGCACTCTGCATTGACCTGAGGAACACTGCAGCTTCTCTTGGGGTTTGACAGCAAAGATCTCCCACGAGATCCACCAAGGCTGAAGGTCCTCTTCTGAGGCATGCACACTCACCAAGTGAGATTTGGCTTCAGGTGCTAAGATATTGGGACTTTTGCTGAAGATTTTTTTTTTTGGTTGGAAGTAGCCAGGAGGAGCCCAGCTTGGTTTGGAAAACAGGGTGGGAAGCTTTAAATGAGTACTAGAGGGCTCCAGGGGGATGACAAAGTGGCTGGGTTCCTTGGACGGGTGGGGAGAGCAGTTAAGGAACCTGGGTTTGAGTCCGTGGTTTCTATCTCTGTAGGGGTTGGCCAGAGGAGAGCTTGAGCTTGCTCATCAGCCAAATGTCCTGGCTGGACTGGCCACTCGTGAAAGACCTAGGTGTGCCAAAAGTTTGCTCTGCTCTGCAGCGCTTCCTCCTGGAAGGTTTTGGGAAAAAAGATTTCTTTTTTTTTTGTTGCTGGGGACTTTCCTGCACTGTACCTCTGTGGGCTGGAAAGAAGTGAGTAGTGGCAGGTTTGTTTGGATGGTAGGGCACTGGAATGGGTGGTGGAAAGGGGATGAGACCTCTTGGCTGAGACTGTAGAGACCATGTCTGTATGCTTGCACCCCAGAGCTCTGCTAATCCTGTGCTAAATCTCTGGAATCAAGGAGGTCTTGAAGGCAACATCAAGGATAGTAAAAAGTGGTGGATAAATTTCTCAAGCAATTCAATCTGAAGTATTATTCAAGGAGTCCTTGACCAATAGAGCTTCACTTGAACAACGTATGCTGCTATAGACTAAAAGTTTAGGTTCAAATGTACAGACTATTACTCCTGTGGTTTTGACTGTCGGTCAGACAACACATCCCCTGTATTGGGATGCTGCAACATTTGTGCAGCGGTCTGAAAGTTCAGTGCCGCTGCTGTGATGCTGCTAAGAAGGGAATAGGCCAAAGCAGGCACGCTGTGAGGGCTGGTCCTCACTTCTTGGAGGGGGTCATGTGGGGGATGTTTCTACTGTGAGGGATCAAAATGGATGGTTTGGGGCAGTCCATTTATGTTTTACCTAGATAGTCACCATAATAAGCATTACGAAGAACCACTGCAAGTTGCTGTGAGTTGCAGGAGAAGACAAACACTTAGGGAAACACCTTTCCTCCATTCCCCCAGACTCAGCTCCACTCCCCGCTCTCCTCCCCCCTCCCTAGTCTCACCTCCCTGTGTCTTTGCAGCAGCACCACGTGCTCCCCTGAATGGCTGCAGTTTTGGGGTGCAATGGGTGGTTTTGCATGGGTTTAGGAGTGATTAAGAAGAGGCAGTGTTTGGCCCGGGGTGGTTCACAGCCATCCCCCACACAGGACACCCTGCAGCCCCAAACCCTGCTGTTTATGCCCGATACAGCATCGCGCGTGAGCATCACCTTCAGCCGCAGACTGAAGGAGTTCTCTCTGATAACAAAACTGTTCTTCTGACAAAGAAACAGGGCCCTGGGTGTTCACAGAGAAGCAGAAATGTGAAGTTACCCGCTGAGCAAGAGCAGCACTGTGGAGCAGCATGAGAACCCTGACCCCTTAGTCCCAGGTATGGTTATAGGGAGGAGCTGAGTGCCTTTGTCTTTATGCCCCATTTACTACGTGCCTAACCCACTCTGGCTTTGCTTTTAATTTAAGCCTTCTTCCCCCCTCCCCAATAATTAATGATCAACACCATAATCCAGCCTAATTGCTCGACAGACCAGGAGTGCTCTATAACCATGGTCTTTTTAACAGGCTCCTTATTAAGTGTGCTTGCTAGGTAAACAAGCTGGGGGGAGCCTGCTGTGGAGTAATATATTTCCAAAACACTCCAGAGTTGCCAAAGCTGTGGACCGAAGTATGTGTGTTCAGAGCCATGCGAAAGAGTCATTTGTCACTGGCTTTACTGAGAGATGCTCTTAATTGTCCGTGCCTTTCTCTGAAGGATGAGTCATGGTTGCACTGGGAGAGCAGCAAGGGTTTTTCTTCCTTGGGTTTCAGAATAGCTGTGAGAGGTAATATATACGGTTATTGCAAAAAGCCCTAAATTTGTGATATTCGTGGAGGAGCCAGGTTCCCAGGACACAGCCAGCACCTTGCATCCCCTATCTAAATGGGTGCTGGACGATCCAACCTGATGATGTTGCAGGATGAAGGCTTATGTACTGTGGGCTGGGACTGTACAAACATCCCCCTATCTTCCCAGTCCTGCTCCACCTTGACTAGATGGGGTCTTTCCCTGGATTTATTTCCCTTAGGATTATGATGATGGATTTCAGACTTCTACTGTAGATATAAAGCTGGTTCCAGGGAAGAATTTCATGGCTGTGGCTGCTGATGGTTGCAATGAGCAGGGGTGTGGTGACTCCAGCATGTCTCTTGCTTGGACTGCAGGTTTTGTTCTTCTCAAAGGTGCAGGGCTGCTGCTGAAAATCTTGCTGTTGAGCGCTGAAAGGTGGCTGCCAGGCTGTGGGCAGCTAAGAGTTGGAGTGAGATTTTCCTATTTATTTCATTTAAAGAAGCAAACAACAATCAGGCGGGAACCACTTTTGATCACTCACAAAATCCGTCTGGGTTTTGAACTAGTGACCTGCAGGTCAGAGGCTTCATGCCCTCTTCAGTCCCTGGAGAATTGAGTCTATTGTCCGTGAACTGCAGGTACAGCCTGGGTTTCAGCGACCGCTTGCTTTTGAAGCCAAGTATGCAGCTCCTGAGTGTCCCCTCATTGTCACACTTTGGCTTTTCACACCATATTTCGTTTCGTAAGGCTAACAAAGCGGGATGGGAACCAACAAGCCACGCAGCTTGTGATGGGCCAGAGCCAGGCTCCTTCATCCCTCACCTTCTTTCCAAATGGTTGTGGCTTGAGTAAAGCTCTATCTAATGGCAGATCTGATCAGGCCACCATCTCCTGCAGCCTGTCTTGGAGATCACCTCATGAAATGCATACCACAGGTCCTCCCCACCCCCTTGTTTAGCTCCTATATATGAACCTGTGATTTCATGCCTTGAGGAAGCATCTTTGTAATAGCATGCCCAAAGGTGGATGGTATGTTGAGGCCAAACTTGAATGCTATGCCATTTTTTGGATGGACACTGTGATATAATAAGCAATTAGGCGGTGTCTCTGCACCGCTGCTTTCAGTGACAGTGCTGAGGACAAACATCCAGGATCACTCCATTTCCCAGAGAAGTGGTTCTCCCTTTATTTCTCCTGATGTTTGTTCATTACTAATCTAAATATAAACAGCATCTTGCTTGAAAGCAAGCCCTTGCCAGCTGATTATGGGAAACCTAAAATATACTGAACTCTGATTCATCAGGGCATGATAAGATTTGATCCTTTTGTAACCAGTATGTGGATGACTGATTGCTTTACAATAATAGCATGTGATTAATATGAAACATAAATCATAATTAATAACAACATTCCATAAGGTGGGAAGGGTTGAATTCAGCCAGACACCCTTCCCACCCCAACCCCATCTGAAACAACATGTCTGTGGCAATAAAGCAAGTGTTAAAAGTACACCTGGCATGGCACAACATATAAGAAGTGCTACAGAATGAGTCACAAATAAAAAAACAAGCTTCCATTGATGAAAAAGTTAGAAGAAAGATAATCAGCAAGTGACATCAGCTGCAACTGACGGCACTGTGCAAATATGCATAATTATGCAAGCGATTTGCTTAGCATTGATGGTATCTGTTATGAGGTAAAAACATCCTGGTGCACTATGGGAAGGTCCACGCAAATCACAACAGGGCCAGTGCTTGCTAACTTGATTTAGAGCTTCACTGAACTGTGGATAGTCCTTGCAACTGCTTAGCCTTTGGGGAACTAGAATGGTTTCTGCTACCTGCATTTTCCACGTGTTTGCTACAGCTGCGACCAAGGCAGAGATAACTCCCACCTCCAGGGATCAGCAGACTAGGCAAATATATACTTGCATTTATTTGACTGAAAAAAAACAAACCACCTTATACCAACCTTAATATATGTTTGTTCATTTGTTCCAATGTTAGCAGGACCCAAAAGTATTGTTTTCAAAATATTCTTGCTTCTCTCCAGCAGTTTTACTGCTTCCAAATATGTTCTGTGCCCCAGCTCAGCAGTAGGTAGTTATTTAAAACAATACATTTCTCTTACGTACAGTGGTTTCTCAGAGGTCTTGGCTTGTTCAGACTTTAACTAGGCTTTTGCATGCAAATTTAATGTGTCATTGCGGCATACTTAGGAATAATTAATATAGAGGGGTTACTTGTAAATTAGTACTAGGGACAGATTTGTGAACCAACCCCAGCAGTGTTTTTCCTTTAAACGCTCGAGCTGATGACAGGTTTGATGTGAGAGTGTCAAGTGACATTTACTAGCCAGGAGTATTTATATTTTGGATGTGTGTGGTGGGAGATTTTTTTCCCCCCTCACTTTTTTCTGTTCCCAAATTTTGCAGCTGTGCTTTGATTTACACGAAGCGGACAAAGTTGCAAGTTTACAGTGTTCCAGTTCCTTCCCTCATTAGAAACCAGAATGGCAATTCCAGCGACCCCCCGGGAAAGGGGCTGCGATATTTTACGTACAATATGAAGGCAGCTGAACTTCTCATGAAGTCTTGGCTAAGATATGGTGAATATAGATGTATCTGTTATAGCATGAAGCTTTTCTCTGTCAAACGTGTCACAGAAGGCTGTAAATACTTTTGAGGTGCAAAAGCCAGCTCTTTTGCTGCCCAGAAAAGCTGGCTGACTCCTTATTAACTGCAGTGCCCTTCCGAAAACCCAATGTAAAAAGTTTGGGATTTTTTTGTGAAATGTAAAAAAAAAAAAAAGAGTTGGAAAGCTGCAAATTCTCTCTTATTTCAGGGTGCAAACTGGCTTGTTACAGAAGGGGATTGGGAACAAACCTCCCCTGAAACAGCTGGGGCTGATCCCCATTGGAGTCAGGATGCAGGACCAGATGGTCAGATCTCCTTTGACAATTCTATCTTTTTATTTACATGAAAACACACTTTTAGTTGGGGAAAAAAATGTAACCAATTCTGCTGTGAACAAATGTAATGAAAATGTAGTCCCTATTCTGAGAAGTTCACTGCCTGTCTGACCGTCATATCACTAGGAGTATCAAACAAGGAGCAAGCAGATCAAGAAGGGAAAGCATCAGCTGTTTTTTTGGCTTTCAGGGACCAGCAGAAATACAGAGAAACATTGCTGGTAGTTGCTATATCGACCCGTTTTCATTATAACTTCAGTGTTTCTTTCAGCTGAAAGAGAAGATTTGATATGTCTCGATTAAATGAAATGTCATCTGAGTGTTGAATTAATTATGTAGAACATGGGCAAAGACTTGGTATTGTATTAATTTGGCTGCTCTGGAGAAAACATCAATAGGCTGTTTGTGAATGATAACTTCATACTCTGTCATCTTCTATGTAGGGATCTCACAGCTCTTTGCAAACACTGATGTATTAAGCTTGGTAGAGGATGGAGCTTGGTAGTTCAATCTATCTAATGACAGAAAGGATTAAAATCTCCCTTTTGTACAAGCTAGAGTAGCACTAAGAAAACTTTCAGGCTTTTTCTCAGTTCAAAGGCAATGGGAGTTTGACACGCAAAGGTGTGTAGGACTGGACCCTAAATAAACCCCTAAAAGCCTTTCTGGTGCCTCAGTCTGGCTTGCACAGGACTGGCAGAAGAGCTGGTAAGAGAAGACCAGATTTCCATGGTTTTCAGTACTGAAGTTTTTAAATGAGTATTAAGTTGTTCCCTGCCTGGTGGTTTATTAAGAACCAGCCACAGCCAGGGTTTGGCAAAGATCAAGATCATTTTTACAAGCCCAGGATGACTCAAGTGAGTTGTCACATACTGCTTTCTGGGAAAAAGCAATTATAACTCAGGAGGTTCTGATTTGAAGATTATTTTGGCAGATGCATTCTTTTTTAATATATTTATGCGTGCTAAAGCAATAGTGAAGATAGGGTGATGGGAAAGGTGAATCAAAACAAAAGTCTGTTTGCATGGGTTCATGCTTTGTTCAGAGATGTGCTCAAAGCAAATTTGAAGATATTCCCTGGACTTGCCACCACATTTGATAGGTCATTTAGGGCTTGAGGAGGGGCTGAATCCGACTCCTGGAACTTTGTAAAAGTGCTTGAAACCTGCCTTTTTGAAAGACCCCATGGGCAGAGATGCAGAGACTGATCTACCCACAACATTTCAGCCCTGGTTTGGGTTCTACTAGGGGCAAGGCAGGATAATCGTGCGGGCTCGCTGCCTGCTCAACCCTTCACCTTCTCATAAAGATGGCTAAGGCAGATTCTGTTATGTGTCTAAGCGCAGAGCCCTCCCCAGCCAGGTAGCGTACATAAATAGCAGGAATCATTACTGGCAATCGTTGTGTGAGATTTTATAGTGCAGACGTAGTTTTATGGTTATTATTTATTTTTATGGTTCATTGGATCAAGGCCCCTAATTTACTTCATAGCTCTCCAATGTCAACAATTATCAGGCAGCTGCTAATTGAGGCTGGATCAGAATCAGCAGCCTATTGCTGAAAATCTCCATGGGTGACGTTTCTGACACCCCCAAAATCAATGGCAACAAGCCCAATGACACTGAGAAAGCCAGAAACTTACCCCGCTCCCCCATGCCCATCTCCAGTGACGGGCCTGCAGAACTCGGAACAAATCCTCATTTCCATACTCATAAAAGCTAATGAAGCATGGAGGAGCATCATTAAGTCATAAGCTGTTTTTGCATTAGTGGCTGGATGCAAGGAAGGGATCAGAGGTTTGTGGGGTTTTTGGGGTTTTTTTGTTAGTGGTTGTATAACTGAGTAGGACAGTGTTCTGGAGAATTCAACCTTTGGATAATGACGAGAGAAAAGGAGAGAAAGATAAAAGATAAGGGAAGAAGGAAGAATGATGGCATCATTAGAAGAAATGGGAAAAGAGTAAAAGCATTAACTTTTTTGACAACATTTCTTAAATTTCAAATTTTTAAAAAAGTAGCAAAAAAATTGAAAATAAAATGTAGACTTGGCTGTAGTTTGGCTCACACCGCCCCCCCCCCCCCCCAACAACAACAACATCGGGCACAATTTTTGGTCTCAAAACATCAAAACATTTTTAAGCCTTTAGTTAAATTCAGTTTTTCTATGCATCTTCTATGGGGCAAAATATTAAAAAGTGGCGTTCCCCGCTTGCTCTAATAGTGGCAGAGACCAACGCATGCTACGTGATCCTTGCTGTCCCCTGTCCTGTTGCTTTCAGGTGGCAGAGCCTGCAAACCTCGTGACAGTTGTAGTGTAGGAGGGGCGGGAGTTTGGTAGGTCCAACCTGTTTCTTCTGCTGGTTTAGATGGCAGATCACGGCAATTTTTCTGAGCTGTGCAAACAGTTGACATACGTGCACTGAGAACAATTTCAAAATGTGCATTTGATAGATTTTAAAAAATAAGCCACTCTTGTTTGGTGGTGTTTTTCTGTCTGAGAAACCACTAAATCTATCGTGCTCTGTTTGTGTGCCACGGAGGGAGGTTGCAAACCCCCCAGAACCGATTGCCCCAGCCCCATATTTCACTTTCCTTTTGATTGCTCTGTCATTTTAAGACTTTAGATAATAGGCCATTATTCTCAGGAATTGCTATTATATTTTATTAATAGGATGGGGGGAAATTTATTGTCACAAACTCTGAAAGATTTGCACTTGGAGCACTCACAGCTCTTGAAAAGGGCAATTCATTTAGCTGCCTCGTTTGATGGATGTAGACTCTCATCTCTTCCTCCCTACTTTTCCAGGTCCTACCAGCATTTGCAACCGTGGGGATAGGTCCCTTTCAAGGTCGGTGGCAGGACCAAGCAGTTTGGTCTCCAGTCTCCCAGCACCGGCCAGAGCTGAAGCGCCAGCAGCCGCAGCGGAGGGTTATGGTGATGGAGGCTGGGTTAGCGCTGGTGACTGGAGCCCAGAAGATCTGAGTTTTCCTCTCGCATCTGTGCGTGTGGGTGTGTGTACACGTACGTACAGCCAGAACAAGTCTGTTCCTGTTTGGGAGATCAGTGTCAAAAGTGCATTTTGTAAGAGCTGGCCAGGCTCCTGTTTCCACATTACTAACCAAAAGCAGTTAGCTGTTTTTTTGAGGGCCTTTGTTTTTCCAAATCAGTGCACGGCTCTGTCTCTTCCTTCAGAAAAGGGAAGGGAAGGACATGCTCTAGAGCCATTTTTACAAAAAGCCTCTCCATGGAGGTGCGTTAGCAGCTCATCCTGGTTTGGTGGGCCTGGGCATTGCATGATAGCGTGGCCAAGGTGTGACTGCAGTGTAAGGGAAGGAAAACCCATGCTGGGGGATGGGGACCAATTTGCAAAGAGGTTTCTGCTCCCTTGGTGCTTACAAGGAAGGAACAAGTACGGACACGTTGGATCTAGCTGTGTCTCTCCCTTAGTCTCTGTACAAATTGCACCTTCTCCAACCCTCCAGAAACTTAGAGCAAGGAGGGATTTTTTACCCTGAAGTGTCTGAATACCTGAGGCTGAAAATCCTGTTCTCACTTCTGCCTCCCCTTCTTGTTCTCCCGTGTTGGAGAGAACATTATGCTTGCTGGTGGGTAAGCTACTAATTGCAGCGTTCTGCAAGTGTCCATAATTATGTCCAGTGAAAAGCATCTTCTGGGGGTATTTTAAGTATCATTATATAGTCGGGGATGGGGAAAGGAGTAAGGTGTGTTGGATGAAAGTGGTTTTGTGGCTGGCCTGCCTCTGCTAGCAGGAGGAAGAGGAGGGGGGAAGGAAAGAGAGCATGACTTGCTCCAGTCAGTGCATTAACCCGTCCCGCTGCCTCTTGAGTTGTAGCATCTGGGGTGGGGGGACACAAACAGCAAGAGGTGGCCCTCAGGGGAAATAAGACACCTGTGGTGGGAATCAGCTTTTAGTTACTAGCCATTGCCTGACTGGTTTTTTTTTTTTTTTCTTTGACACATTTTTCTTCAGCTCCCTTTTCTGTCAGACCCAGAAAAAATGGTATTTAATCTGCAGATACATCCCACAGGTGGAATAAATGTATGCATACCTGCACCTTTGACTAGGTTTAGGTATTTGTCGGGGGGAGCAAAAGTGCTTCCATATTCTTGGATAAGGGTCATGCATTTTATGCAAAGGAGGAATATAAATTCATAGCTACCTATGTAGCAGCTGGTCTTATTAGACTTGCTTGTGTCCTAAATGGTCTGTGGCAGTCACTAAAGTGCTGGTTTACAGTCCGAAAGAGGATGTTGCAGTCTGGCCTGCGGCAGCTGGAGCACGGGGGCTGCGTGAGTCACCCACCGCCAAGCTCAATGGTGGTGGGTGCTGGAAAATGACTGTCCTGACTCCCAGCCTGTGCACTGAGCTGCTGGGGCTCCTGCCTTTATCTTATTAATGCAAAGACTTCAATGTCATAGACCAACATTGACAAATTGATATCCCATATGGAAGGATTTGAAGATGATCTTTCCTGGAAGAAATGCTCCCAAATATTCTTATCGACAGAGTTGGAAATAGAAATGGGAATTATTGACTCCCTGTTCAATCTGCAACCAACAGATTCAACTGTTGAAAGAAATCAATTGGGAAGTCAGTGGGTGCTTTATGATATTTTAGTGGTTCATTTCGAACATTTCTAGTCATACCCTTTCAAATCTCAAGCTTCAAAAATCCTTGGTTGGGTACAAACAGTATGGTCTGGTTTTCAAAGTTGTTGAGCTGTTAAGAACATTTTGAAAATCAGAACAAGGATGTTAGATGCCCAAATACATACTCAGGAGCCCAGGTTTAAGCATCTGGGTTTGTATCCTTTGTTTCTACTATCTGCACCTTTAAAAAGTAGAAAACAACTACCATGCTGCTCAGTACTTATCATTAATCCAAATAATTTGAAGATAGTTCATTTTGTTATAAATCAGTCATTTAGTTAATTCTATTTGTTAATTCACTTTGTTGCAAATTATCAGGTTGTAGAAATTTTCTGTACATTAACACAATAAATCTTACTCTGGTACTGCTGTTTTCTGAGTAACCCACAGCTAGCAGCAGTCAGATTTATTTATTTTTTCCATTTTGAAGTTTTCTCTGGTTAAGTCCAGTTTCTTCTCTCTCTCTGCTGACTCCTTAATTTTTAAGGTCCCGTCAGTTCTGGGAATGGGGTTCAAAAGGTCTTTGGGGAGAGCTGGTTTGCATCCTGAACTCAGGAGCAAGTGTTACAGGTCCCAATTTGCAAACAAGGAACCGCTGATGCTAATTATTTTTGTTGCTTATTTATCTCTTGATAGTTACTGCAATCCAATTAAAATCATTGCTGTTCCTTGCAGGTGGCATGTTTCTTCATTTGGATTTCAGGAGACATAAACAACAGCAGCTTGTGGAGAAGACCCTTCTGTGATGGGAAAATTCACTTTTGAAAATTTACTGTGAAAATCACTTTTGTTCCAAAAAAAAAAAAGAAAAAAAAAGAAAGTCATCACAAGCCTCCAGCAGTGGAGATTTAAGATGGTAAATATTGTAAACCTTCTAATAGCCATTATATCATGACTCAATTTTAATGATATTGAATGAATGAGGTCTTGAATTACCAATAATTTCTGAGAAAATTGTCAAGAGAAAGCACATCTATGCATGCCGGGACTAAATGTGTTGTAGAAAAAATATAGTTTTGTCTTTAAAAAAGTATCACCATCGTCTTTCAAGTGGTTCCTGAGAAAATTATCTTTAAATAACTGAGGGAAATTGGCATAATGATTTAAAGTCGGACTGGAAAGTTGCACGCTACATGTGGGTCCTAACAGTGAAATTAGAAGTAACGTATACGCTAAGCTATGAGACAGATATTGCTTTAATGAAAGGCATAACGGTGACACTGCATGAACTTAATATTTAGCCAGTGACGTTTACACTTCGCAAGAGCCCAGGGGAGGCAATTAGGGGGGCTGTAGAAGGAGGGAATAATTTTACCTGTCAGGTTTGTAAGTGGGCAGCTCTTTGTATGTGTGTGCGTATGTATGCATATTTGTATGTGTACGAAAGATCCAGAAACTAATGAAACAGAGAAGCTTGGCGGGGACTGTCAAGCCTGTGGTTAGAGGTGGGGAAGGAGCTATTTCCAAACCCACAAGATTTATTTGTGGAACTGGTGGGTAGGTGGGGGGTAAAGTTAGCAGACTTTAGCCTTCAGGGCTTTCATCTGCTTTAAATTCAGTTGAAAAAATTGCCAATTGTAACAGCAAGCAGGTAAGTTACCCACGTACATCTTACAGATGACTTCATTATATTTTTATTTAAAATTTGTTCTCTGATTATTTCCCCCCCCCCCCCCCGATTTCTCAGAATGTGACTGGGGAGCGGTGGGTGGAGGAGGCTCCAAATTCAGCGCTTGGAGCTCAGGGGTCTCTGAATGGCACCGTTCTGCCCAGAGTTAACCTGGCAAACCAGAGCTTTCCTTTTGCGATGGAAACTTAGATGGTGCTAAGCTGGTGTTAAGAGCTGTACAAAATGGTCCTTGCTCCAGGAGCTTCCACATAGCAGAACTGCAGTGCAACACAGGCTCCTGCGCTCACAGGAAGGTTTGGCTGAAGTCTGATCTCAACCTCGTGGTCACCCCAGTCTTCAGCTAGCACTGAACCCCAGACCCTTTATCTCCACTGTTTTTGGGAGGTGAGGATCTATAGTGTTTCACGCCCAGGGCAGATAAAGCTGATGAGGGACAACAGCACAAAGCACCAAAATGCCAAATCCAAAGAGCCATTTCAGTGTCAAGTTCTTAACGATTTTCCATTCTTTCAGAGATGTTTGCAGGGTGATTCTTCCCCCCCCCCCCCCCCCCCCCCCCCCAACAAACCTTCTGCCCCGCCTCAGTGCTCACTTGAGGCATCTCTAAGTTCCTTGCTGTGGAAGAGGGGACAACACCGTGGACATAACCCAGATTTCCCTGTCACCATGCATTTGCCTGTGCCAACCAGCCTGAATCATCTGAGGTCCCCGCCTGACCTGCTGGCTGGAGCAGCTGGGACCAACCCCTACCATGGGTTCTGGGAGGGATTTGAGAGTAGAGGCCAAACATCTTAGGAACTTGGCTCTGGTGCCCTGAAGGAAATGACAGTGATGGGTCCAGGTGTCATTGCTTCTCCTCATCATCCACCTAGGTACCTGCCCTGCCCCTGCCAGAAGCCCATATCAGTTGGTGGTGTGGATCAACTGCTGCAGCACAGCAAACCCATCATCAAGCAGTGCTTTGAGCTAAACTGCTACCGTGACTCTGAGGCAGTTATTTTGGGGGGAATAGGTATGAACTAGAGCTCAAAAACTTGGCTTGAGCCAAGGGCAGAGAACATACCTCGCTTAGACTGAGGAATACTTTTGACAGACATGTTGTTGCCACATCTCTTGGTTGGGAAAAAATGGTACCTTTCCTGCAAATTGAAAGATTTTACTGAAATCCAGCTGCTGTAGGAGCAGCAGTTTGTCTCTTGATCATGTTTTTGGTTTTAAAACCCATTTCTGGTTCAGCAATGAGGAGAAAACCCAAAAAAACCTCATTTAAATGAACTTTTGAGTGGAAAAAGTCACGTTAAATCTAAACCAATCTCATGATCTTGTCTGTGTGAGTCATGACTTTTTAAAGACCAGTTAAGGTTGTGTTAGCAATGCTCGTACTTATCTGTGAGTAGAGAGGTGATGGTGGGGAGGGGCTTGTGGTGTTATTTTTCGAAGGGCCTGATGTTTAGCTATCTAATTTGGGAAGCAGGACTATCTCCAACTGACTCTTATCACCCTTTCAGCGAGGCAGATAGCAGCCAGTGCATTACTCACCGTTACCCCATACGTATCTGCTTTCTGAGTATGTGTTATAAAACGTGGCAGCCGAAACAGTGAAACCTCTCAGCACTGCGCGTGGAGCTTCGGTCCCGTATGGAAAGAGGTGGATGGACTTGTCCTTGTCACCTGCCGCAGAGGCTGCAAGAGCCTCGGTGGCTCTGCTCTGTTGTCACTCAATTAGTCACTTCTCCTGGGGATTAAAGGGTGGGGAGGGGATAAACCATGCTGTAGGAAAGTCCCCTAACTTATGTTACTGTTGCCAAAACTGCAATAATAAGGGCAACTTTATTAGCCCCTCTCTATCTGTTGCTGTTTTCTCCCTGACAGCTGGTTGTGAGGCACCAGGAAGGAATTTAACCTCTTACTAGCACTTCGCAGCTTTATCCTCCGCACAGGGTTTCAATGTGCTTAGCTCGTGTGGGTAGTTTTTATTCCTGTTTTGCAGATGGAAGATAGAGCCACGCAGTTCAGAGGTGCCAACAGCTCCTTGCTAAAAATCCAGCATCCCCCTGGCTCTGAGTGAGTTAGTGGTACCACAGAGTGCAGCCTGGACCACCTTATCCAGATGTACCCCTTAGGATGTGTGCACGTACTGGACTTTGGTGGTGAGCCTGGAGTTTTGGTACTGGGAAAATGCTATAAGATCTTGCTCTTAAATGTTCTTCCAGGGTAAAAATGAGAGTTTTCAGAAGATGGGCTGAAGCTTTCCCTGCAGTTTTGGAGAATGCACTGGGCTCCTTTCTAGCAGAGGTAATCTCCCTTCTGCTCTCATTGGGGGTGTGGGGGAAGGAAAAGATGGAGTGGAAACTGTTCGCCATTTCCTCCCAGTATGGTAGAGAGGTTTTAGGATTGCATGGGGCCCTAATACCTGCTATGCCAGGGTGCTGGATTTCCTGAGGATGTGACAAATACATAAAATACATATTGCGCACAAGCTCCTGGATCACTTTCAAACCTGGTTCATGCTTTAACCTGCAAAGATGAAGAAACATCGATAGAGATTTCATTTATTTTTTTGCCAGTGGCAGAAGTGTTTGTTTGTAGACAGTCTTCTGACTTGAAACAAAACAACAAACCCCCCAAACTGCTCCAAAATCACTTATCAAGTTCTCTCCATGCCTTCTGATGGACCCTGTGGATTTTCAGACATATCTGCTTGTGGATGCCTGTTGTGTGTAACAGAGTGAAAAAGGACGTTGCGGAGGTTGAAAAGCCTGGAGAGCCCTGGGTAGGGCCGTGCGGCTGGGTTGGTAGGAGGAGGGTGCAGAAGGTTGCACTTGCTCATCGCGATGTGTGATGCCACACTGACCGGTGTTTCTGAGAAGCACCTGTGGCTTCATTTGATCACCCTGAAATCTGTCCCAGTGCAAACTGGCCTATTAAACAGGAACCCACTGGTTTGTGTGTATGTATGCAATGGGGAGCAGAGAGAGAAAGGAAGTAATATTGAGACGCAGCAGTCAAGAAGGATCAAAGATTGACAATTTCCTCACACAAAATGGGAAGTGATGCTGAACCCTTTCTAGACTGATTCCAGTTGAACACAAAGCATTTTAACCTCTTAATCCTTACACCTGAGTTATAACTCGGATGTTCAGGGCTTTGTGGCTTTTTGGAGATTCTCTCCTGTGTGTGATCCTAGTCCCAAGCAAATAGCAACATCCCTGACTGTTGGATGGCGTGTGTTGAATGTTGAGTGTGGTGTTAATCTTGCAAGCTTTTTGGTTGGTTGCCTCCCTTACTGACCGAGAGGGGAATTCATGGGAATCCTTACTGAGAAAGAATGAAATCTGAAGTGATCATGGGTGTAATATCTCATTTCCCATTTTGATTTGTGAAAGCTGAACCCAAGTTGCCCCTCACTCTTCTGAGGAGACCCCTAACCTTCCTGCGCTGCCTTCAAGGAAGCTGTTCCTGGGCTCTCCTCTATCATCTGCCCACATAAGCCATTCGCTTATCTTCTTACCAGATGCTGAAAGGTTCCTCCATGCTTCCCAATACACAGACTGTCGTGACTATGAATCCATATATAATGGTGGTAGATATGAATGCACCATTTTGTTTTGAGCCTTATTTTGTATTATTTTTGGTTTGCGTATTTGGGCTTGACATAAAACCCAGCGGAAAGACTCTCACTTAGCCAAGGCCATTTCTGCATTCACTGCAGATGAGCGTGGTGCTCCAGGGAACCAGTTTTATTCCAGGCTTCGCCAGTGATTCATTTCTGGATGCTGTCTGCGTGATTCCCTCTGGGCCTCAGTTTCCTGTTCTGTAAAATGGAGATAATGCCCTTTTATGGCACAGGGCTGCTTTGAAGCCTTGACAAAATACTCTGATGTGTTTGGATGAAAGTTTCTATAAAGCAGATTTAAAAAAGCATGCAGCTCTCATTGAGGAGCTTGTATGAAGCGATTGGGACTCCAGAATTACTCCCCAGGATGAGTGTGTCTGTGTCGAACCCTCAGACAATGCTGAACACTGAAACAATATTCGTGTAACTTTTCTAAAAGCATCCACTGTTGGTGCCCATGGCAGGGTTTGCTGCTATTCATTCTTTTTGTTTATTTTATGTAAATCCTTTTTCCTTCTCATTGAAAACACAAACAAAAAAAGGGGATGACAAAAAATAAAGAATTTTGCTCTGTAAGCCCCATAAAATTGATTCATCCCAAAGAAGTTTTTAACAGTGCCAACCCTCTGCCTGTCTGTCTAATTTTAAAAGAAACTCTCCTCTTTCTCCTGACTGTCATATTATGGGGGAAAAAAATGTGAAAGCAGAAATGAAAGCGATGCAGAATTTTTGTCTCCTCTCTTTTCTCACTCTGGTCCCTTTATGTGTGCTCTCCCACCTCCCCCTCCTCCATCGCCCTCCCTCCTGCTCTGCCTCAGTTCCCATTGAAATGTCAAATGCAGCAGTTGTCTGCAAGTGAAAGAGGGGCTCCCTGGTGGGAACAGGCTGCCCTTCTAACCTGAAGGCCTCGGCTGTTCTCTTCTCTCCTTTTTGGTGTTTCCCATCCCACTTTCTCAGCAGATGTTGTGTGGGGCAGCACAGGCTGTAAAGGAATGAGTTTCTTTTCACCTGGCCATGTGAATGGGCTGGCACAGAAACGCTGGCTTATTCTCTCAGACTCTGGCAACAGCTTACACAGAAAGAGATTGTTTCTAAGAGCTGTCTTTTTTTTTCTTTTTCTTTTTTTTTTTTTTTTTTTAGAAGAAGAAGATAGGGAGGGGGAAAAAGCGGAGAGGCTGGCTGTATTTTAAGCTTCCTCCTTGGGTGCCAAAGGAGTCCGTAGAGTTTTGTTGCTGCTACTTTTGTTCCTTTTATAGTTTCAATTCAAGCCCCAGGCTTTCAGCTCCTCTTTGTCTTAGCCCTGCTTTTCCCAAGCAGTTGACATGAGAATCATTTCAGCAAGATGGTGGAGGTTCATCCAGGAGCATTGCCCTGGTTTAGTCCAGGGCTGTAGTTTTTGACTCTTTCAGCAGTTGGGTCGTGGAAGTTTGCAAGAGAGTGACATTTCACATGCTTCTGCAGGGAAAATATTTCGTTTCAAAGAGTTCTGCCTGAAAATATGTGACAATAGGGTGCAAAAATGCTCAAACTCTATCCTAATGTTGAGTTTTGTCACTCTGCTATTTGAGATAGGAGAGGCACATTGAAAGTGGAAGAAATAGAGGGTGTGTGAGTTTTCACCCTTTCTCCCTTTTCTGGCTCCCTGAATATCTGATTTAACGTGACTGGTTGTCCCCTGTAGCCTGCTCGGTCTCCCTCATCAAGCCTCATCAAGGGCTTCTAGGGTTGGTAGAGGTACCAGAGAGGTACCGGGAAGAGATATTCCCCTCCCCTGCGCAGATGTCTTCACTTGGCATCTCCAGAGCAATGTCACTTATCAAGCCTGCTTTTGGCCATGTCTCTGTGCTCTGAGCCCAACTCATTGTATCGAGGCTTGGTCTATATTCAAGAGCAAATTTTGTACCTGGGATAGCGGATCATTTGATCCCCGATGGGAGAAATGCACATGCTGCTGATCCTGAAAAATGGAGTTGTCATTTACTTACTTAATGAGTACATAATGAGCTGTTCTGAAATACTGTAGGGATATTATGCCAGTGGTTCACTTTGGGTATTTATACACATTTTAACTCCAGTTGTTTTCTTGTTGTGTGTGCGTGTGGTTTTTTAAAAATCTGAAGTTTATTTTTGCAGTGGTGCTTGGAAAGCTGTAAATGATCCACAAGGAATTAACAGACAAAAGTCCCTGGCTCTGCTCCACCCTATTGAAGTCAATGGCAAAACTCCCATTGACTTCAGTGGAAGTAACAACTAGGGCCTGTGAGAGTAAACAATAAATCAATTTTATAATCAGAATATCTTTCCAAGTCCTGTCCTTAGTGCTTTATGTGACTGAGGTGCTAGGTGCTCATATGGTGATGAAAGGCATAAAGAAATCACAAGCATCTTCTCAGGTGAAATACAGACTTGTGAAGGTGAAATTTCTAAATTTGGAAGCTCCGGGTAGGCTTCACCTTTCAAGCAATATTTGCACTCAAATTCTGTTAACAAGAATACACGCAATGTGTTTGAGAGGTTGAACTGACTCTCCGTCCACCATGTAGCCAGCGAGTCTATGAGAACATTTTCCCTTTCCTGTTTGTAAAAAGTGCAGGTTTTAGAGACATGGGACTGGAGGAGGCAGCAAATTGAACCTCCTGCCTGGACAAGTGGACATGTCACAAATCCCATTCACAAACTAACCAGGAGGAGGTGGTTCATTTCCAGTCAGAAATCCTGCACGTGTGGTGCTTGTGGTTAGAAGTTTGCAGAAGCATTTTTCCTTGTGTCTGTTCTGGCACACCTATCAGTGTTAGAGCTATTCTGTTAAATAATGGGATGGTATAAATAACTCAGAGGTATAGTTCTTATTTAGCCTGTTCTGTCAGCGGACTCCAAATGATTTCACGAAGGAAACAAAATATCATTATCTTACATTTTACACGGGGGAACACAAGACTCTATGGCACAGCCAAATACGCAAGGATAGACTTCAGCCCTTTCCTAAGTCCTAGTCTAGCATCTTATTCCCTGCCTTTTAAAGGCTTTATCCCTAAAACGTGTCTTGAGCTAAGGGCTCTGTATTGTAAAGTTTTCCTATTGATTCCTTCCCTGGAGTTTGTGCCTTTTGGAGGAGATGGGGCATTGCTAATTGCTTCAGCTGTTCTTGACTGTTACAGGGCACTTGAGCAGAACTGTGTAGCCTAAGTGTTTGTGCTTTGTAAAATAACCCTTTGGCCTTGCAGAATGGAAGGATTAACAAGTTTAGCCGTCTTGATTTGTTTTGAATTATTTTGTATGCGATATTCATCTAGGGCACAACATAGTTGAAGGTAAGGCAAGGTTGTCACTAGATTATCTGAAGATGAGTGCGATGGAAAAAAAGCGCTATTGTTGCTCTTCGAGCAATGACACTGACCAAAATAAAAAACATCTGGGTAGGAAATAGCAGACTGCTTCCAGGGAGCATCCATGGTGTACCTCAGATTGCCATGAATGCTAGCCCTGCTAGGCAACCAGTAAAGGGAGCGCCAGGCAGCCGTAAGACAGGCCAAAAAGAGAAAAAGGAAAAAAAGACTAACCCTGAGAAAAAGGGGTATGTTCTTCCTAATTGTGCTCTGGACTGGAAGTCTTTTTATTCTTGTCTTTTGTTGCATTTTCCCCCTTCCTTTTCACACCCCAGCAGCAGCCAGTGCTGGAGAGCGTTGGGTGGCCATACCCCACCCTTCCTGCTCTGCCTGACCTTCAGGTGGGTTTGGGGCTCGTTGTAGGAGAGCTGCAGCATATCTGAAGGGTGGGCTGTGCCGCATGGCATGTGGCCATGCGAGCAAGGTCTGACTGCAATGTTGACCATGACCCTTGGGAAGGGAGGGTGAAACCCACCATCTGCTGAAGGAGACAGAGTCTGACTCTGGATGTTGGTAGAGTTGCGGTTTCACCTAAGGATAAATATCCAGCCACAATGGACAAGATTTTTGGAAAAGGCTGGTGGCTGACATCATGTTCAAAGTGTTTCCAGTCTTTAACAGATGTCTCTGAACAGTGCTGTAGGAAGAAGGCAGTGGTGGACAGAAAGAGGTGAAATAACCTGTCCATGGCTAGATGCGAAGTCAGTGGCAGAGGGGAGAAGTAAATGTGACTCTCCTTTGCCCAGGCAATCACCCTCACTTCTGGGCCATCTTTTCTCTCACCAGGCTGTGCAAGTAGACTAAGCCTCAGTTAAAATTACAGTGTGAAGGACAACAGAAAGGTGGGGTTGCTCAGGGCAAGAGCTGAGGGGAGCTGAGGAGCTGGAGCAGCACAGGGTAGTGGGACGAGAGCGGTGGCACCAGCAGAAACTGCTCCGAGGCCATGAGGAATTGGGGACCAGGAGCTGTCTGGGCAGGGAGAGAAGCTCCCCATGGTGATGGTCTTACCTCTCAGACACATTTCTTGCTGTCTGTTTTGTCTTTGACGTTTCCCTGGGCTCTCTTCCTTTATTATAAGGTGTGGATTGGCAACAAATCAGTTCTCAAAAATTTATCAAAATTCTTGATTTGATTAATCAGAGTTTATCCTATATGCTTCCAATCTTTAAACACTTGAGCTGTGTCACTGGAGCAGTGTATCAGGAGGTGCTGGAAGCAGCCTGAGGCACCTTGTGCCTCTACCACAGGCTTGGGGCTGAAATGCAGGGAAGGCTGCTAGGATGGCCAGCTGTAGCTCAGGAAGCAGCCTCAAGAGGGAGAGAAGGCTTTCTCACAGGCTTTTGCGACCAATGTTCGGAGAGAAATGCCTTTAGAGAAGAAAAGGCTGGGCTTTCTGGCTGTACAAAACTCAGCCCTGCAAATCTGTTCTGTGGCTTTGTTTTCCTTGATGCTCCTTTTCTGCCTAATCCTTCCCTTCACTCCTGCTGATGACTGGGGACTGCTTTCTAAACCTGGGGACTATAAAGCTTAGCCTGGGATGAGGAGTCTCACCTAAACGGATGCAGGTCTGCAGCTTTTCTCCTCAGTCAGAGATGCACCATCCCCATGTGCGACAGGAGAAATAGACTGGACAGGAGGGGAACGAACTGATTAGTTCCCTTGAACTGAAGGATGCCCTGGCACTGTTTGGTTAATCGCTGGACAAGGCTAGCACAATTGGACAAACGACCAATATAATAAATAACAAATGGAAAACACTCCAGCAAAGGAGCTGAATCTTTAAATGCAGCAAGAGGTTTGCAGCACTGGCCCTAGCAAAAGTTATCCCAAACACGTAAATGAAGCAGAGCTCCAAACACAAGAGACCAAGCCATCATGAGCCCACTGTATCATGCTATTAATAGGAAGGGGGCGTCCATTAACTTCTTAAAGGGTGACGCAAAAGCATCAGAAGAAATTTGCGGTGCATGTAAAGAAGCAGCATGTTGCACCATATCTAATTGCCAGAATAATTTTCTGCTATGCAAATTACCGGGAGCAAATTCACTGCAGTACATTTATGTGTATTTAATTATCATCAAGAGCTGGAGTTGAGGGACTAGACTTAATACGTTCGTAATGAAATAGCCAGAATTTGTGTGTGTATTTGCAGACAACTCGTTATTTTACCACAGCTGGATTTGTTTATTTTAAATAAATCATTATGGCAGATACAGTTTCTGCGTGTTTGCCCATTTGCCGATTTATCGTAAAAATTGTGGTTTCATTTATATGGATGGTTTCTATCAAACACACATCACCCCTCTTGTTTGCAAGCTGCGTGTTTCTGTATCTTTTAAGGAGGAGTTCAATGCAAAGAAAAGGGATTAGTTGATGTGTAAATCAAGAGTAGCGGAGTAGAAGGAATTAGGATAACCTGGATGGGTTTAGGTTTTGTAATGCGCCATGGGTCTACAAGCCTACTTGTAGGCTGAAAACTTGAGTTCTAGCTTCATCCATTTGTAAACCAAAGTTGTTATTGTTTGGTTATTTGGTGGTGTGTATAAGGCAAGTTAGTGCTTTTGGTTTCTGGTGAATACTTTATATATTCTCATAATAACAAGAAACAATAGAAGTGGACGTGGGATGCACTTCTGACCCTGAGATGGTTCTTCCCCTCTTAAGCTTCAGACTGGACCAGAGCTGTATTAAAGATATTGGGATTTCAATTCAAGGCTTAAGTTATAAGAAAATATTAAAACTGGGAAGAAATACTTTTGTCACTTAAACTTTTTGTTTTGGTTGTTGTCTGTTAATGGAGCTCTTGGAAAGAAAGATCTGAAAGTCAACAGTGTAGATGGCTGTTCAGCAAAGAAAAATCTTGTTGTGTAGTCCCCAGGAGTGGTGTGGACCTGATCCTATTGAAAACTGGGGATCTGCAGCTCTGGAGATGCTGCTCCACATCTGCCCAAGCTCCAGTCGGGAAAGCTGATCGTTAAGGGACAGATTTATTTCCTGCGTTTCCTGCCTTGTAGCTTTGCTTACCTTGATCTTGGAAGCAGCAACCTGGATGCAGTTGGCTTCTGCTTAACAACCAAGTGTTTGTGGTGGTCACTGTTTCAAAAATAAGGAGGGAGGCTCCCACACTGGCCGGTTCACTGCGTGCCATGGCAGTGCCAGGTGAAAATGTGGTTGCAATGCAATTAGAAACACAGACCATTGCCAAGCCTTGCTTTGCGTTTCTTTGTTTCCTCTTGTGGATTTCAACTCAAGTTGCAAAACGCAATAAACCAGGGGTAATGAAGGGTCACAACGCTACCGTGCTGTGTCATGAGTGGTGGGATGGGGCCAGCTTCTGGTGATGTCTCCACGAGGATGCCCACAGGACCCTCATTCGCAGTGTCCCTGAGCTGGTTTGTGTATAATTGATGGGTACCCTGAGGTTCTGCCTCCCCCTCCTCCCCAGGACGTCCTTTTCTGTGTTAGTTTATTTTTTAAATAATTAACAGACTTTGTGACTGCCTGTCTATCTGTCCCCCTGGAATTCCTCTCCAGCTGCTCTCCTCCCTCCCCATAGCCCCTCCCTCTCCTCCCCAGCGCGCTTTTCCTTTCACTGTATCTTAAAGCGCTGTCTTTTGTTTTAACTTTATGCAATGACACCTCCGAGCACTTCTTGAATGAGATGCCCTTTGCTGCTTGCTGGTATCCTGAAATCTTCCTTTCCTTCCCAGATGTGCAAGGGAACCTTCAACTCCTGACAAAGAAACTGATTTCAGTCTGAATAATTCAGTGCCGGGTAACACTTGTCTGATGGACACCTCTCTCTCCAAACTGACGTTATAAATTGCCTGTAGCATGAAGGGGTGGGTCGCCGAGGATGGGCAGGGAACACCGTTCCCACCCTGTTTGTCCTCTCCTGCGCACCCTCCCTGTGGCTGGTGGTGGCTACAGCTCACTGTGGTCTGACCCATCCATGGGTTGGTATGGCCGATGTGGATATGAGGTTTTTCAACCCTGCATGCATCTTCTGGAGCTGTTGGTAGCAAGGACAAGAGCCTGTTCCCTCCCTCTTCCCAATGCATCCGCCTTGCTATGGTGCTAGCAATGGTACGAGCAGCAGAGAAGCTGTAGCACATCTTCATGCCACTGGGAAAATCAGCTATTGAAGGTGTTGGCTTCCCTTCTGCTGCCACGCTGGCCTCCGTTCCCAGAGGAAAGTCCTACTAACAGCAGAAGAGAAGCCCCAAAGTGTAGTAGAGCTCCTGGAGACATTTGTTCCACATTTTGCGCTTTGTATAAGTGGTCAGCAGCAAAGGTGGATGCTGTGGCCCGATGGAAACAGCGATTTCCGTGTAAAAGCCCAGGATCCCAGGGAAGTGCTGTTTTCTGGGCATGTATTTGGGAGTGAGAAGTGCTAGGACTATGCTTGTTGAACCTGGACCTCTTCTTATCATGAACAAAAGACTTTGTCAGATTGTTCCTCTTCGTATGAAGACTATCCACCTATTTTAGTAGCTTTATAAATAACAACCTTCCTTCCCATCTTTACTTGCCTGGGCTTGCTGCTCTCCAGATCCACGTTTTAATTGACACACAGCTTGTGGCGTGGCTGGAGGCTATGCCAATAATGCACATATTCATGGCATGGCAGGCAGATAGGCCCCCTCCCTCAGACACCATCATTCAAAGCAAACATCAGACAAGCAGCCGGCTTTGATGTGGGTCCTGGGTTTGCAGCCTCAAAAGAGGAATCTTTGGAGCTCCGTTTGCACTGTTCCTTGTGCCAGACGTTGCAGCAATGTCATAACGGCCAAGCAACTGTGTCCTCAGCATAGTGGAAGGAGTATTTTGCAGTTCCTCAGGAGACATGGTTGTGTTAGAGAGTAATGAAGAGCAGCCTCGGCTTTGCAGGGATGGGTGCTGTGAAAATAATAATAATAATCAGGGATGGGGACTGGGGCAGGGAGGGTGGGTGATAGGGCTGCTGTTGGACCATCTGAGGCACTTGTCAGAGGACATTAGCCCTGCAATTAGGAGAAGCTGAAGAGGAGGGAAGAGAAGACAGCAAGAGAAAAGCTGCAGTGGGGAGGGCTTTGTGTCAGCGTACAAAGCTTTTTTTCTCAGCAGGGCTGCTGGGATTTGCTCAGGTCCCCTCCCAAATAAATTAACTCAGTACAACACCTGCTCCTTTAATATGGCCAGGCTAACTCCACTGCAGACCTGGTCTTTCTTTCTCTCTCTTTTTTCTTTTTCTTTTTTTTTTTTTTTCTTTTTTAAATGACATGGAGGCAGCCTGTGAACTCCCTTCTCCTGTTTTCTTCCCCCACAAACCACCCTTTCTCATGGAGGGTGAGATTGTTTCCCCCAGAAGAATGACTGGAAAAAAAAAAAACAACAGTTGAAAGATTTAGAACAAAACCCCACCAAAAAAAAACCCAAGCTGGCAAGAGGTGAAGGGTATGTAATTGCTATTCCTTATGCAGCCCACTAAAGCTGCATGTTTTAACCATCTGAGGACAGCAGGGAATTTTCTCTTCCAAGAGAGTCAAATGTGGGGTTTGCATTTTCTTTCTTTTCAGGAGGGGTGCGGGGAGAAAGAGGTGGACTTCATTTTCCTTGGGATTAGCTAAAGCTCCTTCCACTTTTATGTTGGCAACATGAGGTTTCATCAGACCTCTGATCCTGCGCTGAATAAAAATATAGCATTACCGTCAAACTGCAAAACGGAGGGCTTGAACTTAACTGGATTAAAGTGCATTCGAGACAGCATTCTTCGCTTAATGGAGTGGTAGTGTGGGGGGCTGCTGCTGCGGTGCCCAAATCAGCTCACGGCTGTGCCGGAGCAAAAGGGGGGTCCTATTCACTGCTGCTGACCAGAGAACCTTGGGCTGAATTTTCTTCTAGGATATTTGTCTTGATGCTCAGATATCCCATTACTGCAATTCTGTGGATTTATTCTTGACAATGCAACAGGCTCGCTAATCAGTAGGGTGCAACTCATATTTATGGAGATGTATGCATGAGCTTTAATTGCAAATAAATGCACTGAGCCACATTTGCTTATAGTTTGGCATTTGTCTTTCCCATATGAATAAACATCCATGGCTGCTTGTCTCTATCCTACGTGCACTGATAGCACTTTCGCAGCCCGTGTGCCACCATTGGCTCTTGGTTTGCTATTTGGACACTTTTCTTGCCAGATTTTGCAGGCTTTTCCCCTCCCCTAGGAGGAAGCAGGCTTTTTCTGCCCTCCACTGATGGTCCAATGTATCGTGGGTTTAACGGTATATTTTACAACGGAGCAGAGGCTCCACTCGTGCCATGTTGTGTGTTGTGCCTCCCGTCTCGATGAGTGCCTGCATGCTTGGATGTATCCCCATACGTCCAGTAATGAGGATGGGCTAATTGCCTAGGCAGATAGAAAAATAGATAGGTAATTTGTAGCTATTTAATTTTACATTAGGCAGAGGGATGTAGGGGCAGAGGCTAATGTTGTTGGCATTTCTTTTCAGGGTTGTTAACCAGATATGCTGCCTCTGGGGCATAACAATGCCTCCCTCGGTAGAGCTCTCTAATACTTTTATTACGTTCTTATTAATTTAGCAATGGCCTAAAGTCTGTGAGGCACCTTCCAAGGCATGATCCCTGCCCTGAGGACCTTACAGACTAATTCCAAAGCATGATACAACCGGGGATTACTCAGTGAGGGCAAGAGCCTAATGGAGTAAGAAATGGTTTGTATTAGATAAATGGATAAGAATGAATCAGTGGAAGAGTTAATCACATCGTTCCTTGCAGGCATGCGGGGATAAGCGGCTCCTTAGGAGGTCTGCGGTGTGGCTGGTTGGTTTAACGAGGTCTTTCCAAGCAGGGAGCATGGATGAAGGTTGTCTCTTGTCTCCCGGCTCTGTTCTGCACCAGCTCAACATGGATGGCTGCTCTGGGAAGTGACGTGCTCCAAGAGCAAAGAAGCTACGTGAGTAAATGGTCTGGTCAGCCAAAGCGTTGGCTGTAACCTCCAAAACGAGACAGGTCCTGTCCCCCCGTGGACACAAAAGCTCTGTGCTGCTGAGGACTGGGGAAGTTTTTTGATTTGGAATGAAATTGCAAAGCTGTGCCTTTTTGCCACAGATTTCAGTTCTCGGGAAACCACAAGCTGACGGTCCCAAACAAAAGAGCTATCCAGGAGGCTGGGGAACGGGCTGGAGGGAAGCAGGGGCTGGAAAAGGGCTTCTGCTCAAGGGTGGCCGAAGGGCCCCCCCTGCACCCCCCAGCACCTGTCCTCCTCGTTTGAAGCCTGTGAGCTGCCCAGCGCGGCCAGCGGCTCGCGGGACAGATGGGTCTGCAACAGCTGAGGGAGCTCAGGGCGGGAGGGATGAAAGCGAGACGGCGAGCCCTCCCCTCGGTGCCTCGGCAGCGTGGGCTGGTGTGAGCCGGTGAGGAACATTTGGTGTCCATGTGGCATCTGGCAGCAGAGTTTGCTTCTCTGGCATTTCCTTTGGTGAAAGGAAGAGCAAAGCAATTCGCTTCCAAGCAGCTGCTCTGCTCCGCTGGGAGGGAACAGCATCATCTTCCTCCCTGCCCCGGCCCTTCGGCAGGGTGCTACAGCACAGTCCCCTAAACTAACATCCCCAGCCCCAGGTAAACATCCTTTGCCCTCGTTTATTCCCTCTTTTTTTTTAATACTGAGAAAAGGAAAACTCTCTGCATCACTTACTTTAAAAACTAGTTGCTGTGGCAACTGGATGCGGGGTTTAAAGTGGCCGGCTCCATCTTCTTGACATCATTGTTTGACTTTCAGTTGCTGGAGCAACAGATCGCTGGGAAGAACCAGCAAGGTCGAGGATTCTCTTTCTTTCTTCCTCCACGTTGCTTTTCTTTGGGGCCTGAGAGCACCAGCGATGGTTTGCTTTTCACTGAAGACACACACTGTTAACATATGATGGGAAGATGTCAGGCAGTATTAGAAGAAATGGAGGTTAGGTCAAAGGCTCGTTACAATGGGAGAATTCCTATAAAACAGAAAAAAAAGGAGGGAGAGAATGAATGAGCCATTATATTTCCCAAGATCAGAGGGTTAGAGAAGATGTGGCTCCAGCATGCTTAGTGTTAGGCATTTGCCATGTAACATTTTTCTGTTGGTTTTTCCGATAGTTTTTCCAAAGTTGTGGTGATAAGCAGAGAATGTAAAATGCCATCAGATATAACTAGATAAGTCAATACCATAACGTAGCTCCTTCATTTCCTCTTAATGAAATGTTACACTTATAGCTTCCTTCCAAAAGTTTTTCTTTCTGTCACTGTCATCTCTGGCCACAGAATAGCTGTTTAACCTATCCCAGACAGCTTTCCTCTGCAGTGCGATACAGGAGAGGATATGGGACAGCTATTTACTTAATTATTGCTTGCTAAAAGTTACATGTCCTCCACGTTGGCTGTCCAGGGCTCTGGCGATAGCCACAGAGGTGGTGGGAGGGTGCCGTCAATCAGATGCACCAATGTCACCCTGTGCCAGGAGTGCAGAGGGACCGTGTCCTCATTGGGGCAAGGGTATCTTGAAGATGATGCACCGAGACTTCAGTAAGCAGAATACTGACCTTTACCAAAATGTTTATAGCCAGGAATGCTCAACTCCATTTTCCTAGACTGAGACTCTCTCCATTGGTTTTATGCGCTGTGGTGGCTAACAGCATCCTCGTCCCGGCCGAGCCCTTTGGGTGAACAAATGCCGTGACCCTGCAGAGAGCTCTTTGTGAGCTGGTTTTCCTCTGGGGTTAGTGTTTGCAGAGCTGGAGGTGACAACAGCTACTAACTTTTCAGCTGAATTTGCAGTTCCCTGGGTTTGAGTTTTGAATTTCTTCCTGGCACGAGGCTGCTGAGGCGTGGTGTAAAGGCCGGAGCAAGGGGGAGGCTGGAGGTAGGATGATGCATGCACTGGAATACAGTTTTGGCATTATGCATTAAATTAGTAATAAGTGAAATGTCAAAGCAGGGGCTGGTTTTTGGCAAACGCTTTATGCTTAAAACCTAAATGATAAACTACTGCTCCTTCAGGAGCTAAACATGTCCTTGATTACCTGACAAAATATCCATAGGATTTCAGTTTGTATCAGTAAATCAGGAGCAGCCTTAAGTAATGCTGTTGGATGGAATAAGGTAAATGAAATGTAAAATGCAGTTTTTAATAAAAACGCAACTGGAAATTAAAAGTAAATTTTGGAAACAAAGTTAGAGAAATAGTTTAAGAAAAAGAAAGTGAAATCTGTTGGTGTCAAGGTAAAGGAAACTGTCATTAAAAGGTACTTAAAAAGCTGAGCTTTTCTTCTTCTGAGAATTCCTGCTAATGTATCTGACTGTCCAGCTCATTCCAGGTTTCCATATATATATAAAAAAGTGCAAACTTTTTCACAATGAAGTTTTGGTTTCAGTATTACACCCCCATTGCCCACAAAATACACAGAATTCAAATTAACAAATATACATGCCTCAAAGTCTACACAATGTCAGCCACAAATATGCATGCAAGAATGCTAGTTGCTAGAGTTTGGAGTTAGCTATTAGTGAACATTTGTATGGTGTTCAGATAATTTGTTCTTAAATGCCACACACGTACCACATGGTTCAGATGTGGTTTGGGGAGCTATAAAATGGGATCTCAAACTGGTTCTGTCCCTACTCTTAAACCCATAGCTCAATTAGGCTCAGATGCATCTCGGCTATGGGGCTGGCATCCTGAGTCTGGGATATTGTGACTAGCTGGGGTTTGTGGAGGCTAAAAGGCATGGTTGCAGCTGCTTATTAGTGAATTTGTGCACGTGCCAATCTGCAGTGAAATGTACTTGAAATAACCTATCCTAGATACCTCTATGAGGATGATGGCCCTGATGATTTAGCTATTTCGGTTCCAGCTTGAATTATTCATGTATTTGAAAACACTCATGAATTATTTGTGTTTTCACTAAATATATAATTTAAAAACCCAAATCCTTCCGATGAAATATAAAAATGAAATTTATTTATTTATTTTGGCTGCTCTGAGATGCTGCCCCCACCCTGGAACAGCCCTTCAACCCCAGGCTCGTGGGGAGCTGCCGTGTCAGGGCACGATGATGTCTCGGGCATCAGCATCCCTGCCTTAACCGGTGCCAACAGGGGATCAGCCCCTGATTCAGCAAGAAAAAGGAAGACTCTTCTAAAACTTAGATCTAACCCCAACTTGTTTTCTTAACTTCTGGGTGCTGGGTTTTTGAGAACGACGACTCTCTTGCACACATGGGTTTAGGATTTAGAGTCTGTTTTCACAAGCTGATGCATCTCTGGATTTAAGGTGCCCGGCAGTGGATCAAAAGAACTTGGTCCCTGCGATGCAAAGTCCTGATCTGGTACAAATTCACAAGCTGGTTCAAATGCATTCAACTGTTTTGGTGATATAATTTTATCCTGGCAACCTTTATGCCAAGTCCAGTACTGTCCATCATCTTCAGGCTGACATAATGTGGCCAACTAACTTAAAACTGGTGCACATCATATCATGGCTAATTCAACAAAAATGTGTTTGTGCTTGATCCAGATCAAATCTGTCCTGCCACGAAATCTGGGAGTACAACAGATGTGATATTAATAGATGTGGAACCACAGCCGAAGCCTCTCCCCCTCCCCAAACATCTGCAGCGGAGGGGGGACGGCAGCGCTGGGAGGAGGCATCCTGTAGAGACAGCAGTTCTGCTCTCGTCTAACTGTGTGAACTTCCCAGTGCTTACATTAATTTTAAAGAAAGTACTTTGGCATAACTGACATAAAATCTGGTCCCTTCTCCTCAAGGGATTAGTTTTTTCCAGGGTTAGTTTGAGTAGCTGCACGCTAATGAAGCATCTTAACATACGATGTAGTTTTTCTCATTTTTTTCCGCGCAACTCTTTCATTGCAGAAGAACTGCTTTATCTAGCTACTATATTAGTAGGTTTTTAACCTCTTTGGGCTTCAGTCTGAAAGGTCTGGCTGGCCCAGAGGCCTTGGTTTCACCTGGATGCGATATTGCCCTGAACTGCCCAGAGGCAGTGCTGAGTCCCGTTAAAAATTGTCCCTTCCATTTCATTGCTTCTGCGAGACCAAGATCTGTGCTTTTCCCTGGTAAAAAAAAAAAAAAAAGCCTCATAGTTTTCCATCAGATTCCCTGGTCTTTTTTCTCTTGTATTGACTCTACATTCCACTACAAATCTTTCACTTTCGTGGCTTCTGTCATAAGAATTCAGATTCCGCCCCCCCCATTAGCTGATTAATGTGCTTTCATTTTGTCAAAAGTACCAAGCGCTTACGCTGACTGCTTGGGGTGCGCGTGTGTGTGTGTGTGAGTGTGTGTGCTCAACAAAAGCCTTTTCTCTCTTCATCTCTATATTCTGGGACTGAGGCCAAGTTGTGATTGTAATAATGTAATCTCTTCTGAATACTTGAAGTGATGGGAAAAAAAGAGATTTTGAAAATGAAATAGATTAATCTATACAGCTAGAGGGGGGAAATCATGCATTTTAATTAGCTCTTGAGAGTAATTTTCCTTAAAGTAGTACGAGCCAGGTGTGCAAAAGTATTCTCCTGCCTTAAGAGTCTTGCCTCTCCTTCTGGAGTCCTTGGAAAAGATGGTGACAAGTGACAAGTTCATTCGGGATGCTTCTGTTGAAGGGATTGAACATAAGGCAACTTGGCGGGACCTGATCTTTCAGAGGTTGCAGTTATGGCACTATCTGAAAATCAAGCTCCTCTTCCCCTAAAAAAGCCTCGAAAATAGAAGCAGCTGCTCACTTCGGCATGCAGGAGGACTCTATTTCTTTGTGTGCTTCTGCACGCGGGGGAATGGCGATTTATCAAGTTATTTTATTTAACTTTTGTTCAGGATGAGATCATTCCCTAAAAGGTGTTTGCGGCTTATTACTTTGCCGACTGGGGCTGCTAGCCGTTCTGCATGCAGGAGAGCAGAGAAAGAGGATAACACGTGTTTTTCACTGGCCAGGGGCACGGGGCTTGTCTTGGCAGAGGAAAGTTGACCCGCTGTAACTCACCGTACGCCTGCTCCTACTCTGCCTCCTCGTGAAATGAAAATGGCTTGCCCATGGCATGGTGGTTGTGCCCGTCCTCGCAGCCCGGGCTGGGAGAACACACCCAGGTGATGGCCATCACTTGGTTGATGAACACCATCTATGAAGCCAACATAACCCAATGACTTTTGATTGTGCGCCAACACTCTTTGAAAACCCTTCTTAGTTGTGAAGCCACCTAATACTCACCCTCATTTCCTTTTTTTAAGGAAAGGGGCAGTTTTATGACATTATGCAAATAAGGTGCAGTGACTGGGACTGGAGAAGTGTTTGATTCCTTGTCCAAGACGTTTATTGACTGATTGAGTCTGGCCTTTGCCCAGAGCCTCCCCCCCTTCCCCTGTGCCAGGTGCATAACAAAAATCTCCCATCCTGGAGTGCTGACAAGCTCTTCAACCTCCTCTTTCAGCCCTGATCTACAACCGACTGCAAAGGACACATGATTTTAGAGAATGCGCTGCTTTACCCCAGTCTGAGTTTTATATCCCAGTTAGGCATACTGAAATTTTTCAAACTTTCTTTTCAATCAGTCACTTTGGCATTGTAATGGCTTGGGTTGCTCTTTTCTTAAGTCTGTTTTAATTCTTTACCTTTGTATTTTAGCAGCAAGTTGCCTTGAATTTACAGTTCCTGTTGAATTCCTCTATGAATAGCACCTAGGTTTCCTACTCTGCAGCTGCAAACAAGGTTTAAAAGCTTTTGGGATTTCTTGGCAGCTAATAACTCCCAGACTTCAGCATAGTTCATATTCGAAATGTTTCTCATGCTTCAATCTGGACAGCGTTATGCAGGTCAGGGAATCCTGTCAGACTGGGGGCCAGGGGAGGATGTTCCATCAAAAGCTTTTTTGGCAAATTAAAAAAAAAAAAAAGGCCAAAAGGACCTTTAGGAATACTGCTTAATATCCTTTCCATCCAAAATAGGAAAAGCACCTGTAACTGATGCCAAGCACAGGACAAAATAAATAAAAAAAATCCCCAAGCAAAGACCTCCAACTGGAAATATTTCCTGAATGATCTCACTGAGAATCCCGTAAGTGGCTGGATCAGTTTTAGGGAAAAGGGAACACGGGCTTGAACTCCGTACTGAAAGACAAGAAAAAGCTTCAGGAAAAAAAATGAGCCAAGCCCAGATGCAAGCTGTCAGAGGTGCTAGGATTTTTTTCATTCCTGATTGGGACCTCTTGACATTTACACGGAAAATGTCGTAGGGATAGAGCAAGGCTTGAGTTGAGGAAACAGGTCTAAAAAGTCAGATAAAATTATGCTTGTGGCTTTCATCATTGTGCCCACTGTGGTACAGAGGTAGAGCTGAGCAGGGGCAGAGCCTGTAGGGTGAATATTGTCCTAATAGACCTGGTATCAGTACGTGAGGGATGTGGCATGTGATGGATTGTGCAGCAGAGGATTTGTTTCATGTCATCTCGGACTTAAACAGTTCATTCAGCTGTGCTGTACAGTAAACGTGCATGTGTTTGGTGTGTCACCCCACAGAGACAGGACCCTTTTAGATTTGTGCCATCACATAGATTTCAGGCTCCCCTTTATTACAGACTTGCACTGCTAGCAAGAACAAGCTGCCTCCATCAAACTCATCACCAAGTTGGGGTTTGTCCTTAACTACGAGTGGATCTTTGCTTGCATCTGACCTGGAGTCAGATACCGTCTCTCCTTTTTAATGATGTGTCTGCAATTAGTATTTATTTTAGATTTCATCAATCAGTGCATGTCAGCTAATACCTCAATAATTATGATCTTGCTGTCAGGGAAGAAAGAAATTAAACCTCAGGAGGTCACATCAAAACTGTGAATCTGATCTCAGTGTAACAGGGGTCCTAGGCAAGACTGATTGCATTAATGAGGGATAGGTACTTAGGTACTTACCAGGTTTAAAGGCATGATCCAGAGAAAAATGCACAAGACTCTTTTCTGTATAGATGGGCCAAACTGAGTCACCGAGAGACACATTTGGATGTGGTGTTTTCACTTAGCAAAAACACCTGCTCAGAACTGGATCTCTATTGTCCAGAATTTCTGTGACTTGCGCTCTGCGTCACTTCTACTCTTCTTAATTTTATCCATTCAAAGAGGTTAAACTGGATGTATCTTAAGCAAAATCCACCAGTGTCTGCTTCCAGCTGCACTGAAAATATTGCAAGGCATTTTCTTGTTGAGGTTAAGAAATCTAAAACAACTGGATCATACAGATTTTCAACCTGTAAATTGCAAATGTATTTGAGAGGCCTCCCTCCTATTTTAACTGCCAGGAAAAAGAGTCTTGAAATCTTTCTTTTCCATTGCAACATAGGATCATGAGATAGAAGAGACTGAGGCCTGCCAAAATAAATCCTCATTGAAAGCTTGCTTGGAGCTTTAGAAAAGATTTGAAGAACTTATCTGAGTTGAATTAGTTTGCCTAATCCTAGTGATAATTTGGCTGAAGACGTTCGCTCCTCTCAGATATACTGCAGGCTGCGTGTTGTAGTACTTAGGCAGAGGCTGAACAAGAACAGAGAGTCTCAGTGAACTTCCATACCACCATCTGAACACCTTCAACTTGCCAGATTGATGCATTTCATCAAAGTGGACATTTCTGTCACAATACAACAGCTGAATGCGAGGTATGAGCCTGCAAGTGTGTTTAGAAGAGAAAGTAATGCATACGCCATATGGTAGAAATTGATGTCTGGTAATAGATGTTTCATATATTCCAAGAACATCATTTGCTCCAAACGAAAATTTCATACTCTTTAACTCTTTTTTAACCTACAGCTTGTTTTTTAAGTTGAGGTCTCGGTTAATTCTGCTTCTGCTATAATGGTTCTGAGATTTCATAGCATCAGTACTGAGTACTATCCCCTTCCTCCACAAATATTATCTGTGGTCTCAGCCTCACGTTGCCCTTCATCCCCGGTGCCCCCGCCGGGAGGGCTGTGCAGTGCTGACAGCTTTTAATGAGCTGCAGAAATCCAGGGCAGCGAGGGTTGCTTTCAAACGGGGGAGGGTGAGCTTATCTCTTTACTTACAATCTCAAAAATACTCTTGGGTCCTGGGAGGTGAAGGGCCTGTGCATGTAAACGTAGAAGACAATTACTGTGGTGTTACTGGCAAGTGAAGATGATTGAAACACCATGACAGAACTGTCCCCTGGCAAAGCTCTGGTTTGGAGAGTGCAGTTCTGTCCCAGGCTCAGTGCACTCCAGGACCGTGCCCATGTCATTGAACGGTTATTTAGAAGAAATAGAGGAAAGAGGTTCCAGCATTATTGCATAACTCAATATTTCAGTGGGTTTGGAGTTTCATGTTCTGATGCTTCATTTAAAAAAAAAAAAAAACTTTTTGTTTTAAAACTTTTATAGTACTCAGCTGTAAAAAACTAAGTTACTTATTGTGCTCTTAAGGAAAAAAAAAGGAAAATTACTAAACAATTTGTAAGGCTCAGAGTAAGGCTGAATCTTATTTTCAGGAGAGATGTGATCCTTAAGCACTTGATAAGAATGGCATTGATAAGTGAGATAATTTAAACCTGACTCGGTTCAGCAAAAGTGATGCCTCACTCTTTTTGGGTATCTTCAGTAAAAATCACCTCTAAATCCTCTTTACACATCATCCTTTAGAAACAAATGTGGAAACGCAGCAGTGTCTGGGGTGGAGGATGAATAGTGCTCAAGATAATGCTGGCACTGCTCAGCACTGAACTTTCCTGGGCTGGAAATGAACTAAAATACCATTTTTCCCTGAAGCTCTTAGGGGCATGCAAGGGAGCAGAGTGTGCTCAGCGGGTAGTTTCGGAAGAACCATGCAAGTAGCGGCACTGGAGAACAGTGGGGTCTCCTCAGAGCTTCGTACAGTACCTTATCTAGGTGGAAGTGTTCTCCACCCCTTCCTGACCCCTCCAAGCTTGACCAGGAGAAGAAAGCATCTACCAAACCCCCATCCCAGCACCTGTAGCCTTGCGTGGACATCTTCAAAGGCAGCTGGGCTCTGGGTTACAGACCTGGTATAGGATGGGCCAGCGGAGGTCTTCCCCTAGGCAGAACGGTCCTTTGGCTGCTGCACACCCCATATATATATAAAAATAATATATATATATGTCCTGAACACAGTTATACTTTTCTCCCTGACATGTTTCCTTTTCTTCCTTACTGTATATGACTCTGATCAAGCTGTGTAACTTGAAGTGCATATGTGTGGAGGACTTGTGAGGATGCATGGCCAAATTCAGGGGCATTTTAAAACACTGGAGCTTTGCACTTCAACGTGGTACCTGCTGGTGCCAAAGAAATTCACAGGTTCTTATGTGAGTTGGAGGGATGTGTGGTGGTGTTATATGTTTGCTTTGGAGGGCAGCCTACAGCCAACCCGCAGGGATCACAGCCCATTGTGCTAAGTGTTTTACACACACGTAATGAAAAGCTGTATCTGCCCCCCAAAATGTAAAATGCCTCTATAATGACTCACTTCTGAGAGGGAACATCCAGCCATGTGGAGAGAGGAAGTTGAGTGAAAGAGCTGGAAATTGGTCCCAAAACTCAACTATGTTCGCACGGCAAATCTTGCTGAGATTGCCTATGCAGGTCTGCTTCAGCTTACTGCCAGCTGCAGGTGAACGTCTAGAGAGAGAGAGAGCTCAACAAAGTATTCAGAAAAAAGGAACAAGAATTCTTCAAATCTACTGCTTCCCTGCAGCATGACAATAGTGGGATATTAGAATCCTGGTGCCTGTACTTCCTTCATGGACAGTGTGCTTGCTCTCAGCTCCAGAGAAGGTTGGAAAGAAGAAATGTTTTCTCCTTGCTTCTGCACATATATATTTCTGAAAGCCTCAGGATCAATAGATTATTTCTGTATTTTTGCATGTGTGTCTTCTGTCATCTTGCTTTTGCAGCATGCAGGGAGGAAACTCAATTAAATGTCAGGAAGGTGAATGAGCCGGACATGCAGTAGAAGCCTAAAAATCAGGAAAGTGAATGCACTCCCTGTTTGTATCAGTCATGGGATGGTGGGTGGAACTGATCCAAGTCATGAAGTCTTTTAACTCCAGTGAGGCAAAAGATCACGTGGTTCAGACCCCCATCAAACAGGGCGACAAAAGTTGTATCTGATGAAGACCAGGGGGGCACGTCATCGGTTCAAAACAAAGGAACAAAAACACAGCAGAGAATTGCAGCCAATGTGCTGGGAAGGACTCCAAGAAAATAGAAAAGCTGCCTCTTTGTGTAGATGAGACACGTTAACTGGACAATGGAGTGAACAAACACCAGCAAAAAAAAGAGAGACCTTCATTTGCAGAGAGAGACCTTATCCACTGTTGTCTTCTTCCTCCCCGACTGTTGCATGCACGTTTTGGCTGGTGCCAAGAGAAGGTGCAGAGAAGGTCCTGGGATTTTGTGGCAGCCCTGAAGACTGTAGCGCTCTCTGCTTTGTGATACACAAATCATGTATAGCAACAGAGTAAGGTTTTCAAGTCTTCTTTTCCACCATTTAATGAGACCCTGCCTGCAGCAAAGAGAAGAGAGTCCAGGGCCTCTTCCCGTGAATTGTTTGGGTGTTTTGCTGGAATGATATGTGTGATGCACAGACCAGCTTTTCTTCCCAGGCACGAGAGGAAGATAAATTTATGGAGAGGGGAGAAAGGAGACTGCTGGTAAGAAGGAGAAAGCCTGCGTATTTTTTACTTTATCAGCATATAAGCAGCCCACTGTTATTACTAGGGATAGGTGTTGGCTTGTCAATTTTGATATGGTGAAAAGGTGCCTAGAACGATGGATGGGCTCCTGTTAACGGGAGAATGGTTTGTATAACTGGTAGTAATAAATAGGTATGTAAATCTCCAGCAAACCTAAAGGTACTTTTAGCTGAGGAAGATGCTGTTGGTTTAAAGAATTTTTTTTCCCAATGATTGTACTATTTCCTTTCAAAAAAAGATCTTAACAGGGAAGAAGACTGTGAGGAGTGTTTCTCATGCTGAGACAATATGTGATCAAACTTTCTGTATGGTTATGAAAAGAGAGACATGTCCTTAGCCTAAATCTTTTAACTGGCCATTTAAAAAACTTTCTCTACGGCAAATGGCATAGACACTGGCACAAATCATGAGCTGCATCCCATATGTGAGAAGATCAGGAAAGTGGAATGCACCAAGGTACCTGCTTAAAACCTGTGTTGTGCTCTTAGATGAGTGTCAAGGGATGGAGAGCAGCGGGGAGTTATTTCATGTTCTCCTGAAGAAGCTAGACAGGACTACCAGAAGGAAAGGAGGCAGCAGTGGGAAAATACCCACTCCTCAAGACATCAACTGGCTTTTGGCCTACCTGGTATGACCTTCTGCAATCACTCTTCTAATTCCTACATTGACTTAACCAGTCAGTCCAGTCAGTGCTGGCAGGTTGCATTTTCATGTCATTTTTCTCAACCCATGGGCCTGGGATGAGATGAGTATCTGTCTCACGGTGGCACAAAGAAGAGGAGCTTCCAGGACTTGCAGCCTGCAGATGTACAGATAAAGATGAGAGGACATCTGATGTCACCCACAGTCTGTTAGCAGGCTGCGGTACCAGAGAGACAGGCTCTTGGCAGAGGTTTCTAAAGTGGCTTGAAGCGGGGAGGAGGGAGGGGCTGCTGAGGATTATACGTCCTTATTCTTTTGAAAAAGCAGGAGGGTCCTGGGGAGAGGGCTGGGTGAGAGAAGCTGCCAGATGTGAAGAGATCCTCAGCCAGAGGAAAACATCCAAAGACTGAATCTGATTTTCTAAGAGAAGGCGTGCAGAAGTATTCCCATGCAAAGCTTTCATGTGCTTCTCCAGACTGGCCTCTCCTCAACATTGCTCACAATAAGAAAAGTTTTCAGGCTGGTGGTACCCTTCCCCACTCTCAGTCCCCACAAAACGCACATATCAACCAAAGATATACAAGTTTTGGCTTTTTTTCATGTTCTTGTTATTTAAAGAAAGAATCATCTCAAATAAGGACAATCTATAATCAGCCTGTAAAGGTACCTCAAGGTTTTGCTGTATGATAAGCACAACTAGAGACTGACTATCTAAAATTGAAATATCCCCCTGAAGCCCCCAACTCAGAAGTACAAATATCTCCCACACACAGAATCACCTAGGGTCAAATTCTCTGCTGGTGTAAACTGGCAGAAATCCATTGAATTCTCCCACAAATCAATTTAATTAAAAGTGTCTTCTGATGTGTCTTTGTTTAGCAATAATGTTCATTTGAGAAGGTGTTATGGCAGGAAAACAAATCCCTTTTTTACACCTCCTCCCCCCAACCCCTTGGCTCAATTTTAATGTTTTCAAAAAATATTTATTTTTTGAAACTGGAACAATAAATGTATTGTTCACAAAGAACCTTTTCTTCTGCCAATACATTCGCTCAGAGGAACGCTTATCTATGGTTGTGTATTGGAGAGGGAGGAGAGAAAGAGCCGGTGCAATTCACAGGTATAAATTGTCCATATATGTAACGAAGATGAGTTCACTTGATAAAATAAGACCACCCTCCCTGCAAAACTATACCTGAAGCATAAAAAAACCCTACTTTTCTGAACTTCTGAAATAATGCGATTTGTTTAAGAACTTTTTTTTTTTTTTTAAGCTTTTCTACAAATCTGCCTATTCCACTGGGACAAACCCATTAGGCCCAATTCAGCAAAACACTCCAGAGTTAAATTCACCAGCAAATCACTTAACCACATGCTTAACTTTAAGCAAGAGCTTAAGTCTCAGGCATTCAAACCATTTGTGTGTGATTTATTCCTGGCTTTTTGGAGAGCAGAAGGAATGCAACGTGGCCAATCCACAGCCGATAAGAAGGCAAAACCGAAGTGACAGACTGAGGTGTTGGGAAATATTTGCTTGACTCTGAACTTGTGTATTGGCTGGAAAGGGTTCAGACGCCTTCTTGAACTCTGTAGGGAATCCTCATGATTTTTTTTCTGCTTTTCACATGGGCTTTAGCCAACTCACGGGCTCCTAAGCCCCAGGTGCTCTTGCTCAGCACTTGCACTGTGACGGCATGTAGCAGGCAGGCTTCAGGACTGCTTTGGGAAAAAATTGGGACAGATGGTCAGTCTGCTAGACTGCTATGGTTGTCAAGGGTCAGCTCTCAAACAGGTCTCTCTCCCTTTCAGTCTTCAGTGCATCTGTGATTTTAGGTTACTTATACTGTATGGAATACGTGTCTTCAGCATTTTCTCATCTTTATGTCATATGGGGTCTCCCAAAAACCCAACCCTGTAACGTCAGGTGTCACTATGCCTGTCCTTATTTGTCCTGTGCCAAGATAATCCTAAAAACAAGTCGTGCTGGAGAGTGGCAGTCCAGTCATTCTTTTGAGCATCCTTGTGATCATTTCATTTTCATTTCCAACCTCTTTCCTCTGGTGAAGGAGCCATTCAAATTGTGCACTTAGATACCAGGTAAAAGCACGTCTCCCTGTGCAGCAAAATGATACGGTTTGTCTGCGTTGTACTTTCTTCTTTTAGTCCCCCCCGGATCTCTCCCTCCTCATCTCTCTCACCAGGGAGGAACTGTCACTCAGCCATCCTTTCTCTTCAGAACACCCCACAGGTTCACAGCCCACCAGGCAAGCAAGTGCTGTAATGAACGGTATCATCCAGTGGTTTGTAGCAAGAAGAAAGTCCTGGCCTCCTGGGGACTAAAGAAGAAACTTGGGGAAAAATACAGACATTGAACATATACTCTTCCTAGGAGACTAAAGATATAATATGCTAATGCAGGGATTTTCTTAGAAGTACAGGAGGCTTCAGTTCCCTGGTTGGCTTTGGTGGATGGGCTCCAGTCCTACCTCACAGCTCACTACCACCCGAGGTAGTGATGGCCCACTACCATCTCCTCCTAGGTAGATGAGGGCTACATATTCCTTGATCTTCACTTTTGCAGTCCTCACTGAATACAAATGTGCAGTTCTTTCATGCATGAAAAAGAAGTTTGTGTCGGTGCTGCTATAGTAAGACCATCCACTGAAAACATATTTGCTTTATTAAATACATTTTTCTCTGAAGTTTCCCCATCATATGCTGGCTGTGTTGAGCTGATGAGACCTCCTCACCTCCTGAGATGTTTATAGGCTTTAGTAAAGAATTTGATGGAGAATTTCATCCTTCGAGAGCAAGGATTTAAATTTTAGCCTGCATTAAGCAGGGATATACTGGGGGATAAACTAATAATTCTTACTTAAAAGTCTTATTTCATTTGATCCAAAGCACCTTATTTTTCAGAGTTAAACATTACTGCTGGAAGTAATTTTAAATTTACACAACATTGAATCCTAAGAATAGTTCTGAATTGACCTTACGAATGTATATGTCCTTTTTGGGACTGAAAGAAGAAAAAGAATCAGAAAGGGAGAAAAGAGAAAAGACTGCAGGAGCTAAAATAAAAAAGACAATCCATTCATCACCTAAATAAAACCCACTAAGTGTTGAAATGAGGTCGAAAGACATTCGTTAAGACTGTGAAGTAGAAAGGCAGCAATTATTTCTTTGGAAAGTCTCTCTTAAAGACTTAAGCAGAAGCCTGGAGGAGGCTGCCTCCAGCTAGAGGGAATTGCCCCTGGCTTTACCAGGAGTGAGGGAAAGAAAGGAAGCAATTACCCACTGAACAATGGCGCATTAAGAGGCTCCTTTCTGTTTTCAAAACCAAGCTCCCTCCCCAGTGTGTTTTCCAGCTGGGTGAGAGGAGGAGAGGGCCTCCTGGGGAGGCAGCCAGCTGCAGGCAGGGAGCCGCTCTCTGCTCTCCGGCAGGACCTCGGATGGTCGGGCAGGCGCTGGAGATGGAAGGGAGGAAAGTGCTGTGGGACCTCTGAGGCTTGCTCCTTCCTTCAGGGCCAGGTAGCCGTAAGAGGGTTATCCTGCGGACCCAGTTTTGGCAAGCCTTTCATCATTCCTGTTCCTCTCCACGCTCCTCCTCCCTGCCCACCAACTCCCTCAGCTGTCCTCCATAGCCAAAACTCGTCCAGAATCTTCTTGCCAAGAGGTCCTTGCATCCTGCTCTCTCCTCAGTTTCCCTGGTGGTTTACCAGCTGGCCAAAAGGCCGAGAGCATGATGTGGTTTTACCGTGTCCCCATCTCTCCCTCCTTTCCCTCCACCCAGGACAGGGATGGACAACGCATGGCTGCCCCGAGAAACCAGCCCAAACCTCGCCATGGTTCAGAGGAGGCAGAAGGAGGATGGCTGGGGATGAAACTATCCCTTCAGGCGGATTCAGCTCTCAGGCCTAGGAATTGGATGAAGAGGCACCCAACTGACCAGTGGGAAGAGGCAGGAGACATAAATCCTCCAAAGCTGGGGCTGAGCAGTCATGGAGCCTTGTCCTGCAAGGTGCCGGAGTCCCTCCGCTCTTCTGGAAGTTAGTAGGAGTTGGGGAGGATGAGCCAAACGTGCCGAAGAGACAACCCTGAGCCCGTTTAAAAACCACATCACCCTTTTTAATTAAAACCCAAGCCAAACCAATGCAGGCCTCCTCTCAAACCTGCCTTGATGTCAGAACGAATTGCAGAGTATCTTGCATGCAGCAGAAAGCTGCTGGTTTTTAATGCATTGCTACAGCGGTGTCCCTGGTGGGGTAACATAAATCAGCAGCACACACGGCCCCGTGTAAAGGTCAGCGAGAGGCGTTAAAGACAAGAGGCCCTTCCCGCCTCCACCGCTGCTTCCAGGGCAGGCGGTGGAGGGAGGGACCCCTCCGTTAACCGCCCACGCGGGAGCACTAATGGGGTTTCAACACACACGTGTGCTCTCGGGCGCTGCGCCGCACGTTCGCCTTCCAGGAGCGTGGGGGTGCACCCATCTCCATCGCGCTCGGGTGCTTGGCTTTGCAGGAACAACCCTGGGTATCGGTGCGTCGGGCTGAGCCCAGCGAACAGCCGGAGCCCGGGCTGTTTTATGAGGTCTGCAAAGCCCTCGTAGGCGTTGGCAGCCCTCTCTGCCCCTCCTTTCCCCTTCCAGCCACATCTCCCCCTCCTCCCTCAGCCAGGCACCCAGCCTTGGCCTCTGGCCCCGTGGCTGCGCGCAGCTGGACGGTATTTTTGGGCTGCTTGGAACAGCGGATTCCCACCGCCTTTCCCAGCCAGCCTTGTTCCTCTTTATATATAACCTTAAAAACCTTTTTCCTGTTCCTCCTCCCGTTGCCTTATTCTTACACTTTGCCTTCCCTGACCCATTTCTGCACTTTTTCTTTCCCCATCCTTTGGCAGTTAGGTCAGAAGGACGCATTCCCATCTCTAGGACACTTACTTCTGGTTATCATCTGTGAGTAGTGTTTCGTCTCCTTCCTCATGACTCTGTCCCCAGCTCCGTATTTCTGCCAAGGTCGTGTGAAGCACACGAGCAGACATTTATGCAGCCATGGGTTGGTCTGCAGGCTGTGTGACTGGAAGGGTTTGCTTATCTGTGTGGAAACCACCCCAATGCCTCAGTGGTGTGCGTGCACCCTCCACGCCTGTCAGGCTGCCAGAAGCTGCTGCCACCTTCACGTGCGTGCTGCCTCAGTTGTGTTGGAGGGCATTTTCCCCCTTTCCTTCTTCCTCTGGATATTGCTAACTTCAAAGAGATTCTGTTCTCCGTATCTGTAGGTCAAAATACTTGAGCACATGATGCGAGCAGGGCTGACCCCTGTAACAACAGTGGGTCGCGAGGTCAGCAAGGTGACCGGTTTTGTTCCCTGGTCAAAGTGAACTTGTTGCAGCCTCTCTTGGGGCTCTGCAGGAAGAGGTGTCATGGGAAAACCAGTCAAGGTAGGGCTGCCGTGCCCCAGGGACTTTGGTGTCCATCCAAGATAAAAGAACTTGGTAGCTGAAATGTGGACTTTGAACTCATCTAATGATCTGACCTTGATGCTCTCTTAGACTGAGTGAACCCTTCTAGACAGCACTTGGCTAGTGGCATGGATGCAGCCACTGTTGGGCATCTGTGTTACAAGTCCCTGATGTCTTCACATTCTTTATAGCATGTGTCTATTCAGCCCCTGAAACAGTGGGTCAGACCTGCTTTTGGGTCTCAGGAGCAGACTTCTCCCCCACCCACGCTGTGAAGCCTGAAGCTTGCACTAATTACCACCTGAGCCCTGCTTTGGGGTTTACTGGTGGAGAGGACCTGAAGACAGTGAGGACTTTGGGTAGGTCTGGTGAGGATGAGAGCAAAGTCACAGGTGAGCCTACCCATGGGTGTCCTAAATTTAGCTCCTCTTAGCAGTGGGAAGCTGATAGCTGGCAGGGTGGGTGGAAATAATGAAAGTTATGGAGCTCAGCTGTTGAGCTGAGGCCCCCTGCTCAGAGAGTACATATACCCACCCAGCCCCCTGGGAGAGCTTTGGTTGTTTTGCTGAGTCTGGTGGGAGCTGCAAATCATGGTTCATCGTCTGTCAGTTCACCAAGGTAGGACTGGTGCTATGGTTTGCTAATAAGTCATTTTCTTTCACTTGAGGACAGACCTGTTGCTCTGTTCTGCTGTCACACCTATGTCCTACTCATAGCTGGGAATAAGGAGTAGAGTCCGCACGCAGCCGTGCATTGCTCCCCTCTGCCTGGCAATCTGTAAGCTTGATAAAGCACCATCTGGGCTGTAAGCGTGTGAATATCCAACATGACAGCACCTCAAATTCCTAGTTTATGCTTATTAATAACAAGCTGTAAAAATAGCAGTCAGACAAGATGAGATCATAAGGCTGATTGTGGGATGCCATATGCTGTCTGTTTTACTGAGCAAGCCCCACACAGAGGAGACCTGTGCTCCTTTGCCAGAGCAGGGTGGGATTGGGGGACAGCAAGGGGGTGTATGGGCTTGGTCTTTTTTTGCCAAGGCCCATGGGAGCAGAGAGGCACTGCTGGGAATTGCTGAAAACCTCCAAGTCTGAGGAGCAGCAGCTCTGTGGACAGGACAAATATACCAGGGGTTTTAGGTAGTTTTACCTGCCTCTGCCTCCAGCTGCTCTGTCCTACTATGGCATGGATAACACATAGAGACTTTCCAGAGCAGTATATCTCTGTCTCTTTGGGGTGATGGTACCTTAACAGGCACTAAAGCTTTTTCCTCTCTGTTTACTGTGAAATTAAGAGTTAAAAAACCCCGGTGAGAAAATGCTGGGCCCACTTACATTTGTACATGCTTCAAAAAGATGATGTAGATCTTGGCCAGCAGTGGAATAGCAACATTTTCTGTACTTAAAGGAATGATATTTCCAGCACCTAGCAGTGTCCTATTTGTCTTTCACAATCCTCTGGCTCAGAAGTGTTTTTCTAGATCAGGGCTCTTCAAACTTTGACAGCTCACAGACAACTGTGCTGTGTTAGTAAAGTGTGAAGGGCAAGAACCTGCTCTCTGCTAACCTGGGCCAGGGTGCTGCTGACTTCTTTTGCTCAGGAGATTTGCCTGTGTTGCACCTGGGCTGTGGTTCATGGCAAACAGCAGAAACAAACTTTCTGAATTCTTCCCTCTGTTTAAGGAATTCATTTTCTAACTTATATTGTTGCTCCCTTGGTAATGCCCTGGACTGTGGAGCTGCATATTCAAATCCCCCTGCGGACCCTTGTCTGGTGCATTGCTGCCTTGCCAGAGGGGCTGTTTTTGGGGGGCGACTGAAATACCCAAACTAGCCCCTTGCTTGTCTGGTCTAAAAGAGGCTCAGGTGCCAATTAAAGCTTGCGCAATCAAGAGAAAGTGGGACCTTTGGTAATACCCCTTCGCAATGCCGCAGGTTCTGCTGTCCCAGGATGTGTGTATGAGTCATTGTCTGGAAATCCAAGTGGCCAGATGTCCGCCAGATACTGCTGAACTCCTCAAGTTGCTAACTTCAGCAGAAAGGGTGAAGGAAACGTGGCTCGCTCTTCCCCGCAGAGGTGGCGTGCAGGTGAGGAGCTCGGCACATCCCTGCGGGCGCAGGGGCGGGGAGCCAGCGCTTGTGGGGCCTGTCCCAGGGGAGGCATCTGCAGGCAGCTGGGTCCATCTCTGTGCCCCCCACTCGGGGTGGGAGGGGAGGTTGTTATAACAGCTGCCCTGAAGCACTCGCCTTCCAGCTGCTTTTGGCTGCGGTGGTGGTGGCTTGCAAGGAGCAGTAAGAGGGACCCCTGCAGGCCCCTGCTCCGAACAGCTGGGGAAATGCTCCTTTGGGTTTTTGCTGGTGCCAAAGGTTTTTATTTCTTAGCACAGCATTAATCTGAGGGCTCTGCCCCTCACTGGTCCCCTCCATTCCCTGGATTGCGATCTCCATGCAAAGCACAAGCGGAGAACGTTGCTGTAGTGTTTGTGTCGGGAGTTTCTGGAGGGAGGCAGGGTCCTGCCTCGGGCTCTGGGTTGTGCGGTGACTTTGCAACCAAGATGGTATTCTTTTATTAAAAAAAAAAAAAGGGTTTGTGTTGTATTTTTTCCAACATTTTTCGTATGGTGGCAATACGAAATGTAGATATTCTGTTGCTTCTAGACAGTGGCACACAAGATTTCTATGAAAATCAAGAAAATAACTAGTGTTGAACTTAATATGCTCTTTAAAATGTTGTGAAACACCAGGGAATCCTCTTTTGAGGAAGGTCATTGTCTCTCCAGGAGAAAAGCACAGCTTTTTGAAGGGAAAAAAATGTGTGACTAGGTCTAGCTGATAACTTGGTGGCCAAGGACAGTGGTCTCTCTCCTTGTTTCAGATCCGCCTCCAGCCTGCCCCGTAGCCCTGGGCTCAGCTGTACCATCACCAGTCGGTGGGCAACTGAGCCCCATCAGCCTTCGTAGGACAGGCAATTCTCTCCTTCTTGGAAAGGGGAAATCAGCCAAAGCCCTCAAACTCTATTGTGATGAATAGGGCACTGCAAGAAACAGCTCTGCTTTAGGGCAGTTCTCTCCTCATCAGTACAGTTATTCTATGGGTGCATTGTTCACATACATGCCCACCTTGGGGGATGTATAGGCTGGGGCTCCATAACGCACTGCCACACTCTAGGAGCACGGTAGAAAAAACCCTTTTTGTATCTGGCCCTGAAGGAGTCTTGCTGGAAGGTGAGTCAGGGCAATGGCTCTGCAGGAGCCTGTTGTAATTGCCGGATTTAGGATGTTAAGTTCTGAATAAATCTCTGCTTTTACTTTGCTGGGATAATTCAGGCTTGAAAACTGAAGTGACAGCTTATAGCCAGGCTTTTCAGTTTGGCTTGTCTAAGATTGTGCATGTGTGTATGTGGCTAAATGCAAATAAGCTGCTCCCAGAAAACACACAGTCACAAATGCTAAACTTATTATCCGCACGGACTGATGGTGTGAGCGACTGAAGACCCCATAAATTACCTCTTTCTGCTCAGTGAAAGTGATACTGCTGCTGTAGTCCCTGACAGTAAGGAATGGCTCCCTTTCTGGTTGGACAGGTTTGATTGGCCACTAATTTACTCTCCCTCCTCTCATAATTCAGCACAGCTTTCTTGATGCACTCTGCCAGCTTTTGCCAATTTGCTGCTAGAAGGATTTTCATGCAAGTGAATTGTGGATTCTAGTTAAAACATGTACAGAGCATGCTCCTGCTTGATGGCTCTGCTCTTAGATGTCGCAGGAAGAGACCGTGTTTTGTATAACTGCAAGAAAAATACCATGTTCTAATTAGTGTAATTTATAGTCCCTCGCAGGCTAAAACAACAGCTGATGAGTCATGAAAGTTCCTCCTTCTGACATTTGCTGAAAGAAATGTTATTTTAGCTCCCATGACTTTTGAGGAGGGGGAAGGAACAGGGTGGGGAGGGAGCAGTTGGTCTGAAATGCCTCACCCCTTCTCCAGTGCCTACCCTCTGCAACATATTTTATGTTTAGAGATTTCTGATGTGTTGCTCTGCGGTGAGGAAACATTGATTACGGCTATGTTTAATAATCAGTCATGGTGGCTCCCAGTTTGGGTGTTCATACCTGGACTGGAATTCCTGAGCCAATTGCGGTTGCTGGAACGGGAGGTACATCATTGAACTTGATGTACCTGAGCAGACAGAAGACTGGACACTGAAGTCCCCCCATGTGTTACAACTGGGAACTGGGGTGTTGTGAACATATTCACTGTGGTTGGGTGAGGTCTGAGCACAGCATGGGTTCCTCAATTCCATTTTCAAGGATGGTCTTGCCACTGACTTACAACCTTCTCCTGCCCTTGTGATCCAAGATTTTGCTCAAAGTGGTCTCTGCAAAGATGAGACAGTTGGGTTAAAGCAAGGAGTGACAAACACAAGGGTGGGGGATCCTTCATCTTGTCCTGGAGACTGTCCCTGGCCATGTAAGTCTGGCTCTGACCATCAGAGGTCAGCAATGGACCTGCCCAGCAGCCAGCTTGCCTCCCTGGAGCATGCATCTGCAAAGCCCTCTCCATTTGAGTATAAGGGATGCCATATGGACTATTTTGTTCAACATGTGTTGTCCATGCATGTGTTTGGAGTGGTTAGTGACATAAAATAAGATCCCTGGAATAGTGGTGTCTACAGCAAGCTGTATGAAAGGCTTTGCCCACAGCAAAGCTGAAGATTGCTTTAATGATTTTTTTTTTCGCCCTGGTGGCTTTTTTGTTTGGCCACCATGAGATACAGACATTCTTCAGTTTATGTTGTTGGAAGACAGACTGTTCTCTGAAAACAAGTAAAAAGGTGCCAAAGCGATGGCTACCTTGCCCGCCTGCCTATGCATTTCAAGAACTTCTGAGGCATTTAAAATGTTATGCTGGAGAAAAAAAAAAATCATTGTACAAATCTGAATATTTCAGGTTGGGTGAAAAGAGAGTTGCGGAGAGTTCACCTAATGACATGTCAGTTATGAAGGGTCCTCAGACAGCATCTGAAGTGGCGATTGCCTGGCTCTGCTGAAGGTGTGTGAAGGACTATGTTGGTCCACAGATCTCGCGCTCATAGAGGTGTTACTTCAAGTTCTGGCTTAGTCCATGACTTTGGAGAATTTCTTCAAAATTCTGTGGGCTCATGGCAGAAAAATCATTGCTGTTTTGGCTTGGTTGATAGACAGTGGGAATGTGCACTTCAGAGTGGAGAGTCAGTGGTCAGGAAGAGGAGGCAAAGGTGGCTCTGTGAAAGTAGTCAGGACTGAGTCTGGTGGTAGGTGAAGATATGAGAAATGAGACACCGTAAGGAGAGGGAATCCCCCCTCCAAGGAACTTGGTAGAACTCTGTAGGATTTTTGGTGACCTCTGCATAGCTTGTTGTATCTGGAGCAATGTGTGACCTTCATTTTTCAGGTTTATCAGGGTCAATAATAAAACAAGATCAAAAAAGCCAGGGAAAATACTGCTTTGTATCCATATGCAAATGCTCTGTACCTGTGTAACCCTACAAAACCAGCGTAACTCTTAAGGCAAAAGATGATCTCAGCTGAGTGGTGCCAGATAGCAGGATTTCTGGCAGACGGACACATTTTAAGGTGATTTTTCCAGCTATTTTTATGGCTGTTCATGAGATGGTATATAATCCATTGCTGGCACTTGCAGCATTGAATGACTTTAGAAAAATAGTGAAGGATTCAATAAGTTCCAGAAGAGCTAATTTCTCAGGGGGAGGACTTTCTTCTTCCTGACTTCAGCAGCAGCAGTCTTGGGGAAAGCTACAAAAACCTTCCCATATGCTCACAGGAATGTCTGGAAATAAGAATCTCTGGGGAGATGCCACGAGTTAAGAGTCATCTGTTTCTTACCTTTGTACTTGAGCAGGGTCTTGATCAGGGAGAGGGGAGGTCTGGAATTGGAGGAATATAGGGTGATATTAGCCAAGGGACTGAGTGAGGAACGCTATTCAAGGGGAGGCAGATGATTTCTACTGAAGTGGAAGCTCTATGCTACAACATGCTCTGGGAAAAGGCAAGATGAGATTTGATCAAGGTCAAGCAGCAGTAATGCTATGAAAGCTGTGGATGGCATGAGGTAGGGATGGTCACAAGATACAGGAGTTTAGCTGCAACTAAATGGTACAATGAACAACCAATAGCACTGCTAGGATGTATTTTCAAGCAAGAGAAACCATCTGTCACAGCTCTTTCTTCACTGACACTATGTATGAGGCTGTCAGTCACATAGATGATTGGTGATCAGCAGGCTCCACAGCTTGGTTGCCCAGGTAGATCCTGGCCTGGACTAATGCAGCTCTAGAAAAAATGGAGCTAACTGAGGTTCTGGTGCTGAAATTTCTTTCTCAATGTGTTATCTCCAGAGATATGTCTCCTGAGGCGTCTATAGTTCTTGAAAGGGTCCTACCCTCGGTTTGGATATCTGAGGGGGCAGTCTGGACATGTCAGTGGCTCTGTTTATCCCCGCTGTCACACATGTAGTGAAGGGAGGGGTCAGCAGGTTGGACAGAGACTAGAAATATGGATGGTATTTCTGCCTCTGAGGCAATTCCTTTGTAATCCCATAGGCCACTCTTGGCAGATCCGAATGCCTTGACAGGATTTAAGCCCTTTGTTTTTAGGGAGCAATATCGAAAATTGGTTTTCTACATACTGTGGCTTTGTTTTTCTATGCGTTAGTAGTACACAGCTATGTGCCAGGGCTGTTCTAGGGCACCATCCGTGATGCCAAGCCTTGAGCCCTAGATCTTTGGGTAGAACTTACTATCCAATTGAAAAGATAAAATTCCTTGGAGAGCTTTAAAACTCAAACCCTTAGAGCATTCCTGAAATTGTTATGAAGTGATACTAAGTAAAAACCTAAGGCAATGTTTAGATGTGGCAAGCAAAGATGCCCTGCAGCTGTTAATACTTTCCAAGGTACCTCTTCAGTGTATTCTGGAGAACTCAAGAAGGACTTTGTGTTTTTGATGTAAGTGACCATGCAAGGCATGTGAAATGCCCGGGTAACTGTGGCAATCTGCTGCTTAAATTGGAACGTGGCAAATCAATTGCCAGTGGGCAGGCAATGCAGCTTTCCTCAAGTGAGGACCTGAGTGAAAACGTACTTGATACTCTTAAAAATTGCTTTTCACCACCTGCCATATATCATAATCAGTGTGGCTGGGGGAGGAAAGGGGGGAATGTCTCCTTTGCTCTGCTCCTTTGTGTTAAAGGAAAATCTTATCTGAAAAGCTTTAAATCTTTTCAGAAAGGTAGCCCTCCATTGGAAAGGCTGAAATAAGCCTAAGCATTACACCTATAGCAAGTGAAAGTCACTTTAAAATCCCCCATTAATAAATTGTGATGCTCGTATGTGGCCTTGTTCCACTGAGTATAATTTATACCTGTGCGCCAGTGGCTAAACACAGCGTAGGGCACAGGGAGTGATAAGTTCAGCAACTTGTAAGCACAGCTTGTGTTCTCTAAGGATGTTAGAAGGCATAACAAGAGCAAATTCCTTGCCTGGACCATAATTTATTCTTTTCTAGGAGTGTCAAGATCCTGGTTGACACAATCAGGTTGATGGAGCAGTTGATCAAGAATCTGAGCAAAGCCTATACCCTAGGAACGAATTCATAAAGCAAGGTGAATGTCTTTCTCTGAAGTGTCTACATGGTCTTGCTGGTGACTACATTTTTTCAAGTCTTATCTGCAGAGTTCCCTCAAACCTAACCAAGGAGCTCTGATTTTTTTTTCATGCAATGCACCAAAGCCCTGCTTCAAGTTAAGGCAAAACTGAGTTTCGTTTTAGCAAAGATGGACAACACATGTATGCAAAATATGTATATGTCTTGACATTCATGCAGCCAAGGCAAGATTCAGCAGTCAAATAAGAGGCTGTCATGCTTAGTAAAGCAGATCTGAGTCTTGCATTAGTATGCTTTAGGAGTCAATCTATTGTGCTCAATTATGCAGAGAATTAAAAGTTTGATACTCATGTTCTTATATTCCAACAAGGCATCTGAGCGCTGGGAAAAGCTTCACTATGTACTTACCTTGTTAGATTGCCAGGCAGTGTCCTGAAATAAAGGGGAGAAGCCCTGGTACAACTACTGCTTGTACTGTCAGGTAGTAAAGAGGTGGTGTGAGGCAAGTTGAGTGCACCCTCACGGGTGTGTCCAGGGCAAGGCAGGGGCAAAAGGGAAGAGAAGATCTCAAGGGAAAGGATGTGGTTACTTGTGGAACGGATTGCAGAAAGCTGTGAGCTGGGGATGGGGGAGAAAGCTGCTAGATTTTCTAGGAAAGACTCCTGTGCATCAGTGTGACAATATAAGATGGGCTGCTTTTAATAATCTGTTCAGAGCTATTTCTGCAAGAACAATGAATCTCTGTGCCTCAGTCACTCCCCATCTGTTTTCAGATCTCATCTGAAAACTCATCTTGCCTTCCTTTACTCTCCCCTTCCGCTCTCTCTGCACTGTCATTTTTATTTTAAGTTTGCCTCCCTGCTCTCCAAATCTTTTGTGAGGATGGAGTTTGAATGAGGCAATAGGCAAGGTTACATGCATTAACCAGCGAAGCAAGAACCGATTTATTTTTATTGCACCCATTTGTTTTCTTCACACCCCAAACATCTTCATAAAGGAAATGATTTAACTTTTTGAGTACAAAGCATAAGCCAAGGAGTTCTGGATGTTGTAAAGTATCGTAAATGTAAATTAAAAAAGGAAAACATTAATCCCTCCCAAGTTTCATGCAGCTTTTGTGAGATGGTAGTGTGAGATGCTCCAGGTGATACTATTTGTGGTGGGAAGGATTACAGCCTTCACTCTCTGAGTAAATATGAAAAGTAGTCTTTGGTTTTCTATACAAGCATAAAAACGAGCAAGGAAGGGAAAGACATTTTTACCGAGGTGTGTCCTTCAGTGATACTCCCCCTCCTTCCTTACAGTTCGTGGTGGAATCCAGGTTCTTTGGGAGAGGCAGAGCATGAGTGAAATGGGGATATAAGGTGTTAATGGTTGAAATCTTTTAATGCATTAAACATAGGCTTTGGTGTTCTCTTTACGCTCTTCCAGTTACCCCACCCAAACTGCTCTCAAGGGTATGCTTCCCCTGGGTTAGAATAATGATCTCTGGTCTTCAATCAGAGTGCCTCCGTTCAGCAAGTATTTCCAATTTTTCATTAGGATAATCTTGCTGTGTAGATTTTTTTTCTCCTGCCAAAATACCCAGCTGTATGCTGTTATTTTCTTCAGGTAAACTGCCACTGCTTCCCTTTCCTGGGCCAGTGTGTGTCAGGCAGGAGCCTGACAGCCTCCTGTCTTGATAAACGATGCAAGCCTAAAGGGCAGTGTCTCGAGCCGGTTCCCGTGCCGGCTGAGCGGGCGCGCGTTGGCCAAGAGAGCTCAGGCATTCTTCTTGCTGTGGGAAGTTTACACTAAAGGTCACAAGAAGATTCATCGTGCATAATTTTTTTTCCCAAAGACAGTACTGAAAAGTGCTACGTGCCAGGAATGAATGCTGGTGGTAATAAGGGATAGCAGTTTACCTAAGCTTGCAGCCGATTGTAAAGAGATTTTACTTGCAGGGGTCCAAAGTCCTTGCTGGGGAAATGACCGGAGGTCTGGAAGTCTGTCAGCTGAAAATAAAGTCAAAGAGCGGTGCCTTATTTGGTAATCTACATTGAAAGATGTTCTCTGGACTGCGATCCCATTGATTTTCTTTTTTGTTTTAAGACTTGCCTCCCTCCTACGGGTGTTAGGAGTGTGCAGTGTTAACGAACGCTGCAGTTTTCTAGCACTGTCCATCTGAAGGCCTTAAACACTGGGGGCTCTGGTGTTGGGTAGTGGGGCGTTTGGGACAGGTAGACTTTGAGAGCTGGAAAGTTGTGCTGTTGAACTAATTAGCAGGAGCTGATCAGCCTTTGAGCTCAGTGAAACAAAGCCTGCATTTGTCATGTTGCACAGCTGTGGGTATGTGTGGCTTTAAACCTTGTGAAGCTCTTCTGTGAGACCCAATGGTGAAGAACAAATTCCAGCTCCTCCTCTGTCCTGTTCCCCTGTAACAGCTCCCTTCATCCCACCCCAAATTAAAGGAAGAGTTTTTCTATTAAATTCTAAGCACATAGCTACAGATCAGCTAGAATAACTCTGACTCAATCTGGCGGTGAAGTAACACTGAAAAGGAGTAAAAAAAAAAAAAAACAAACACCATTTAAACATAAAATTAAAGGCTGAGGAACCCAAAAATCCACTAAGAGAAAAAGCTGACTTCCCTGTTCTCGTAACTTCTAGATAAATACCCTGTTATCAGTAGCATTGCTATGGCTCATGCCATTTCCCTGCTGTAGTTAGCTTGCAATAATATTTTATCCTCCCTTTCCTATAGTTCTCCTGACTGCATTGTAAATGAGACCTTATGTTTTTCCCTTCAGCATCCACTTTATTCTCTGCTTGTATCCAGAGACCTTAGGATGCACTGTATGGCAAGGAGGGGAAAAAAAAAAGCAGAGTTAATTTGCTGGTATCTGTTCTGAACATGATTGCTGTTAATTGTCAACCTTGTCCTCTTCTCCTGGCTGCAAAAATAAGCTGGTTGAAAATAATCCGCTGTGTGCTTCTGTATTTTGCTGACAACTTGCCAGCTGCCAGCTACCAACTATGGGTGTGTAAATGGCCAAATGTATAAAATTTCCAAGCAGCTCTCCACTCCTGTGCTGTCGAAGCTGCGCGTTTAGTTTCAGGCTTGTCATCGATGAGATTGTTGCCTCCTCTACCTCTGACAACCAAAACTCAGCAAAATATCACTAAAACCACTAGTATCTCAGACTTGGCCAGCCTGTGCAGCCCCCTGAACCTGGGCACGCTGTTGTATGGTGATGCTGACAACTTGCTTTCTAGCCATGTCTTAGCAAAATTCTCCCGAGCCGAGGTCATGCTGAGCCAAGAGCCTCCTGACGAGGCAGGTAGCATGCGAATTCTGGAGGGGGTTACAAGCAGGCTTTCTTTTTTGGGGGGGACCATGGGGAGGGGTGGGGTGTGTGCTTAAAGCTGTTAGATTTGAAAAATAATACTAAAACCGTCATGTTTATTGTCTGACCGGGATGATGCAATGGAGGGTTTCTGCCCATCTTGTACAGGCAGTGAAGCAGTTGGATCTGGCAGTTCAGGGTGTGACACTGATGTGCCACGCACAGCCGCTGTCTGAGAAAGGTCCTCAGGTTTTATAAATCTAGGTCCGACCATTTTTTAAAGTGTAATAAACCTCAGAATCAGGCTTTGTTGAGGTCGGGGCAGATGTGCTCACTGCATAAACTGATATTGGCTATAAATATTCCCTTTTCGTTATGGTGCTCCTGTGAACACACAGTGCTGTTAACGATGCTTTGCTCTAATACCACAGTTAGTGCTTTTGCTCCCCCTCAGGCTTTAAAATGATTGACCAGTTATTGTCCAGGAAGTGAGTAGCCTTGTCTTGTGTCTCTTTGGGAAGGGATGGACAAATATTGAGGCTGTGCACTTAATAACTTTCACTTGTGTCATTTTCCCTGGAGATCCATGAGCAATATATTTCTTGACTCTAAGCTAATGGTTCAAATGAAACTTTGATGCCCTGAAGAATACCTGCAAAGGATAGAGCAAGGATCTACTCATCTTAACCCAGAGTTCTTGTTTGAGCCCAAGATATAAAATGCAAACGGGAATCTGACGTTTCTTTGAACCCAGATGCAGCTGAAATTAAAGGTATAGTTCAAAAGAGCTGCGAACAGCTTGGCTGCCAATTTGAACGTGGTGTTCTTCTACCTGCTGGAGCAGAGAGAGCAAGTGAGGGCAGCAGGCACAGATAATGTTGCTTTTTTGTTTGTTTCTTTTTAGATAAAGTGGCGTTTTTGATAGAGTTTAATTGTACTCAGAGGAACGAGTGAGAAAAAGGTAAGTGTGATGGTTTAAAATAACAAAATGAAGGATAATAGGGTAAAGGGAAGACCTAATTACGGGCATTTCAAAAGGAAGGCATGAACTGGGTCAGTTCTCTGCCCTCTAAGTTTTTTTCTAATCATTCTTGCTGTAGTACCTCCTGCAGTTTGATTTAAAATGTTCATAGTAATGGGAACTCTACTGCTCCATAGACAAGTAAGCCTCTCCATCCTGACCTCTGGCCCAACCCTCAGTCTAGCATGTCCCCACCTTCATTTCATCCTTGTAGTCTCATTTCTTCACCCCCTGCAATGGTGGGACACATTCTAGCTCTTTCTTAACAAAGAAAGTTATTTTAAAGAAAAGATCTACAGCCTTTGTAGATCAGTTTTCTACCCAATCTTAGAAATGGATCCATGGCAGAACGGTACAACCTTCTCTCACTTCACATTAAGGTTTGACATAAATGCCAAGGTTCTGATCTTGTATTGAATATTTTACAGAATTGTATTTTGAACCTGGGCAAGGGCAGTGGTTATTTCTGGCAATTCCTCATTATGTGTATTTTGGGAAAAGTCAGCCCACCTTTTAAAAACAAAAAAGCCTTTATACATCAGCATGCTACAGTGCTTGCAGTGCAGCAGTTGATCACACGATAACATAAATAACAGGACAGGCTGGTGGAGTAACAGGAGGAATAAAACTGACACAGTGTTTTGGTTTAACCCGGCAGGCAGCTAAACACCCCACAGCTGCTCGTTCACCCCCCCCACCCCCCACCCCTGCAGTGGGATGGGGGGGAGAATCGGGAGGAAAAAAAGTAAAATTTGTGGATTGAGATAAAGATAGCTTAATAGAACAGAAAAAAGAACAAAAAAAAGAATATATAAAGTGAGTGATGCACAATGCAGTTGCTTACCACCTGCTGACCGATAACCAAGTATCCATTGCTACTTCCTGGACCATGCCTCTTATTTATATACTGAGCATGACATCATATGGAATACCCCATTGGCCAGCCGGGCCAGCTGTCCTGGCTATGCTCCCTCCCAGCCTCTGAAGAGTCCTTGACTAGCAGGGTACTTAGCAACAACTAAAAACATCAGTGTGTTATCAACATTCTTCTCACACTAAATCCAAAACACAGCAGTAGGACAAAATTTAACTCTATCCCAGCCGAAACTAGGACACACAAGGACCTGAAGATAAAAGAAACTCTGTGAGAATGAAATCCATGCCATGAGAGCAAAACATCACAACTGGAGGACACCAGTTACCAATGATGATATTGTATTAGAGACATGGTTGAATGCATTTTTTTTTTTTAATGGGAAGAAAAAACAGATTAATAGGCCAGAAGGGAACCATGGTGTAGAACTGGTTAGATCTCTGACGAACAGCACAGGAGCTTTTAGAAATAGAGATTTTTTTTTTTAATGATTTGGGCATTTGTTGTGGTATTTCTGTAACCACATTGGGATCTTTAGCTGAACATTTGAGTTGTTATAACCATTCCTGAATCTTTGGGTGAGGAAAGAGGTCCAGAAGGCAAAATGACGTGACTGAGGTCACACAGAGCCTGGCTCTAAAAGAAAGAAAAATTTCCTGCTTTCCAGTCTCAGTCCATCTGGATGATCGAGGAGGACTGCAGAGTTCTCCTAGATCCCTTGCTATTATTCACCACCTGTCTTTAAAAGAGGAGCATTTCCTTACAGTATTGTGGTGCAGTGTATTTTGAGGTCTAATATGCCTCAGTAATGTGAATCCACTGTTTTATTTTCCTGTCTCCTTTTTTCCATGTGAATGATGGCACTCGATAGAGTTTGTCAGTGAAAGGATGTTCTAAGTAAGATTATTCCTCTGTGGGGAAACGGGACAGGGTGACTCAATGGGTTGATCTTGACTTTCTTCCATCATGGCTGCTTTTCTAATTAAAAATGCAGGCTGGCAGTTTGTATTATCAGGAGGACACTAGAATCTGGGCTGTGCTGAGAGCTTGCAGGCAGTATTTCTCCTCAGCTCTGGGAGCCACTGTGCTGTACGGTGGCAAGACACTGGAAACCCTATCATGGCCTGGCAGGAGGATGGAGACATTCAGTCATTTACCAGCCAGTGTGAGAAAACTGATAGCAATTCCCAGGAGCTAAATCCTAATTACATTTCTCTGCCTGGGGATCATTTGAACCTTTAATGAGAGGTTGGTAAGGAGAGAGGGAGAGGTGGCTTTTCATTACAGCTGAGGAGAGGGGAAGGCTTTGCTGCCAGGGAACGTGGTCTCCTTCCAGTGCCATACAAAGGTAGATGTCTTTCCCATCCACCATAGAAACAGTAGCTGCTCCCTTTTCATTGAGGGATTGGACAGGTTTGGCTCAGTTAATGGTTCATTTTCCCCGCATGTTGCTTTCTGGCAGCAGGATTTTGCTTTGCAGGGATGGATTTGGCCGTTCCCAATTCTGATATTTGGTGGCTCTTCTCTCACTTTTTGGGATGAAGGGGAACAGATATTTTTTGACTAGCATTTCCAGTCAGAGGTGGATCTCCTGGTGTACAGACAGTGGTAGGCCAGAAAGGATTGTTTCCTACTCCCCACTGACTTCCGATCTGGCCACAAACAATTTATGGCTAATGGCCCCAAGTCAGACACATCGATGTTCTGCCCCGTGCCCCTCTTTGTAGAACAGGACGAACACAGGGACGGAACTGAGTGCTGCCACAAAAACTTTACCAGGATTAGTTCAGAGGTTGCTCCCCTAGTTGTCTTTAGCCATAAACCCTTGAGATTGAAGACTACTCATGGGATTGTTGGTGCAAAGTCATGGACTGGCTTTTTGGAGTCCATCATGTCCCTGTAAAATTTCAAATCGCCTGATCTGGGAATAGAGCCAATATCAGACAGTCTACATCAACCAGACAGAGAACAAACGCTTGAATAAACTGTTCAGGGAATGGCAGGAGGGAGTTCTGGGATGTCCCTGGCAAAACAGCTTAAAAAGCCTGTAGTGGTTTTATCGAAGTCTCTTCAGCTTGAAGAATATAACGCATTTCAAAACCTAGCACGCTCTTCTTTTAAGTCCCAGTGTAGTTGGAAGCCTTTTGATGCTCAGTCTGTTTTCTGATTACTTTAGAAACCTAATTAAAGTCTGTTGCTGCTATCAGCATTTTGGGACTTTGACCATCTAAGGTTTGTCAATATTGTTCTTGCCATTCTGCACTAATTTATCACAGATTACCTCTTATCAACCATGGGTTTTTCAGATAGAAGGTCTTATAGCTTCAGTGAGCAAATGCTGATCGCAGCATATGAGCAGAAATGAGCTCAGCTGTGAACAGAAAAAAATAATTTAGAGGTTTCTTCTGCATCCCATCTTTTGTGATGCTGAAGAGGTGGCTGAGGAATGAATAATGTGGGAAACCTAGGGATAGGACATGCTCTTCCTAAAATGAGGAATCACAGTGTTCTTACAGTATCCTGAAAAGTTCTACCAAGGACATCACTGCATTTTTCACAGGGGCAATATGAAAATTATTGCCTCTCCTTCCTCCTTGAGGTGTTTATAGTCTAAATGTTTTAGCTGTGTGGTCCCACCATAAGAATGAAGACACTAAATCCTCAGCAGGCCCCTGGGAACCCTCCGTACAGTGTCAGGTTGGTTTTTCAGACTTTGAGCACTTGGAAATGTTTCATTATACTGCTGAGTTACAAGTGAGGGTGGTTTAAGCTGCTCATCTTCCATTGCCTTCTTTGTTCTCCATGCTCATCTTTACCTTCCTTCATAAGCATCCCACCTGAGCAGTTTTCTTCAGGCAGAGAACAACTGGAGGAGCTTTTAAAATAACATCAGCAGGCTTGAAAAGGAAAAGATAATTTCACAAATAACTAGTCTCTGAATGGATACTAAAGGGAGCAGGCAGGCATGTTGTCTTCAACATCCCTTGTGCAATGGCTGTGGGTGTTGGCGGAATATGCTGAGGGAGGGATCACACAGGCTTCATATGCTGTAAATAGCATCTCCTGCGGCTGCTGTTGGAGAAATGACATTGGGCTACATGAACCACTGATCTAATAGGGGATTCTCATGCTCTTCAAACAGTCATATCTGTCCTTTTCTGAGTATAAATCAGAGTCCTGGAAAGTAGTCATTGCTCTAAAAAGCCTGGATGTGCCCTGTGTGTATATCTGGCACTCTAACACAACTCAATCTCCAGCTGAGACCCTGGCAGACTTTGCAGCCAGGAGCAATACTAGCTGAACCAAAATAAAGCATCTCAAGTCAATCCAGCTGGCATCCTGCTGAGTGTCTCACCTTTTGGCATAATCTTCTCATTTACTCATGTTCCTTATTGCGATAGAGCTCTTGCTTTTGCCCGCAATTCCTTTAACTATCATCGTTCACACCGACGCCTGGTACCCAAATGGTTAAATGCATTTGGCTTTGCTGTCCTCCTCAGTCCCTGTAGATTGTGTTGGAAGAATTGAATGAAATTGATAGAGCTAGCATTACAGTGAGCAAAACCCCCCGAAGAAAGAGTAGATGGGTGGATAGAGAGAATGACCCCAAAGAAAACAGCTGTCAAGGGCAGCTATTGGTTTATCTTTCACGGAAAGAGAGATGTAATGAATTCTAAATTAAGAGAAACTAGACGCAAGGCTGTTTATCAGCTCTCTGCTGCAGCATAAACAGGCACTTTAGAAGTATCGACTGCAGTCTCACTTAATGTACCAGTAGGTACATTTCCTCAGTGCTTGGGAACACCACGTAACCATCAGGTTAGACTAAAGCTGTGATATTTAAAATATGCTAGGTCAGGGCGAGAGTTGGTTTGCATCTTGGTTTCCTTTCAGAGGGTCTTTGAACAGGGTTTTCTGCTCTTGGTAAACTAAAAGAGCACTACGTACACGTGCAGCCTAAATGGCCTTTTGCTTAAGGAAGCCATAGGTAAAATCCCCAGGGATAGCATCGTGTAAGGGTCTCTTCTTTGCAATTACTGGACATGCTGAGAACAAAACAGCTTCTATGAGAAATCTCAAAGAAAATGTTATCCCACCATCTTATCTGTTCACATTGTGAGAATAATTGCCTCTTTGTAACCCCACTGTTCAGACCCTAGCTGAGTATTTATCAACTGACCGTACAGGGGTGGTAAGCAATCTGCCAACTGACTCCAAATAATGTAATAAGGCTGACTGATGACTTGTTCTTGCTATTCTTGACTTCATTCTTTTTTTTCCTCCAGAGTATGTCTCTGACACACAGGATAGGAAAAGTTATGTCTGCCCAAAGAGGGTTTTGTGCCATAAGCATAGATTCACCTCTCATTTAAAGGAATTCTTGGTGCTGCAAAACATCATAACCTAGACACGATCTTCAATTATTCACAGAAACATATATTTCACAGACCTTATTTTGCATTTTGCCCGCAGAAAATCTATGTGAAGCCTGCCTTTGAAGGAAACTCATATTCTCAGCATCTAGTTCACAGCAGAGTGACTGACATCTGAGCTCGTATTTGTGAACAATGTTCCCAGTAGCAACCTTTATAAGAGCTGATATAATATATCCTATTAACTTGTTTGGTAGGTTGAAGAATATCTCTTAGGAACTAGTGAGCATTTAGTGAAACATTACTTTTGCTTAGATTTGATGGAAATTTTGATTCTACCATGTCTTGAGCTGTAGTGTTTGTTCTTTGTCTTGGCAGCAGAAGGTTTCTGCAGCCAAATAACCTGTTGATTTTCTGGCTTTTGCATATCATTATTATTGAGCTGTAGCACACTCTGGGGGCTTGAGTACTAATGGCGAAGCCACAAAGCCAAAGATGCTAGAAGTGGGTCCTCCATTCCTTCATCAACACCACTTTCCCTTAGCTGAAGTGTTGAAGATGAATTTGTCTCAATGTGTCAGCTTAATAAGGTCAAAATCCAGATGCCAAGGATGAGTATGGCTCATTACGTTATCTCCTTGTGAAAACAATCTTCACCATCCTCTGAGGTGCTTTGATTCTCGTCCTTACTTGGCCACATGCTCTTTTGTCATTTTTGCACATTTTCATGTCTTTAATTAAAAGAAAAGGCCTTCCCCATGGAAGATTAATTAGGATAAATGTGCTGCCATTAATATCTGCCATGTTTGGAAGGAGATGATTCACCCTGTGATTAAAGCCAAACGGAATCTGGAATCTGAGGAGTAATTAGCCCTCAGCGGCTCGTAAGTCTGAAGAAAGCACTATTTATCAGTGGCAGTGCTAATGCAATTACTTCTCCACTGCAGCCTCTTGGACTGATAAATCATAGCCTGAGCATTTGGAGAAGCTATCAATTCAGGATTATGCTTCTCTGAGTCTACAAAGAGAAAAAGAGGGGAAACAAAGGGACAATCAGCTTCTCAACATCTCTAATTTTATCAAAACTATGGAGGCCAGTGGAATCTGAGCATCTCTTCTGAATCCATTTCCTCCTATAGAAAGCTGTGAACCTTTACAAAGGCATTGCAGCTGATTGAAAATATGGCTTGATTTTTTTTTTTTACAGGGAACTGAATCCAAGAGAAGTTTGTATTCAGTAGCTGTGAAAGCTGAGTAGAATGGCTTATCTCTGCTGAAGCTGAACTTCGAATCCATCTTTGCTTAGAGCATTTTTCCTTATTTTTCCTATGATGTGTTTGTTCAAGAGTGGTTGGTGAGCAGTATGCTTTAAGGTGGTGGTGCTTCACATGCTGCTCCTGTTTGTTGTGTGGTTGGGTCTTCAGGACTGTTTTACAAATCTGGAGCATCTTTCCTGTGGGATCTGAAAGGGCTATGTAAACATTAATCAACAACAACAAAAATTTCTCCTTTCTTTCATATGCACATGTATGTCCACTGTTCCAATCTCTGAGTTGAGGCAGAAAGTAGTGAAATAACTTATCTGGGCCCCTTTGAGAAACCAGGTGCATCCTTGACGCTCTCCTCACTTGGATAGAAGTGTGCCTTTTTGCATGAAGGATTTGTCCTTGAGACTTTCAATTCCCACGTTCCTAATAAAATCATTGTAAAACTGAATGTCTTGCAGAGCGAGTAACCCCTGTCTCTTCATCCTGGTGTTTCATAGGTGCCATTTTCCAAGTCTGAATCACATTGAAAGTAAACTCAGCTCCATCAAAGAACCTGGGCCATTCCTAGAGCCTTTCCAATTGATGCCATGAAACTCTGTGCCATGCACCTTCTATTAACACTGTATTCCTCAATCCTTTCCATTTCCTGTAATGCATAATATGGAATAGACCAGCCAATAAAATGTCCAGAGGATATGGATGGGAATATGATATGCTAGGAACTGATTGCTGGCCTGAACCACAGGGAAATAGCTTGGCCCATTGCATTATGGTTATATACAACAAGTATGCATTTAAACTTGACTCCTTATCTCTGAGTGGAGCCCAAATAAACAAGCACAGCTGAGGGAAGTACAGTGGGGATCAGACTAGATGAAATCTTCCTTCTCACAGCTGCAACCTGCTGTTAGAGTTGTTCTGGGATCATTCTCTGTATCCTCTCTGACACAGAGGAATTTGTGTCAAGACCCAAGCTGTTTCTTGCACCAGCTGAAATAATAACCCTGTTTTAGGTGTTGCAGGAGCAGCCTTGTTGGAGCTGAAGTCTGTATAGGATGGAAGACATGTTCAGTGTTTTTTGTTGACCACCACCACAGGTACTTTCCATAGTATTTCACATCTGCTGTGCTTGGGCCAGAGATGGGGGTAGCGTTAGTTATGGAGCAGCAGTGTAAAGATGAAGCTTGTCCTTCAAATTCCAGGGAGGTGTTCATTCAGGAACATAGAAAATGAACAACATTTGGGATGCTTTTGTGGCAGGTGTTAATTGTGTTGGTTTTTTTTAAGCAGATGGGCAAAGACAGACTGAGATTTCTTGAAGGAAAAGATAACAAATAAAATTATGTTAGCAGCTGCTGTGTCGCATTTGTTGACAAGTTGGCTGAGTATGGTACGTGTCACAGTGGAACAGCTCCAGCATCAATGGAAGAATACTGATTTTTTAGAATTTAAAAGAGAAAAATCTGATGTCCCCTTTGGCTGCTGGAAAAAAAAAATCTAATTACCTATTGGTCCTCTTACAGAAAAGATCTGACATGAGATGAACATTTTTCTGAGATGATTTTCTTTAACAAGTGTGTCCTTGACCTAGCTAGTGAATTATAGATGCTGTTTGTCCTGTATCAAACACTTTGATTCTTCTTATTTTCACAGTGCAAATATAGGGTAGTTTTGATCACTGGAGAGTGGTTTGCCTTTCTAGGTCCAGTTCTCTCGTGTCAAATTTTTGGGCTAGCATATTGTTCCACAAACAGCTTGCTAGGTGTAACGTTGGTCAACAGACCCTTATGAAGATCAAAGGGATTAAGTCCAAAATTCAGGAAAAAAAATTGAAGACAAGATAAGGACTGTTTTGTGAGGTTAAAAAAATATCAGTATTTAGACAAATGCCTCTGTCTTAGTGTCATGATAACAACCAGTTAAAATCTTTCTGTGAGACATCAGCAGTGCTTAACTAGAGCTTGGAACCACATGGTGAAATAAGCCATGGGCTAATATAGTGGGACTGCTAATACTAAATTTCTGTGTACTTTATACATATTCTCTACACGAACACTTTGCTTGAGTGAAGAAAGGTGGCATTAAGAAAGTCCCAGTATCTGTTGATATTAATTGTGTGGTAGAAAATTAGCTCCAGAAACAAAATACAGAATGAGAAGTGGTGGGTTGAAATGACCCATTGCCTTCTCTATGTTATATACTTTCTCGGGTAAGCACGAGTACATCAATTTTCTTTCTAGAAGGTCAGTAGTGGAAGCTATTGGGTTACCAGGGAGGTGGATTTCAAGAGACATTTGAAGTGTAATTGCTTGACTGCTTCTGGTTAGCCACAAGGTTGAGTTTGTAAAAGGGCTGCAATGGGGGGAAAAAAAAAAGGCTGCGACAAGTGAAGATTGACTCAATTTAAAAAAAAAAAAAGGTATTTCTTTCCCTGTAAGAACAAGGAGACTCTGGTTCCTCCTGCCTCTGTTTGAGGCTCAGTGGGCCAAAGGGAGAGATTAGCAAGATTGTTCCCTGTTATGGGTGCTTGTTGCATAAATCTGAATTCTGCAATCCATCCCAAGCACTCCTTTTCCCTGTTCAGGGCAGCGGTGGATAGGGAGAGGTGCTGGGGATGAAAAGGAAAGGACTCCACCCAGCCCTTAAAATGATCTTCAAGTTGCTTATTTATGTTCTGTTGTTTAAGTGAGTGTTAAAGCCATTGCTGACTTTGCCGTGTTAAATAATACTAACAAGCTGAAATGTCGATACCTCATAAAGCTAGGGATGTTTCAGTAATGCACGATGGGAAGTGAGAGTGAGACTGTTTTAGATGTAATCTGGACACTCAAATATCTTTCATAAAGACTGATTTTTTTTTTTTTTTTTTTTTTCCCCCCTCTCTCCTCCCTGGATCCTCTTTGTCATTTGGGATGGCTGAATGGATTCAAATAAAAAGACAATATAAAGTGTCTCTTTCCCATTCTTCATTCTGCTTAAGCAGAAGTGGGCTTACATTTTAACCAGAGTCAATAATTTCCTGTACGTTTGGTGAAACATTCAAAGACTCCAACCCAAAGTGAGTTTCAAAGAGGTGCTGAAGCAAAAGTCTATTCCTGAAAGCAGTTTAGCCATGTGGCTGCAGAAACTCTAATGACTGACGATGGCATTTAGCTTTCTAGGTAATAGGCTGCTTCTGCTGGCCTTAGAGTCAATGAATCTACCTAATCTGTTCCCATACACAGCACAGTAATCCCAGAATACTCCATGTTACCCCTGGCTGGAATGCGCATTTTAAGAATATTCTAGGTGTTGTTTAGTCATTATTTAATTCTTTACTATTAATGATCAATTGTAGTTCTTTTCAGGAGGTAGGAATCGGGGCTTGGTGTTCACTACTGGTTTTGTTCTTGAGGTCTCTGAAAACCTCAGTCAATGTGTCAATATTTTTTCCCTTTTTGTTTCTTATTGCCTCAAATACTGCCTGTTTTGTCAAATTCTGGCTGAGGTTGGACTTGGAAGTGTTAAAACAGTGCTTAACAAAACTACCTGAGTAGCCTGAGAAATGTGGGGAGAGAACTTCCTCTTAAGAGATTTGAAGCCCTTTCCTGGAGTTGCAGGAAAGTTTTCATCACTGTAGTAAGCTTCCTTTTGCTTTCCTCTGTATCAGCCTGGGGTTTATTTCATCACTTAGGGGTTTCTTTCTTCTGTGTTATGTTTTCTTCACACCTGCAAAACTGATCAAAATTCACTACTATGTTTTTAAACTTGCTTATTTTCCTGGTTTCTTTAGAGGAACTTGGAATATTAACAATTCAGTTTCTTAAAAAACTGCCAAAAGCCTTATGTATGCTAATGTGGGTATGCAGTTTGGAGGTTAGCTACAGAGCTGCTGGCTTGCATGCAACTTCCCTCTTCTGTTGCAATAGCCATGTGTATGAGCCCAGTGTGCAATTAAGTTTGTGCTTGGACTACCAGGTTACACAAGTGCAAGAGAGGAAAAAAACCCTCAGAATCGGTCCAATCAGCTAACAATTGTTCTGTTGTCCTCAGAAGGCCTTGAAAGAGTAGTTATTTGTTTCCCTGCGGCACAACATATAGTAATTTCTATTTGGAAATGGCTTTGGGCGTGTGGATGGGAACATGGTGTGTTGATTGGGTGTCAGTGACATCGACCCCATGCCAGTAACCCCTGTGACCAGAGGGACCGACTGGTTGACTTAAGTAGAAATTACATTTCATGTTCCCAACCACGAAGGTCCCTCTGGGCTTCCCAGGTGCCTGCTGCAGTTTAGTTTTGTTGGCAACCGGAGGTACCCGTTGGTCCTGCACTTCTTTTCTGTTCTATGTAGGGTTTAATTCCTTTATACTAACGTATCAAAATGCAGGATTAAATGTATTGTATATGGACATGCTCTGTAGGAGCTTCAAGACAGTTGTAGAATGAGAGTTACATTACTCTGCACCTGCTGTCAAAAGACCTTATCAAAGTTGCAGGCACTGGTGGCTTCCTTGCACCTCTCCGAAACGTGCGGTATCATCTTGACTTTACAAATAGGTGCAGGCACGGAGAGGTTTAGGGCCCTGCCTGAAGTGGCAGTGCACAGGGAATAGAGCCTCATGCTCTCTTTTCCTTCCCCCTTTTCTGTGGGCACCCTCAGCTCAGTAGGGTCTTTGAGCATCCCGTAACCACCCTCAGAGGCTGCAGAAAGAATAAACTGTGTGTACTGTTCAGCCTGACAAGAGCCCCATTAGGATCCTCTGCTCACTGGTGAATAGCAGATGCCCATGATGCTTGGCTCGCGTTCAGGAGGAAGCCAGCCATCAACACTCAGCAGCTCTGTAAATACAGCCAGCGCTGCAGATGCTTTCCAACAGCATCCAACACGCCATATTGGGTCTTTGAGCTGAAAAACCTTTTGCTGTTTTCTCTCCGAGCATGATCTGGTTGCCTTCATTGTCAGCCCTGCATAAATAGATTAGCAACTGCCCTCTTAGCTGGAGGGAACGAGGCAGAGAGTTTAGGAGGAATGTGATATGGGTAGGCTAGAAAGCGCAGACCTGAAGGATCACTGCAAATATCAGCATTCCCTACTGGTCAAATGACAGGCTTGGGTAGTATTTCACTGTTTGGTCTATTTAATCTTTTTCCTGTGCCATTGGAAAATGGAGAACTGTGAATTTCCTGTTCAGTGCTTCATTCTTTGTGCAGATGGAATCAGAAAAACGTCTTTTAGGACCTAATATTATCATCATTGTTTTTAAATTTGGTATATTTGCAGGTGTAACAAGCCTGGGGGAAAAGAAGATATTTTTTCCTTCTGTGCCTCTCCAATGTTTCTGCAGCCAGTGGAATTCATTATTATTCATTATTATTACACTATTAGTCATAAATGTCCTGCATTTAGTGAGGAACATAGGAGGAGTTAACATTACTAGCTTGCACATCACATAACTGGATTTGAATGGATCTGCTTGTGTCCTTATGTCTGTGTGGTGATTTCTGACCATTTTATATGCAAATCTATCTCTTCCCATGAAGAAAGTGGTGGAGGGATTATGTCTCAGTGGATTTGTGCATCATCACAGGATTTTCCAGGTCCAAATTAAGAACTGGAGGTGGAGACTGGGAGCCTAGGAGATATGAGAAGGCCAGGGACGTGTACGTTATTCTTTTCCTGGCTGAAGGAAGTTGCCTCAGTTGCTGTTGCAGGATTTTGGCCACTTCTGAGTGTCATAGTTTGGGCTGGCCATCATGGGGGCACCTCAAAGTGTACATTGGTCACTTGGGAGGTATGGGCGAAAAGAGTTAACAGAATGAATCCACTGGGAAACGCTGAGCACACCAATAATGTGTCAGGGACTTCTGCTTTTCCATTTTCCATCTTTGTCCCATTTCTGTCTTGTATGGAGATATATGGATATGTATGCTACTTGCCATTCCCCACTCACCTCCTAAATGAATCTTTTTAACAGAAATCCCCGAACACCATCTCTGCTGGTCATGAACTCCTTCCTCTCTGCCCCCTCTGCATTAAAATCTATTAAGATCATTACACTTGCTCTGGGAGACAAATCCTTTCACGGGTACCTCCTGCAGCTGCAGAGACCTCAAAATGCTGTTGTCCCAGCGATGCCAAAGCATCTGCTAACGTTTGTCCAACGCAGCAGGGGAAATAAATTTTGACGTTAGACTGGGTGAATCAAAGTGAACATTGAGGGCTCTGATCTTCTTGCCCCACCTTGTCTCCTGGCCCATGGATTTTGTTAGTAATTCCAGCTTGGTCTGGTGGCTTTGCCTGAGGCCTGGGATATGAAAGATTTCTCTCTCTGTATGGCTCCGGTAGAAACAGGAGTTTATTATTTTCCACCCCTCACTGGAAAATAACAGAGATGAGGCATCTTGAGGAGTTTACATTTAAATGTTTGGCTGGTCTTATTCTGGCTGGGAGACTGAAAACTAAAATCACAAGTGGAAATAATGCAGGTTGGGGGAATTTTGAAACTCGGAGAGCTGCACGTTGACTGTTTGCCAAAACCCACACCTAGGTACGTCATGAAAAATACCTATAGAGTCTATCTGTTTAAGGATCTGTAGATAATAGTACTGCAGTGAAGATATATATATTATATATGCATTTACATTAGCTTAAAATATGTTTTTATTATGCTATAACACTATAGTCACTCATCTAAATATTTATCACAGCATTTGGAACTGTATGTAAGTCTATCTTTCTTTATCCGCTTAGCTAGCGATTTTCCCTTGTGTGGCATATTTTATGACATGACTCAACAGTTAAAATACAGTCAGTTCACCAAAATGGTACGTGAGAGTGGATGCTCTTAAATTTATGCCCCTCATTACATCTCCAGACCGCATTTTATACAAGATATTTTAATGACAATTGCTTTCTTTTATTTCAGTTTACTTGGATTGCAAATGCCGTGCATCAGGAAAAGACATTTTTTTCTGTATCTGTATTATAACGTGTAAAGTCCTGGGGTGACCAGGGCGTCTTGGCTTTCTCATGATACAAGGAAGACGCAGCGAGAAATCCTTAACTAGGTTTTCTGTCCCTGGGAAGTTGAGGATGGTTCAGTTACAGGTCAAAACCAATTCTGTGCAAACTTCTAATTTGAAAAATGTTGCAAGAAGGAAATATACATCATTAACTCATTTCTGTTATAGGGTTAACTATTTTTTTCCCTTCATCTTTCTTTCAGCCAGTAGTTTGGGGAATCTGTCCATATAATTAATGATATCTGATTTATGTTATTCAATTATGATGTCTGTCTTGCTATGAAAAATGACTGTATTATGCACACATGTACTTACATTTCATATAAGACCTCCAAAATATGCTCACTAGAGTAAGACAAAAGAGTGCTACGCTTTAATGCCTGTGCTTGACAAACAGCAGATATGCTAAGGAAGGAGCTGGAAATTGAAAAGTCAGTTCCTCCTGCCTCTTGGGGATGAGGGGATGGGAAGAATGGAAGATAGCAGGAGCAAGACAAAGAGAGGTTACAAAGAAGGCTAAAAGGGCAGTTCTTCTGTCCTTGCCCTCTTTAATGGACACTCTGGCCGGCAGTCTCTGTGGGATGTCCAAGGACTGCATTAAATGGATCTTCTCATTGTTTTTAAGAATGTGGTTTGTTAGGGCAGGTTTGAAGCACTCTAGGAAGGAGGTAGGAATTTAATGACTATGAGCTCTTTCATTGCCCATGCTGAATCTCTCCTGAAGGTTGCCAACCCAGAATATTTCAGTGGAGCTAAACACATTTCAATTACTGCTATTTTTAATTGAAAATGGATGTCACAACTCATTTGGCACTTTGCTCTGACCATGCCTTGTTTTATCTACAATTATTTAGACGAGTGCTTAAGACAGGCTAGTGAGATGTGGAGTCTTTGCAAATTGCAGTATGAATCTAATTTCAAGTGACATTTGGCAACCCAAGTAAGCATTCACTTGGAAATCTGTTTTGTCTTCCATCCACATAGAAGAGCTTGTGCTCCCAACACAAAGCAGAGACAATGCCATGCCATGAACTGAAACCATGGGATGGATGCTTTCCCGAGTTACAGCGAGGTGCAGAGAGCTCTACCTACTCCTCTGTGCTGGCAGACGTACATGTATATGTGAGGAAACTTTTTGTCATTCATATGTGGCTGCAGCTTCTGTGTTGGGGGGTGTGAGGTAAGTGAGACCACATGAAATAGAGAAAAGGAGAAAGCCAGATGCAATCTCAGAAGTGTGATTAACTTTGGCAGACTAGTGTGGTTTGATTACTCATGTATTTATTTTTTTCACCTGATTGATACAACTCTCACAGGCTTCCAAATTATCTATGTGGACTGAAAATGGCAATAATAATCCTCAGCTCTTGTTGAAGACATCCACAGAGCAAGTGAGAGAATCCAGAAGGTGAAAATCTGAATTGAATCTAATCTGTGTGAACATAAGTTCTCCCGAAGGTAATGGAGTCCCTGAATTCCCCTTTAATGCAAGTCATGGCAGAACTTGGTGTGCCCAGAGTGGTCAGTTTCTGTTATATTTTCTTAATCATGAGTGCTGGGATTTGTTCTTTACCTCCTGAAAAATATGTAAAAAGATAGGTTGTGTGACTGGGTTGGAGAGAGGCTACAAGGAACTGGAAAGCTGTGGAAGGAAATATCCTTCATGTCCTGCAAAACAGCAGAATAAGCCTTACTGCTGATAGGGAGAATGACTTTATCATGGGCTGTAAGAAGGGAAATGATGTGCTGCTCCTAAAGCTTTCTTACTACATGCTGTGGTTTAGTGAATGCTCTTCCCTGCTCTAATGGTCATCTGTGCAGGTCCTGGTCTCCAGCCAGTCCTTTTCCTCCAGGGAGACACAGATGTTGTATGGCCTTACCAGACGGGTGTCCAGGCTTATTGCATGTGTATGAGGAGGGAGGGGTCATGCCTCCATATCATCATAGGGACATCTTGAACCTGAGCTCTTGTTCAATAGCTCTGTCTCATAAGGTGGATTCTTCTTGAAGGCTATGCCAAGTTCACCTTCTGTGTACCTTAAAATTGCTGTCCTATTAAACATACATGAGTAACTGCTTATTAGGAAGAATCTCAACTAAAATGTAGCATCTGGTTTTCAAAGGGATTCCTATTTCTAACCCAGTTTTTCAACTGGGTTGACTTATTACGATATGAAGAGGTGAACTGACTTGCTGAAGGCTACACAGCAAGGGAGTGGCTGAGCCAGGAGGAAAATCCTGCGTTGCGTTTTATTCCCCTACATGTCCTTTATAACAAAATCTCATTGTGTCACCACTGACTCAGGTGTTCAGTGGTACAGCAACTCCTAGAGGTTAATTAAAGAAGCAGGGTAGGAGGAGGAGTGGCCTCTTGGACACAGTCTGTCAGTTTGAGAATGACATTGGGAAGATGCTGTCAGACATTGGGATCCCCACCATGCTGTTGTCCTTTCTCAGATTAAATCCATGTCATATATTAAAAAAAAAAAAAAAAAGGAAGATGGGATTTATTTCTTCATTATTTCTTCATTTAAAAAAATACTTCTTGCAACACAGAAAATAAAACCAAGGAAGAGCTGGTTGAAACTGGCCTTTGGCTGCTGTGACCGTGAAGGGATGTGGCCAGGAGCTGCCAGCAGTGGAGCGGTAACAGCAGCTGGCTCATCCATCCCCCTCGCTGTCCCTTTCTCCCCACCTTGCATGTCCCCTGCTTTCCAGCCTGTGACACATCACGGTGCTAGCCACATCTTCTGCCAGGTCTGGGCCTCTGGAAGCTCCTTGCAGGCCACTGGGTGGATTTTTCAGCAGTCCGTCCTGTTGTATTTTTGCAGCCTATATGCGCTGGTGGAGAATTTGGCCAACAGACTGAAGCCCACCCAATATATCTCGAACTTTCAGCTATAATCCTGCACCTCCCTTTTGGCAGAACTTTTTATAAGACTTTTTAATTCCCCCAGCCTTATTCCTCCTGAAACCTCCTTCCCCCACTAACACCTTAGGCTGGCTGGGATCCTGGAGTTTCTCTCGTCCAAATGAAGGATCTGGCAGGAAGAGGGATTGTCCCCCAGAGCCAACTTGGTGGCGGTTTCAGCCATTAGGAGAGCCCTAAATTAAGAAATTTTGCTTGGCGTTAAGGCCAGGATTTCATAATTTTCTGCTTTTATTAGTTTGTTTGTGCTTCCTTAGCCCCTGGATGATAGATTTTAAACCACAGACCTTGCTGCAATCCATCTCTGTTCTTTCTTAACTGTGCTGTTTGGCTCAGTCCGATCCCACTAGACACTCAGCAGAATGTCTAAAAAGTTGCAAAAACTAGGGGGGGGGCGGGGAAATGTAGAGAGGAAAAAGGGGGAAGAAAACCTCCTCTTCTCCCTTTCACCTTCCAGAAATTTTGGCTTAGCCATGCATGGCCCAGAAACGAGGACCTTCCAAGACAAATAGGCTGCATTATCACACCAGACTCCCCTGGCAAGGAATGAATTTTAACAGCCTAAAAACATATTTTTACGCGGATGGGGGGACAAATAGTTACAAAGCAAACACTGAGCGTGTTCGCAGGTGCTGTGCTCCATTGTGTTAGCCAACCAGATGTTCTGTGCTGGGACACTGCCCTGGCCTTTTCTGGGATGAAATGTCACTCTCTGGATGAATTAGAGCAAAACTCTGTATGGTTTCCTAGAACGAGCTGAGCATTTAATTTGTAAACTATTAATACAGCTGTGTCTTTGTATTGGGCAGGGCACCAGTCAAAATAAACATGTAAAATTTGACCTTTAGAAAATTAACTACCATTGGAACATAAAAAGCCGGACTTGCTACAGCAAGTTGTGGTACATTTAAGTACTATGGCAGCGCTTTTAAAAACTATCTTGCCATATGTCACTGCAGGGCTGGGAGGATTTGAGGGAGCTGTCTGTGCATGGCACCCAGTTTGAGTGCATGGAGAGTTTGTGGTGCTGTACCTTGACCTGCTGTAGCTGAGTGCTACCATGTGCATCTTGTGGTGTCAGGGAAAGGTGGCAAAATGTGGACCCCTGCATAAGCCAAATATTAAAGATGTCTGTGAGTATCTTGCTTAGAATCCTGTTTTCTCTATTGCTTCTGCAGCAGGCTGGATTTGGGAGAAAATATCTCCAAATGTTAAAAGAGTGGTGCGGGGTCTTATGACCAGTGACCCAAGAGGGAAGTCTGAAAAACATCAGGATCTGAGCAGCTAAGAGAGTAGCTTTGCTAATACAGAGATACTTTTTGCTATAAAGGCAGGCCTTTTCTGCACGGGAGCAACTAAATACAACTATTAACTGCTGCTTTGGATCAATGAATCCACTCTTGCTTCCACCCTTGCTTGTGTGATGTCCAATGTGTGTTTCTTTCCCTTTCTAGTTTTGTTCTTACTGGAGAACAGCAGTAAATTTGTCATGAAGATCAAGCAGATCATATTCAGCCTTTAGCAAAGAGCTCAGAGGAAGAGATTGGGATATTGACTCTCAGGCTTTTTGTTCCCTGTTGAGGCCAGTGGATGTTTTTCTCTATTACATGGATTACATTCATCCAGCAACATCCTGACTCATGGGTTTTCCTTGAAGGAGCAGAAACCTGTTTTCCCTGCAAGGAAACTGGCATGGTCTTAGCTTTTCCCCCCCAGGAATTAACATCACTTTTCTTTTTCCTGCTCCCTCTTGCCTGATGTAAAAGCAAAATGCGGCCTCTCTTGTGTCACATTTATCGCAAAGGCCACATGACTGGCTGCTTTGGTTTTCCTGTTCTTTTTCACCTTATTTCACGCACGCCTTGTGCTTGAAGCAGCACCGCTAATTGACAGGGGTTTGGAGGAAGCGTACCCATGTCAACTACTGTCTGCTCTGGGATCTCTGGAGAATATTAATAGCCATACTTACCTCTTATGTGGCATATTTAATCCTTAGTTTGGAAACCTCTGCTGCTCTGCCTTTGTGAAGACAGCCTGTGGGACTGGAGGGAGCACTTCTCATTCCTGCTGGCAGCTCCTCTTAAAGATTTTCTCTGTTAAAATACCACAGGCCAGGTTGTCGTCTACACAAAAGCCACATTTCACCTCTCTAGTAATGCATGGCATCCTAGGGTAGATGTAAATAAAAATGGCCCTCCAAGTTTCCTTTGTGTTCCCAGAGTAATGTAAAACAGCCCTAAATGAGAAATCAGGCCTGTGTGTGAGAGGGAGGATGCTCAGGTCATTAACAAAGTGCTATGATTGTACCTATCCCCAAACACTTTAACGCTGTCAATTCCTTTCCAGTTAATAAACCATTTATATGTGGCCTGCTTTTAGCATGGAGCAAAATATTTTTTTTTCATTCAAGCTGTGATGTATAATTATATAGCTGACATCAAACATGAGCAGATACCAAGTCAAAGGAATGAATTTGGTCCTGTTCCTGTAATTCTATTTCCATGTTAACAATTTTTCCCCCTCTTTAAATTATATTTTTATTGAAAGCTTCAAAGGTCAACTTAAACGTTCAGAGAAAATTTGTAGCTCAGATTGTTCAGTATTCTCTCGTACAGCACAGCCCTACATTACTGTGTCAGCAAATTAAGGAAATGACAGCTGTGGCCAAGGATTACAATAGTACTGGTGTTAACCTTTTATAGCATATGGCATCCTATCAATTTTAGCCACAGGAGAAACTGTTCACATACAGCAAGTGGGTGTTGAAGTTTTTAATCTAAAAATGAAATCTTGCCTCTAGGAGAGGGATATAAAGACCATAGATCTTCCTTGCTGCTGGACAAACCTCTTGAGTAGCTGAGATCTTTTCAGCCACGCATTTTTCCTTCCTCCACTTTTTCTTCCTTTCTTCCTCACTTGGACACAGAGGGACATGTATTCTACTTGACTAGAAGGGCAATACTCTAGCATAGAAATACGTGGGTGCCCATATATTCACAAGATTGAAAGCCTAGGAAGATGGATAGATAACCTACAGACTTTTTCTTAGATGCAAAACCCTCACTTTGCACCAAGGTCTAGCAACACACGTTCACCTAATGTCAATCTTCTGTGTAATCCCAGGGAGGTTAATGGGATTGCTCATCTGTTTAAGTACCTTGCTGAATGGAGGTGATAATTAATCAGGCTGCTAATTATTCAGGAGAACTGAATTTTAACGTTAGGTTTGCTTTACACAATAGTTGCTATATACTTGTTCAGGGCACACTTGATTCAGCTGGGCCAAGAAAAAACTGATTGGCCAGTTTCACTTCATTGCTGTTCAGTGTTGGTTTTTGATTTCCCTGGAAGTTTCCATTCCCTTTCTGACATGGGATTTTCTGACCTGCTTTTCTCTGCAATGCTTAAGTCTTCCCCTCAAATCACAGCAGCATGTATCCTGTATCACGTATCTTGGAAAGGCTTCATTTTGGTCTCTAAACTTAGAGGCTAAAAGCAATATATAGATGGTTCTAAAATGTTGTCAGAAATAAATTTCCCTGGGGGGCTATGTAATAAGGTCAGAGTTTATTGGGTAATGCTCAGTTAGTAAATGGTCCAAAGATTAGGAATTATTTTAGCTGGGGCGTGAATAATTGAGTTGAAGGCAAGCTAAAGTCAGTGATCCCACTTATCAGGTTCTATTACTGTAGGATATGATTCAGTCTTTCATGTTCCACAGAACTGGTGTTAAATTAAAAGTGATGTTGCTAGCTGAGCAGGTGAGGGTCAGACCGAGGAGCCTATTCATGCTGTCATGCCTAGATGGCTGAGCTAGGTAGTCTGTAAATGCTCTTTTGGAAAGAGATCTTCTTCAGACAGGGTTTCACGCCCCTGACTTCATGTCCTGCTTTCCTTTGGCTTTAACGGAGGTTGTTTATGGCTTATCTTGCCTGCACAACATCACCTCAACAGCAGGTGGGAGACTTATAATTGTTGCTGGACCAGGTTTAACATCCCTTCCCAGTCCTGAAGACAGATGTGTTTTAAGGGTAGTATGGGCATGCCCTTTACTACCCACTGCTATGCCCTGTGGCCCTGTGTCAGGATAGGCTGACCTATGTGTCTTCACAGGCTGTTTTTAATCTGATAGTTCATTCAGACCTTGCCTATCCCATCTACCCACCTTCCTCTCCCAGTTCAAGCACTCCACGTACTGCTAAGATGAATTGCATGTTGGCCATAACGGATTGCTTTGCCAAGAGTGAGGAAATGAGCCTTGAGTTGCTGTGCACCGCTTTTAAAGGTAAAACGGGATGCCCCATGTGAAGACAGCCCTGCATGTTTGAAACACTGGGAAAAGTACAAGCCATGCTTTCGATCTCCCTGTCTGCAACAGTGTCCAGGATCAATACACCACAGAATGAAACAGTACAGAGGTACTTAGAATTGAATGTGTGACCTAGAGTACTGATCCTGACATCTTAATCCTTTGGAAGCATTTACATGCCCAGCTTAAGCACTTGTATCATTAAAACAGTATTGCAAAGACAAATCATACTGTACAGCATGTCTAGGGTTACGAGGTTGGCTCTTTTATTTCTTTAAATGGACTCTTGCTGGGAGGATGGAGTGGCGGGGGGCAGAGGTTGGCTTGGTAGGCTGTGGCGAATTGGAAACGATCCCATGCAAGCAGAAGGCTGGAACTGGGAGTTGAGTCATGCTTTAAAAAACCCACAAAACTACCTATTTTCTACACTCGTTCTGCTGGAGGCTGTGAGCTAAAGAGGTTGCTGTCCCCAGCTACTTGCCATAGAGCCCCTCATGGGGTTGCTCCTGTGATTTTAACTCATTTTAATAAAGATGATCTAGTTTGCTTAAACTCTTATGAGCTCATTTTGACAGGAAAGACTCAGCTAACAAAGGGGCTAATAATATCCTGCAGAAGGAGAGCTGAAATGCACTGAGGATCATAAACTTGTCATCTCACATAACTGTAGCCAAAAGAAGATGGAGATTCATAAGAAGGAGGTTGAGTTAGCTTTGAAAAACAGGTCTACTTCTAGATTTAGCAATTATAAAATCTATAAATAGAAGGTTTGTGGGTTTTTTGGTGAAGAAATGCTGAAAGAAATTGAATTTTTAATATATTTTAGCTATCCTGTAATCTCTTCAGCTATATATAGAAGGACCTAATCCTAGCACTTCACGTGTAAGGAATATTAATATTTTGCATGAACCATTTTCTAAACTGTCTGTTGCGTTCAACAGAAAATAGATAGAATTTCCTCTGGGCTGATAAACTGGCAGGCATTAATTTGAGAGTCCAGTATTAGTTACATAGATTTGCAATAACACTGGAAAATGAAGAGACAGGGAACTGTGCATAGAATCCTGATGCTAGAGGCCATTTCAGAGGTGGATTCATGGGACAGTGATTCAGGAGTGGATCCCTGATGCCTGGATACCCAACCTGTTCCATAAAGTTCAACCCACAGATAATGTTAGTGGTGTCAAGGGTCGCACCAGATAACATCTGTCTCACACGTGGAAGCCAGCATGCTCAAAGTTAAACACAACCTACAGCTGCCAAGATCGGGGGGATGGAAATTTTGTCTCATGCTAGACTTTTAGGATGTTATCCTTTTCTCTTAAACATAATATGAAGGTCTGGTCTGTGAAAATGTAGAGTTACTTCTTTTTAATGTTACTTTTTTTTAACTGGGAGAAATAAGTCTTGATTGCATCAGAAATATAGCAACTTTATGCTAGGCAGGACTCGCAGAAGTGAAGCTGACAGGAGGCGGCCGGACTACAAATTAAAAATGAAGCAGACCAGCCTTTTCTCATTCCACCAGCTCAGAAAAATATTGAAAGTAAACTGCTGGCAAGTAGACAGTGAAAAGCAAATTAGATTTGGGACCAGATGGTGTAGATCAGTATAATACAAGTTGATGTCAATAAAGGGGTGTGATTAACACTGCCAAGAATATCACTCATGATCTTTTTCAATTTCAGGTGTTATTTGTAGCACAGGTGAGGCAGTTACACACAGATGCGTGCACAGATCATTTTGGAAAGTAGGATTTAATTGAATCTCTGTTCCAAGAGAAAGGGCTAGGCCTGTGTCCAGATTTATCTGGAGATTTGCAGGCGCTGGAGACTGTCCTGGAGGGAGGGGAGAAATCTGGGGCTGAGGAGGGAAAAGAGCAGGACATCTATGGCTGACCACGAAGCTCAGTGCAGGACTTGATCCTGAGCACTGAAGGCTTCCTCGCTGGGAAGGGACCTTGAAAGGTCTTTGACTTGGTGCTGAGTACGTGTGAGAGTCTCCCTTGACTGCTTTTAGTCTGCATGTCTGCATCCCTCGGTGCTTCGGAAAGAGCTCTGAAGGATTTCACGTTGTTTGCTGCTCGGTCTGTACAATTCCTGTACACTGCCAGCAGCCTCCCTTCCAAGGGCAAAATATTTACCCGAAATGCAATTCTCTCTCAACTTCAGTCAGAATGTGGATGATTATTTATGTAAATACTGTTGCAGAAACAAGACACGCTTATTCTTCCTTTTTACCATAGTCTGAAGCAGGAAGAATTAGGGAGTCTCACAGAAGAGACTTTTTTCTTTCTTTTTTTTTTTTTTTTTTTATAAAGACTTAAAGTATATGAGAACTGTTTAGCTAAATCCTTGGGTTTTTCCAGATATGTCCCTCACTGGTTAATTTAGTGTACGCTTTGCAGTCGTGGTCCAAATTAATAGAAGATTCAACTTTGGGAGTACCTTCATGCATTTTATAAATTAAGCTGCTAGAGTTAACCGTTGATAAGAAGAAGCATTGCCAGTTCTGTGTGCCAGTTAAAACATGACCATTTTTATACGTAAGTAATAATAAATTATTGCTGACATTAAAGCTATCCCCTCTTGTGTATGCTGTTAAAAATATTTGGATTGACATTTCATATGAAAAAAACTTTTAAAGAATGGACAGAACATGTTGTCCTTTACGTATCCTTTACACATACTAGTGTCTGATAATTGGGCAATGTGTATTAGGATGATGGATGTGATTTCAGTATGCTTTATATCATTGCAGTAATTATCTATTTTATTATTGCTTAGTAAATATGGGTGTACCTAAGTGGAGCGTTGCCTCATCAATACTGGCTTACTCTTGTCAAAAAAAAGATCTACTCATCTTCACTGTTGGTGGGTATTGTCTGACCATAATATATCCTTGACACTCTTCATTTTCAGCATGCTCTGTGAATTAATTATGAAGAATACTTCATCTAGTCAAAAGTCTCAAGGTAGTAGTTCAGCTTCTGATGGCCTGCTGAAATTCTATACGAATATCTGATAGAAAAATGAGATTTATGTAAAATAAAGGCCTTGCTAGTGGATTAGATACAAATCTGCAAAATAGAGTTGTGAAAGGTGAGTTTGGTGATAGAATGAAAAATACCTTTAAAAATAAGTGGCATCGTCTTGGGTGATGTAGCTGTTTTCCAGGAAAAATCTGTTGCCAAGGATCAGGGCATCCTTGGCAAGCTTAAATGTGCTATCAACATCCTTTCACAGAGCTGAACTCTTTTCTTTTTAATGTTTTTGGTAAGGAACCTGGTAAGAGATCTCGGCTCAGTTCAGGAGATGAGTATCAGTCAAAACTGACTTTTTGTCACTTTTGCCCTTAGGCAGACATGAAATAGTTAGGCCAGCTCTGTGAGTATTTAGACACTTCATTCGTATATCCTATACGTTGCTATGGGAATTTAGACATTCAAATAGAAAATCTGATCCTTACAGTTGAATATTTCGTTCTCTGACTCTGCCTTTTGAAATATATTTTTAATGACTTAATATGCAAGTTCTTCATTCTCTGGGTGCATCTTTTTCAGTGCTTCTTGTGCTCATTAATCACACTAGCAATTCCTAGTCTTTCAGGCACAGTAGGAGTTAATATATTCACCCCTTTTTGTGTGTGTTTATAAGCGTGTGTTTCCCCTTTGGTTTGTATTGAATCTGAAGCCTGAAGTGACGATCAATGGCTCAGATTATTTCCTTGCTGTCAGCTATTGACTTTCTCTCAGCCTGATATCAGAGCTCCTTTCCCAGGGTGATGCTAGCAGGGTAGAAATAGGAGGGGGAGAGCAGGCAGGGAGGTGAGGGGGAGCTGACGAAAAGCTTGATAGAAGTCTTGCAGTTTATCTTATAGCATCTTTAACTGAATGTACATGAAGAGGGGAAAAATTGCCAGAAAACTGTAATTTAGGGTGGAAAATTAGAGAGGCTGAAATGATCTATCAGTGATGTCAAAACTGGGCTAGCTTTTCTTTTTTTCCCAAGAGGATTATGTGTTTATATGATGATAGTTTTTCTTCTCAACCTGTTTTGAAGCTCAAAACTATTTCATTAGCTAAACCACCATGCTGGTTGGGCAGTATGGCTTTCCTTCATTACAGCAGAAATAATCAAGACCAGTGTGTGTGAACACAAGGTCCTCCAGGTTCTGGAGGAAGGCTTTTCATCTGTCCATCTATTAAAGTGTGGATTCTTGATTCATCATTCTCTGCTATATCTATAATCACCTACACTAGAGCACAGTAGCCACAAATTAATTCCTAATTAGAATAGTAGCATTTTAACTTTTCTGCTGAAGATGATGTTGAAGTGCCAAAATAGAGAAAAAGGTAGATGCTTTCAAGGAAAGTGAATTTGTCATTAGAACATTAATAGCTTCATTTCCTGTTATAAGAAAAGTCTCTGTTCTCCAGATCCCAATTTTTTATAGGGAAGTAAGCATCTTTAGCTGGAATTCTTTAGGCTTTGAATGAAAGGATTATAAGCTTTTAAGAGATAGTATAGATGTGGAGGAGAACAGGGAGACAATGATGGAGTAATGGTGAAAGAGAAGTTAGACGTGGATGACTCTTTGAAAGACTGGCAGCTGATTTTGGAAGAAGAGGAGGTCCTGAGTTGGTCAGTATCTCTCCAACCTGGCTTCTTTTCCCAGCTCTGCCGCTGAGAGGTGGGAGACTCCTTCAAGTCAAGAGAAAATTTCCACTGACCTCAGTGGACTGGAGGCCTGGGCATTGCTCCAGGGCTGGACGATGTAGAGGGAGAGTGCGTGTGGCAGCCCTGACTCAAAGCCCAGGCACCGGTGTGGGAAGCTGGACAGACAGGTGGGATGTCTTGTGTCTCTGAGTCATGGCATTGAGTGCGAACTGGAAGCCGCTCCTCTGCTTGGGTGCCCTTGTGCCTTGGGTGTGGAGGTCGTAGAGGAAAGGATGAGCATGTCTGTGGGCAGAGAAATACCTTGGTTTTGGATGGGGTTTGGGTTTGATTTAGGTACTGAGTTGCTCTGATCTGTCAAATCTTGTGCAATTCAAGGTGCAGGGGGAATTTAAAATAAATGCATTGATTAAAGACACAGTATGGTTTAGGAAGCTGACCAAGAAGTTGGCACAATCTCTATTTTGCACAAGGGAGATCCCATTCTGTCATAGATCTTCCTGGGATGGGATCCGATCCTCCCCTCCTCTCCCCGCACTTATTTCGTTGGTCGGTTCAACCCTACATTTTCATTATATGGTCTGTCATTAATATACATACATACTTATGTGTAAATACAAATATATACACTAACTTCAGCTGGGTTGGAAAAACAAACAACTACCTTTAACAGAATTTCCCCCCGTTGGATCTGCCTGAAAGCAGACAGCAGAGTTGGTTGTTTAGCCCAATTTAGTTTTCATTTAACCAGACCAGAGAGTCTATATTACAAATGGCATGTGGCCACCACAGTAGCAAAGTTGCTGTTTACTTAATCAAACATGATTAATGCATTGGTTTTACATTAGTATCTGCTTTTCTCCATTGTGGGAGTAGTCAAGGGATTCCTTTTTTCTGCTAGCAAGGAAGAACATGGCTTTTTATCCTATCCTGCTTATTGTGCAGTCATGTCAGCAGTAAAAAATGTCTTTAAATATGCCTTCTTTTATCAGTAGAGAGATCAATACAGCAACTTTCTGAAAGCATAATTCAGTTACATGTGTTGTGGGAGACTAACGCGAACTCTCTTGGTGAGGCTGCTTTTCAGATAGTCAGGGAAAGACAACATGGACTTTATTTCTGAACAGGGTAAGATTAAAGGGATTTCAAGTGTGCTTTGAAAATATCTTATAAGGGAGGATGGTTCAGGCTTACAGCAGGATCTGTGCTACAGAATGGAAATAAAGCATTGCTACAGATAAGGTTTGCCTTTGCTTCCAGTGGTGGAGTCTACTGAAAATCTCTGCTGCTGAATTAGACTTACACCTAACAATGACAGTGGGGGATAGCGAGGACAGTGGCTAGATGGATGTGTTGACTTCAGGTGAAAGCCACCACTGAAATGAGAAGTTTTCACCAAAGAAATAACTGTAAGGGCTAAACCCTGCCCTGAGATAAGCTGAAAGATTTTAAGGAGCTTTGAGAGGTGTTGGTCAGACATGTCCTTGGTGAAACTTTGCACTTGGTAAGTGAAGCATACTGAAGCCAGTTGAAGGAGGCACCGATGTGCACCATGATCTTTGCTGCTGCTCTTTCTTGGGTAAGACATGCTGTTAAAAGAAATACAGCAGCCCTATTTGATGGCTTTTTCTGGCAGGAAAATGAGGAGCCGACCTGAGTTAGTAAGCAGGCTACCACAGCAAGGTTACAATTTGGCTGGGACATTGCTACAAAGGACTTGAAAAATATACTTCAGGTATGGTGTAAGAGTATTTTGAACCACCACCCATCACAGTTTTCAGGGGATTACTTTCTGGATTTTTTTCTCCCATTCATAAACACCAAGAAGGTTTTCCTACTCCCTTGCAAATGCATGAGTCCTCTTTGACTCCAAAAAAGTTTGGGCCAGTACCTTCCCTAGACTCAGTCATTCACAGTCCCTCTATCACCAGTCAGGATAAATTTAATTAATAATGACTACTTTTTTTTATAGCATGCTCACAAAATCTCATCATGAATCAGAAGAGACATCCATAAAAGCTGCTGAAATCCAGAATATTCATCACATAATTGACCGTAAAACATTTCTTCATTCTTGCTGATGACTTTGTTGTCCTTAGCACATTGTCAGCCTGGTTGTACCTCACTACCTCTGTGCAGAAACGTTTTCATTTCCAGACTGATTCCTGTACTTGTCATAGTCATTAACATGTAAATACATCTCATAAAGCACAGAAATGAACTCATAATTATAGCTTTTCCAGCCATTAACACGTGTGATAGTTAAGTCTGATTATGAAGTTTGCCTGTCCACATTCATTGGCAACACATTCCTGTGGGTCTCTGTATTTCTTTGCCTGATCTGAGCTGGACTGACTTGGGAGTCCATAAAGCTAAAATCTAATTATTAAATAACAGTATTAGTCCTTGCATTGGGCTTAAATGTGCGGGAGAGCATTTCTTCTTCCAATTTTCAAATGTTTTTAACCTGCTTATTGGAAATATCATCCTAGAAATATGAGTCCCTGACTTTGAGAGATGCCCTGGAATTTAACAGCCCATTATTTTTCTATGGGCAATTTATTGCAGTCAGAAGTGATACAGTTCACGGAAAGCGGGTGGATGGATGGCTGAATCATTCCATCACCTGTCATGACTCATTCCCATCATTTCCGTCTCTTCATGAAGGGTGCATAAACATGTCTGCAGATTTAATCATGGCTGAGAGCGTCTCATTAAAATATTACCTTGGTTAGGGTCAGAAAAATGGTTATGTAGCCCCATGGCTAGATTGTAGAAGAGAGAAGGGGGATCAAGATTTTGACTGCTTCATTCAGAGGATGTCCAAACCAAAAACATGCTGGGTCTGGCAGAGCAGGGACTTCAGTCTGGGCTCTTTTTCTTGAGCTTCTCACCTCTGCAGGCAATTCCCCAGGTCTGATTCCTTCAGGCACTTTGTAGAGTACTGTTCGGTCTAGCCCCTATGTGGTAACTTAGCATACACTTCATGTATTCTGTCCTCCTTCCCCAGCAGACTCTTATAGGATGAACTGTGCAAGCCTTTTTGTGGCTTGGCTTAATCTGCCTTCAAAGTGTGCTCGGAGGTTTTACCCAGCCAGTTCCTCTCGACAAGTGCTTGCTCGACCCATGCTCCAAACTGACCTGCTGTGAACTGACCTGGCCAAACGCCACGTGGCCACAGTTAACTCGAGCAGAATTTATGCAGAGGGCACTGCATAATGCAGTTACACAACTTCTCTTTTGGAGCTGGCTTGTGTCTGGTCAGGTTGGAAAATGGGCAAATATCTCTGAAAAAAGGCTGTAGCCTTAATGTATGTGTATCTTTCACAAAGAGCTAGGGGTTTTTTTTTTTTTGGTTGGTTGGTTTTGGTGGTAGTAAGGCCTTACTTGAGTTAATCAAGTGCTTGAAAGGAGGTATGTGTGTAGGGGCCATTTCTCTGATGCAGCCAAAAGCAGCAAGGTGGCTAGATTGCTTGCAGGTGGGGAGCTTTCATTATTGACCACTGCTGAGCAAGTACTGGACTGGTGGAAATGAAAGGAAGACAGTTTGGACCAAGTACTCTACTTCAACCCCATCTCCAAGGGATGAGGAAAGAGAAAAAGAAAGAAAATGTCTCAATAGTTGTATTAAAAGCTGTTTAACACATGCTTAAATCTGTGCAGATAAGGTTATTATTATTGTAACGATAGGATTTTATTATTTGCTTGCTGTAATGCCTAAGAAATCTAATCACAGATTAAGCTTGCGCTATGGTAAGGATAGCTCAAACAGACCAGCAAAAATACAGTGTTTGCCCAAAGGAGTTTATACTCTGGATGTCACATACCCCCTCGATAGCAAGGTATCTCCAGGCTGAGCACAGCACTGATAAGCTTATGCTCCTGTTGGCTCTGCAGAAGAAACACGGTGCTAGTGGGGAAAGGAAGGGGTTCTGTGGCTCTGAGGGTAACGCAGCCACGGCTCAAAGTGGGGCTGGGGTTGAGACACACATCAGGTGCTCCCTGATAGACAGAGGCTTCTGGCACTCTGCACTGGAGTGCTATGAAGCATAAGCAGGCTTGAATTTGCCATCCCTCGGCCTCTGGTGGAGCTCGCAAACCACGGGCGATCTCTGTCCAGGTCTGTGCCTCGCAGACATCACCTCAGCAATTGTTGTTGGCTCTTCTTGAGATGATTCCTCATCCCTGGCTGCACGGTGGCATGATGTAATCATGTGAGTGCAGTCCCTTTATTGCACTAAGAGCATAATGCCCCATTATTCTAAAGACAAGGATAGGGGGAAACAGCTGGTTTACTGATTAAATAAATAAAAGCATGACTCTCCAGTCCTCCCTCCTCCAGCCCATAGTAATCTGCCTAGACTCTGCGCATCGTCACCATCCACTCAGCTCTTTGCCCCCGCGTGCCGTGAAAGCGGGCAGTGCACGGATCTGGAAGGCTGCCCTCGCTGTGCTCGCTCTGGTCCAAGAGGTTTTGTGAGTCAGGCGCTTCGCTTTTGCACAGAAACCCATCCCCTGTCCTGCCTTTCCATTTGCTCATGCCCCTCTCCTGCCAAAGTAACCATCGCAGGGACGGCGTGCGGGGGGGGCGGCGCGGAGAAGAGAGAAGTGGCATTGCCAATCTCTCATTAATTTATACACACGGAATGATGGGGGAGATGCATGTGAGAGTCTAATAATAATGAGCTGAGGTCCCAGAGATGGTGAGCAAGGCAAGCTTCTTTAACTAACAATTTAATTATAATAAATTTGAGTCTAAGAGTACCAGGCAAGTAAATCAATCAACCCTTGCAGGCGGTCTCATTAAAACTGTAAAGTACAGACCAAAAAGGTCATCTTATTAAAAGGGATTAGCATTTTCCAGTTAAATCCTTTGCTACCCATAGGTGTTAGGAGAGAATTTGGATTCTGAGCTTGTCTGTTGTTGCACTGGTAAAAAGGCTGACCTTGCACAGCAATAAATGCCTTCGATCCCCATGGCCGGGGCCCTTGGCTGGCCGGTGCCAATGGGCAAGGCTGTATAAATGCTGGTGGAACTTGGCCAGCCCGGTCCAGCTGTGGGTTGCCAACTGTCCCGTGGAGCACACTGAAACATGATCAGGGGTGAGTTCTCTCTTGCAAAATACGAGTGAGGTCGTTATCCAAGCTTTTCTCCAGTCCTGTGTCTTACAGACTGAGACATCACCTCAGTAATTGTTGTTGGCTCTTCTTGCAATGACTCTTCCCTGGCTGTGTGGGATGTCTCTTCTCCTGTCAGGTCTTAATATATTGTAGCCTTCAAGCAGCATTTTCTATCTTTGCTTTTCCTTCCTGGCTGCAGGATGCAGAACTTTGCGTTTTCTAGTGCTTTGAGAGGCAAATTTTCACAGACCCTATTATAATCTTGTTCCTTTAGGAGAGTATATTTACCTTGGAAGAAACATTAGACTGAGAACAGCTATCCAAACAGCTGGCATCCTTCTTCCTGTTTTTCTTTTCTATCAGATACAGTGTTGGTGGCGGGAGAGACCTTTTTTCCTTTTCAAACTTTCCTCTACCCACACTTGCATTCCAGTGGTGACCCTCTGTCTGTGCAACAACGCTCGCTGCTATCACAGAAAAGTGATATGAAAATTCCTGCATCATTCAGAGCATCCGTGCAGCTGGAGTGGTGGGGCTTGCAGGGGATGCTGCTGGAGCGCTCTTTCCTACTCCTGCATTGCATTTCTGATGGTAACTGATTTTACTGTGAAAATACCAATTGTGTCAGTCTGTCATTGGTTTAGCAAAATGCTTGGACTCAAGATGAATTTGTCAACTAAGAGGAGACTGCATTTAGGGAGATGGGGAGGTGTAGGTTACATAGATCACCCCCTATGTAGCACATCCACAGCTCTGCCCCTCTAACCCTGTTCTCGGCAAGCCTACTGTCTCCCAAAGAGGAGTCATTTAGGTGGCTGCTACCTTGTGTCTGCTGGAGCTCCAGCAGCTTGGTCAGCTACTGAGGCAAGGGAGCACATCAGCTGTGCAGTCCTGGGTCCAGACTGACACCGAATATGGTGGGTACAGCTCACGGCACGCTTCCTTCAGTTCCTGCTGCACTCAGGCAGCACTTCAATCGCACAGCAGTTTGCAAATAAGTGTACTGCATATGATGGCAGTTCCCCTTCGCTATTTTTGCTCATTTTTGAAGGCCTCTTTCTTTTAAGCCTTGGGAGACCTCAGGGACATGTAGGAAATTAATTAGAGAGTCTTGCAGCAGTTCAGGAGTTCGTTCAGAACAAGTAGTTATGTGTTGGAAAATACATTGGGAGAGGCAAGTATGAGAAAGAGATCAAGCATCTCTTTTATCCCACTAGGCTTCCCTTTTGCATAGGAAGTACAGAGAGTCTTTCCAGCTCTGCTTGACCCATCAGCAGAGAACATCACAGAGAGCAACATGCTGCTAAGAGGGGAAAAAAAAAGATGGAAGAAGAAAATATTTATTTTCTACCATGTTTCCAGCCAGCCAGCACTGTGGTACTTGAGGATGCTTCTGCTATCTCTCCATTACAGCAAAAGACTGCTGAGCAGAAGGTATGGGTCTTGAGCCTGTCCTTGGCAGGGAAGTGCTGGCTAATGGCCACAGGTAAGTGACTACCAGTCTGTGCTCCCTCCTTAGCTCCGAGAACTTGCTGGGGAACCTTTAGATATTGTCGCTTAACTTTTTTGCATAAATTTTACAATTTGGAGTGTAATACTTACTATATGCATATTAGCTAAGATGCTTAGATGAAAGCTGTTATTGACTACATAGCTGTATTTCTGCTTAGTTTTAAGCACTCAGACTCCCCCTCTTTACAGTGTATTGGGGCTGCTGTAATCTGCAGCCCCGTCAACATGCTGCAGCTGAGCGCAGAATTTGGAGCCGCCTTCTTATGCCTATCCTGTAGGCACCTTCAGTTTCACACATCCCTTGAACCTCTGAATGTCACTAGCTTTGTATGGATTTCTTGTCTTGATGAATGAGTTTCCTCGAATGAGGAGGAGCGCCTTATCCTCCCCATCTCTAACAATTTTTCCTTCTTCTACAGGGGCAGGGACAAATTCAGGACAGATCTAGTAACACCATCACTGTGTATGAGTTCTGTCAAGCCGATGTGGTCAATACAGGACTCAATTAAGTAGTACAGTTTTATTGGAATACTCTAGAAAATACCCATTCTTTGTTCTCTCATATTTTCCATGCACTGCCCCCCTCTTCACATTCCTTTAGCCTTTGCCCAAGTTTCACCTCAAACCACAGGCAATTACTCTCTATTTTTTTTCCGGTAGGTGAAGGGTTAAAACAATAAATATATTGGTTCCTGTTTTTCCTCTCTGCAGCTCTGGGCTCCAGCTGGGTGCAGACATGGAATAGTAAAAAGTCCATGGGAAAGGCTCATCTTCTCACAGCCGTTACAGCAGCACTCCAAGCTCAGTGGGAACTTCCCAGAGCACAGTGGCGGAGCTGAAGCCCTCCCTGATGCTGCCGGGAACCTCTCACAGGGAGTAAAGCGATGGGATGGAGGTGATGCATGTGTGAATCCAAGCTGGGTTCAAAGTATGTATGAAGAACAGTGTACTCAGTCCTCAGCTGAGTTTAAAAAAATATATATACTTACATATTGCTGTGACTATTGGCAGTTGGCTATTTCCACACTGTGTGTCTCTGACTCGTAATTTCTAGACCTGGAAGAAAAATGCATTTCTGGTGTAAGAGACAAACACAAGGCAGCAAGATCAGCTCGGGGGTGTGTTCTGGTTTCCAGATACATAATGAATAACTCAGTTTTGCTTTTGCCCTTTTACAGCAGGTGCTCTGTTTCATGAACCGTAGCCCCTGGGGGCCAGGTAGACAATTTCTGCTTGCTCCTGAGCTGGCTTAAATGCTTCAAAAGAAGAATAGTCAAGAGAGGACTTTGGTGCTCCAGGGGAGAAGGGATGAGGAGTAGAAGGAAAACCAAGCTCTCCCAGGGGTCTCTGGCCCTGCTGGCACCGAGGGCATGTGAAGTAGTGACTGCTGCAGCTGCAAACTCTCCATGTGCAGCAAGGAAGCAGCCACCTCTCAGCACATCTTGCCTTCTCCCCTGGCAGAAGGGCTGCCCACCTGGTACAGGTAAGCCACAGTCCTGCAGTGCTGGGGCAGGAGATTCCAATTTCCTCCCTCACATGGGAAGTAGGTACTTCTTTTAGTCCTGCTAAATGCTTTCTGTTCCTCAATGATTTCTGACGGGAGAGAGGGAATACTGCATCTTTGCGGATTGATAGGTTTGCTTGGATTGGTGTCTCAGCCTGGAGAATAGCAAGAGTTAAGGACAAAGAGGGACAGACTCACTTCTGCATGAAGACTGGCTTGGTGCAGGCAACCTCGGTGGTCTCAGCTGTGTGCAATCCCATTTCCATTTCCCTTTGGCTCTGTGTGTGCTCATGGAGAGTTACTGTGGCTCAGTTGTCTTTGCTGTTTAGCTATAATAACCTGATCATTGTCTCGAAGCCCAGTTCATGGGAATGTGAGTGATAACCCTGTTCCTAACCTAGTGTTAGTAGGGAATGCCAGTTCATGGGAGGTCTTCAGTATGTTGTGCATGATTTACCATGGTTTATCTTCTGGGGATGCAGCAGAAAGGAACAGCCAGGCAATGGTAAAATTGTGGCAGGGGTGTCTCATCAGCTTGGCACAGGTGTATTGGCACTGCAAGGTGACAGAATGACCTTAGGTAGTAATGCTATTACACTTTTGTTTTGCTAAAAGATGCCAACGCCCAGAGTCAAAAGGACTGAAACTGCAGTGGGCAAAGATGAGAGAGCATTGCTGGACATCTCTCATGTCAGCTTAAGGGGCGTGAAAGTGCCAGGAAGCCAAAACGAACAAGCTGCCCAAATTGTGCCTGATGCTACTAAGCACTGCACCCCTTGCAGACCCTTTGATTAAACACAAGAATTTTCTTTGTTTTCATGCATTCTTTGTGGAAAAAACTAAAGGAAAAAAAACAGGGAGCTATGAGACAGTCTGTACTTCCCCTACCCCTAGCCAAGCAGTAGAGAGCAGTGGGAAACAGTTAGCGAAGGTGTCAGATTTTCTCTAAGGGCAGCCATGAGGCTCTTGTGCCAAATGCTATTTGACATTTAATTTAAGACCCATGTGAAGTAACAGCCAGAGCAGGCAGCAGGCAGAGCGTTCCAGTTGACAGACTGGCTCTATTTGCTTTCATTTCCTTAGTGTGATGGCCAAGTTTATCTACGAGTGAGAAATACTCAAGAATTTTTTTTTTTGTTAGCCCATCGTGAAAAGAGAGCACTGTGTTGTGTTCAGACACCGTTTTGGGCTTCAGGTGGCCTTCATTAGGGACCATAATACAAGAGAGCTGTGCGTCAGCACCAGAGGAGCCAAAGAAAGTTGTGCCTCTTTGATTAAATAATGCCGAAGTCAAACACTGGATTCCTGGTCTGAACTGAGCCATTCAGCAGGTGTAAAGATGGAGAGAGAGAATCTGTGTGTGGTGGTTAGCAGCCTCGCAGCCAGGAGGTGTGGGAGTAGGGAGGGCTTCCTCCTTCCTTAAATGTGGGTGTCATGACCACTCAGTGCAGAGGGGTTTACATGAGGATGCCGTCAGGTTGTGCATGTGCAAAGGAACCATCCACAACACCTTTTCTGCTCTGTGTGGTTTGTGCTGGAAGCCCATAGATAGGGAAAGAAAGGTCAGGGGTGGCGATGGGAAGATTGCAAAGACGTTATTTGTATTCTGGTTGCTTTTGTTTTCCTGCTGTTGCTGGGAAATGTATCTAGTGTGCTGCTAAGGAGGTGAAATGGGAATAAAACCTACCTGGGTATATGGAGGGAGTGGTGGGAGTTTCTAGCTGAGCCCTATGTGAAGAGGAAAGCAGTAGTGGAAGCTGGGCTGACTGTGTAGCTAATACTGGCAAAGGGGAAAGTTAAGAGATGGATGTAGAAACAGTTGGGAAATGTATTAGTTACTTGATTTTTTTTTTTTTTTTATTTAAGAAAATAAATGTATTTTGTCAGCAGACCGAAGCATGGTACCTCCAAGGGTGCAAGTTTGGTGATGAAGTTGTGGAACGGTTATGTTACCCACACAGGTAAGGAATATCAGAGGAGGAAAGGTCTATCAAGTAAGTGGTTTGCCACAGTGAAGACCAAAGGCAGCTGTAGAACGTGGAAGTGGTTGGAGGATAAGGGCTCCCCAGGCAGTGGGAC